>NC_092025.1:24249655-24597155 GCF_042242105.1 Pempheris klunzingeri
AAAGACTTAGTAACATTTTGATGGATATATAGATGTACTGGACACCATGCTGCACCCGCCCGACCCTTCTCCAAACGCCAAGAAGCTCATCAGTTTGTTAGGATCAGCTTTTTGTTACCAGATCAGACAGACAGACAGACAGACAGACAGACACTCTGTGTGTCTGTGTGGAAGCTCGTGATGCACTCTATCTGATGTTTATCACAGTTTTTCCTCTGTAGATAAACCTAATGTATATCTTTGTAGAACATTACAGCGTGTTTGCACCGAACATACAAGAAATCAATGTGCTTTACTATTTTGAACGAACAGGGAATTATAGATGTGTGCTCAACCTTTCGACAAACTCTTTTCTTCCAGGATCTTTACAGTTCCTGAGCCTGTGAGCAGCTCTGCCCATTACAACATGACAGAGGAGGAAATGAATGAATTAATCCCGGTGCACTAGATCAGAGCCGCCGTTAATATTAATAGTAACACCTGTGGTATTTGAGCTTGTGGTTTTGACATTGGAAGTCACGTAATTAATGTGCTTTGGGTTCGAGTGGTTACCTCGTGAGAACACCATCGTTAGACAACACCACTAAGCAACGTGGACATTAACCATAACTAAAACCATTGGTTTATCAGTACTTATAGATAAAAACATATTAGTCAGCTAGCGAACAGGTAACGTTCTGTTAATCATTGTCTTTAGACATAAAACACTAAAATTACAATATATTAACTTACCGTCCTCCGAATAATTAACTTCCACCATTTCTTAACATGTCAACAACACGCCACAACTCTTATACCACTTCTAAAGTCGTGATTACCTCAAAAGTAGAGCGATTATATGGATTCTTATCATAAACACAGTAGTCAGTATTTATTATTTACTCAATAGTGAGCAGTAAATTTAGATTTCACACACTTACTAGCATCATCAGTAATCTTTGCTTCTGCAAACTATGGAGCATTGCATTATGGGATTGCAAGGCGACCCATGAAGAAAAATCCAGGACTCAGAGAAGATGCACCTTCATATTTCCTTTATTTTAAATGTGCAGCAGCAGGCCCCTCTCCAGCATGTGCCCCAGCTCAATCAAACCCGACAACAACCCCCCGGCACATAAACCACCATCTTAAATACCTGCCCCCATCAGGCACCTACCACCTGACTGGGAACTTACAAACCACAATAAATAAATACCACACATTTATACAACCCACATCCAACTGAATCTATATACTAAACAAATATTAATCAACCTTTTTAATAAAAACCCCCCTAATTACCTTACACAATTATTTTACATTTATCTAAAACGAAACTCCTCTCTACCCACACCTGGGAGGAAGAGGACAGGCAGAGGTAAGTTCCAACAACCAGCATGACACACAAATCAACACAGTCTCTCCACAAACAAGGAGTAACGGCCGTCCGTCGTTACACAAGCAGTAGGTAATGTGCATGCAAAGGGTGCAACTTCATGGGGACTTAATGTTGTCAAAACCTGCTAATATCACCAACACAAACAGTAGTTTAGAAAGGTGACACGGGGGCGAGCTGTCTCATATAAATGTTTAATACTGATGTGAGTAATGTGATCTTACTATCAGACGTGCACTTGTTGTATTGGAGGAATTCGTGTTGCTTTGAAACTCGTAAATGATTCAATCTGATAATTCCACCACAAGGTTGTAAGCAGATCCGCCGCTGATGCTAATAATAAGAGAATAATCCAGATCTGCTGTGACTGCAGCAGAATATAATGTTTCCAAACTCGCCCTCAGTGTTTCCGCCCTGCAGTGTGAATAAGCCGCCCTAACTGACTCTGTGGTTCATTAGTATAAAGGTTTATGAAAAGGCTTCATTAAAATTGCATCCAGTATTTCAGTGCCTGTAATGAAAGTTAGTGCGAGTGTCAAAACCTCTCCTGTTAACCAAACTCACCCGGCGCTGTGCTGCTGAGTATCATACATCATGTGGTCTGAATCCTGGGCTGGCTGCTCAAACATCAGCACCTCCGGCGTTCACAGCATAATTCATCCAAATAAAGATGAATAAAGTATTGTTCAGGTGACTCCGGTGACTGTGGTCGACCTGAATCCAAACCTTTAACAAGGTCTTTGTTCCTCTAGATGGAAACATTTAACAAATAAAAACTCCTCCTTTGACTTGTACTTAATAGAGTCCTGGCCTCTACTGGAACCTTTATGCTCAGGGCCGGTGAAACCTCCTGTTCCCCTGAAATGTTTTACCTTTTAAAGTGAAAAATCACTTTACCATCCAGTGTAGATGATGGTCTGTATGGGCCGTGCTCATTAGTTCAGGGGTCTGAGTGGTAGCAGCCGCTCCAGGTCCATCATCACCAGTCCTCGCTATCCTTCTCTTTCCTGTTCTAATTGCCTGAATAGTCGTACTGCTGCTGCCCATTAGTAGAATATCCATTAGCCTGCCAGACCACCACTCCCTGCCTTTACAACACCTCTGAGACACACACACACACTTGTAGGCAAAGCACAACACAAAGTCTCGGACAGATGCTGGCAGCTAACGTAACACAAGTACAAGCACAGCAGCAAGAGCAGGTTTTTCTGTTCATGTCTGTGGTGCTGAATGTGCCTCGGCCCCGGCCTGCGAGCATCCCGACGTTCTCCGTCCCCAGAAGTAACGAGCTACTGTTGTGTTCCTCTGCGAGCATCCGGGTCAGACCTGATCCCTCTGCCAGCATCTTTTTTATGAAAGTGGACAAACAGATCTTTGCTTTTACTCACAAACCAGATTGTTCTGTAGCTTTCCAAAATAAGAGTAGATTTAGACCCTGCAGAGATGAATGAAGTTCCCCTACTAACGTCAGGAACACTGTTTCATTACTCTCCTCCTTTAAAAAGTATGTTGCAGGAACACAAACTACATCCACAGACAAATGTCGTAGTCCGAACCCGCACAGTTTGACCGTTAGAAGAAGTTAGCACAGCACTTTGCTATCAACCCTCTTCAAACCACGTCCAGGATGATGCTGCATGGATCAAGCCGTGCATTGGCCAGCCTAATTTCTGTGATTGATTGTTCTCATCAGTTTGAGGAGGAGCCTGAACGATCAAGAACATGCCCTTGGTTTTCTTGTAGGTTGAGCAGTTCTACAGTCTGATTTACCATAACTTCATTCTCACTGCACTAACCTTTAGCTCAGGTTATCTGGTTTATCTGGAAAAGAAAGAGCAACAAGAATGAGAAGTTTGAGAGTGGGATAGAAAAAGAAGAGGAGGACAGGAATGAGGGACTTGTGGCATATGATGATGAGAAGAAATCAAGGACTGGTCGGGCAGAAGTGGAGAAGTGTGGGTGGATCACAGCATCATTATTTTATAGTCGGAGGAGGCAGATCCACATCAAAGTTCCCACAATGTCGAGCAGTCAATCACCTTCAGCCTGTGTGTGTGTGTGTGTGTGTGTGTGTGTGTGTGTGTGAGGTGGGGGGCGGTCATTGGAAGACTTTACACATTTCATCCAGAGCTGTGTTTCTGTCACTCGTTGCTTTGGGGCAATAGAACAGTTAGATTACACAAAGTGAAAAGAGAGATTAAATATTAAAGTTGTGCTCCTTTGACCGACCCGGCGTGCTCAGCAAACTGATTCGAGGGAGGTCGGGCCTTTAAAGGTCACAGGTTGACACACGAGATGATAGCACAGATGAAGAAGAGCTGAGGGACTTGCTCGCCCCCCCTGCCCTCCTCTCCATCCTCAGTCTGCAGCCTCGGGGCGATTCGCTGCAGCAGTTTCAGACCGCCGGAGTTTCTGCTGTCAGTCGAAATGTCATAATCCTAACAGGTGTCAATCACAGGAGATTTAGGGAGGTCATCTGAGCGGCGGTCTGCGGGGATCCTCTGGTGTCAGCCTGTCTGAGCGTTCAGACGTCCACAACCTGCTTCACCCTGAACCGGCGCTCGCTGCACACGTGTGTGAACAAACACACGAGCAGAGCACACACACTCCCTCCGACATGAAAGAAAGATGATGGCATGAATGATGTATTGTACTGTTACACACCACAAACACACACACACACTCTCAGATGGGGGATTGGAGGAATATCATGGCTTCTCTAATGTGGTCAGTGTGCTGCAGAGAGAGGGGAGGATCAGCTGATTGATAGATGGCAGACGAATGATAGACTTCTCTGGTAAATAAGATTGCATTTCCCCAAGCTGAGATAATTCAAAGGTGGTGTATTTGCTCAGCATGTTGCGGGCTATTACGGTGCTATTGCATCATTTATCGCACAGAATTAATTTTGGCCGAGGAAGTGATTCATCAGCAATTCAAATTGGCCTGGTGTTGTCGCTGAAGGCTGTTTTCAAAATGAGCCAATCAGCGCTTTGTAGTTGGGACTAATCATCCTGTTTGAGTCGGGGAGAAAACAACTGATCAAAACTTAGCGAGAAAGACTCTGATGCAGCCGTACAGACAACGTACAGCAATATAAAGTCATGAATCTGTCTTCTATCTTCTATCTTTTAAGGCATGACCAATGCTGTAGGGGTACAGTAAGTTAGCGTTGTACTTACATAAAGTTGGAGGACTTGTGAAAGGCAGACTAGAAAACAAATCAAAGCAGCAGAGGCTGAGTTATCCTGACTTTTACTCCCTGGTTTGGACATCTGGTTGGATCTGTGTGTCTGTTTCTGACCCTTTGCCGGTTGCGAGAGTTACAGTCGAGATGATTTAAACTTACTGGGAAACTCCCTTGGTAGAAATACTGTAGACAGACAGATAGAAAGACAAGTTGGCAGGCAATAAAAAAGGATAAACTAGCAGGCAGATAGACGAACTGAGAAGATCATACTGCTGCTTTTGACGCTCCTGTCATGATACACACTCCTGATAATGATAATAAAAACAATAATAATACTACAGAGGACACTGAGGAAGCTGGTCTGATTCCCAGTGCAAGATAATTCTACAGTTGTGAAGCCCTGATGGCAGAAGTCCCCAGCTTTGCTCAGGGGACTGAGAGCAACAGCCGCTCTGCACATCTGAGTGTACGAGCAGGGCTGTAAGGGCTGAGAGGGGGTCAATAATGTAAGAGAGGGCAAGACCGCTCAGTGATGTAAAAACAAGCAATAATATTTTGAAATCAATTCCGAACACTTCAGATAACGAGCACCTCGAGGCCAGAACAAGGGAAATGTGCTCGTATTTTGCGAGTTCTTGCAAGATGTATTATGATATTTTGCACAAGTTGGTTGATCAATTTCTGATTTGGTGATACTGCTAAAATGTTTACAGAAACGGTTCAGATAAGAATCAGAGATTACGCCCAGATTTCTGGCTCCATGGGTGCATTGGAAACCCAAGGAAACTATAGTCTGGCTGTGACTAAGACTCTGTCACTGATTGCGGACGGCACATGTTTCAGGGTGTGAAACACTATAGAGGCTCCAGAGGTCCCGTGCAGGTGTGCTGATGGTGGAAGATACCATGTCTAACCAGGTTATAGGTGATGTTACCTAACTGATGAAGATGTGTCAAAGCTTTGGGGTTTATTTAAGGCCTTTGACTGGGAAGTGGTGATGCCTATAAGTAGTGATATTTTTGATTAATGTAAGTAGTGAAGTTGATTGTTTAAAGGGAACATAATTGATTGATCAGCGGTTGGTTGGTCCAGGGGGAGGGGCTTAACATTTATAAGCCTCTGGCCACCAATGCTCACAAGGAGTCAGTGTGAGGGCGGCTGTAAACCAGACAGGTGCCAGGTGTTTTTTTGGGGGGTTTTCTGTTTTTGTTACCTCAGCACCTCAATAACCTTTGCAACTCAAGCCATTTTTGTTATCTTGACCCACCAATTTTTGTAACACTGGCTTACAAAATCTCTGTGTACTTTGGGCCCAAACACCATCACAGTTTTGTCATTGTCACGGCTGCAAGACAGGCTGTGAACGAGGTAACTGTGGTGAAGTCTGATGAATTTATGGACATCATCTGCATAGAAATGGTGGGAAATACTGGATTATGGAACAACTTGACCCAGTGGTAACATGTAGGCACAAAACAGTAAAGGGCCAAGAGTCGACCCTTGAGGAACTCCTCAACGCCTCTGCCACCCAGGTTAGACTTAAACCAGTCTAGATCAGTCCCAGTCATGCCTATCCGGTTAATATGTGATGATCATCACCAAAACAGTTCAGCAGCCTCCATCCTAATATCATTTAAAGCGCAGCTTCTGTGTGATGATTAATTTGAAAACCAAACTGAAACTTTTCAAAGCATGAGTACCATGGCAAGATTGTCTGTATCAAGGTTCGATTTGATTGAACAACAGCAGAATATCTGAAAACAAAAAGGCAGAGGGCTCTTTTGAAAGTCTTGTGGGTAAAACTAATAAAGGAGAGGAGAAGGATTTCCCGCCATTAATCGCCCCCCAACGAATATGAGTGTGATACCGGATCAGAAGAATGAATTCACATCACTCTGTGGTATAGAATAAACAGAGATTTAGGCTCCAAAGCTGGAAGCTTTCCATTTCTGTTCAGCACATCTAATATCCCTTCTAATCCTAACAGTACGTAGTCCCATGGTTCGGCTTTCATCAAAGCAAGACAGGACAGGCTTTAGGCATGTTAAGGGGAGCTATGGTGTCCGTATGAATCTAGAGGCCAACTTCTCTGTTACAGAAATCCGCAACGGTCTGTGAAGTAATGGATCAAAAGTTCCGTTTTCAGTCTAGAAAATCTAGCTCATGACATTAGACTCTGGCCGGTCACAGGTCTTCGTCAGGTTGAGGGTGAATTCCAAATTATGTCGAAAATATTGTCAGTTAAAGTGCATGAGCCAAAGCCATTGGATGGATGCCAGTGATTCATTCTGTGCAGATAACGTTCCTCCGAAACACTCCAACGAGTTTTCGATGCAAGACTTACATTTACATACCAGCTGTTGATAACTGATACGATAACATCTTCAGTACTCTGATTCGAATGGGTGGGATACCTGCAGATATGAACAACATCTCTCTGATAAAACATTTGCAATCCAAACATGACTTTATATTTCAATTCTAGGCATTTACACACAATTCACAATTGCATGCAGTGGCAATACAAGGCATCAGTAGCACGCTGCACACTTGAGTGAGTAACTGAGTAAACACTAGGTGATCATACTGTGGCAGAAAATAAAGGAGCAAAGCTTTATTTTAATGCAGTAATGTCTTAAAGAAATACGTGCTAACTGCTAATAACCAGCCATTAATAATTAGAAGAATTAAGAACTACTAGGAATGAATCTGTTTTAACCAGGAAGTTGATATAAAGCTGAAGGGACTTTTTGAGACCAAATGACTGTTAATAGATGAAGGGCTCCTCCTTTATGTTCAGAAACACAGTTGGAGCAGAGGAGCAGTTGGGTGGTGATGGTCTCACTGTTACCTGATAAACAAGCTGCTGTAGAAACCCGTCTCTTAACCCTTTGTCTCTCTCCTGCCATTCATGCCAGCAGCAGGTGAACGCTGCGTAGAGTCCAAGCCCCAGGGCGATGTGTAAAGAGGGTATTCTGGGTAATTACGACTGTAGTATTTCTGTCCTGTGTTTTTTTTAATCCAAAAATATCCCAATACTCATCTTCATCATCAACAAACAAGGATTACTGTGACCAAGAACACCGAGGGGTCTTCTTCAGACTTAACATAGACTTAATTCAAGCCCAAAACAACTGAAAGCAGGCCAACAGTGTGGCTGCATCACTTGAATAGTATATGAATAATAATCATTTGTTGTAGATGTGCAGTATCTACTCTTTTCTTCCCTTTACGCTTAGTAGCTGATTGGCACATTTTACACCAAAAATGAGGACGTGGGTGCAGCCACTGTGATTTTGAAGCCTCGAGTGTGGCTTCATGGGCGTAGCCATCTTGGTTTTTTTGGAGCCAGAAGTGATGTGAAGTAGGGCAGTCCCACCACTAAATGGGACCATAATTTAATGAATGAGCATCATGTTGTGTTGAAGAAGACTTTAAACTCCTCAGTAAAATGTTTACTTCTGCCTTGGCTTCACCTTTCAGACTCAGAAGCTACGTCCACTTCCTTTATACAGTCGATGATCCCGTTGTTATATATATATATTTATATACAGAAAATGATTTTAGAAATTGGCTTCAGATGGAAAAAAATGTACAATCTGTAGTTTATCAAATGGTTTTACAGTTGAGACGGCTCCAGTCACTGATAGATCAGATTTACTCAACAATAGATTATGACTTTTATGAGTCATGATGAGTTCTGGATGGTTTTCTGTTTTTCTTATCGCACTATCGGCACTTAGGTGTGGTGAAGGCACGAGAGGACAGAAAAAAGGAGGAACCCACTCAAACCCACTTGACTTCCTGGAACGACAGCCCTTAATTAAAACTGTGCATGAGTCATTAGTCATGTTTGCTTTATCCTCTACTGGTATTTGTCTGTTTGCCTTATCTGGTCATTTGTACCTGTCTAGTGTATGTCTGTTAAATGGCCTCTAGAGTTACAGTATTAATGGGGGTGTCAGTTAAAGTGCTTAGCTTCATTTTCCATTGTATGTAATTCGATTTTGATCAGTCTTGCCTTTATCTATATCAGGTTTGCTGACTGACATATGTGAGGTGAAGCAAGGCTTTGTCTATTTTGCTACCATCTGCTTTTGTTTGTTTTGAATGTTTGAACTTGTGGTGTTTTAGCGTTGGAAACATGCATCTTGTTGACACCCTCCACGGTGCCAACAGCACGCTCTAAATCAAACACAGTGCGTGTCATGTAACAGCTTCAACCTGTCTGACATGGTCGCTGGACAGAAATGTAAATATCTTTGTTGTTATGCAGTCGATCAGATAGTTGGCTTTGTATTTGAGATCTCCTTTTTTGATCTATGCTGAATGAGAGATGTGCAAATGTTTTATTTAATCCATAATAAAGATTTCCACCCTGTTTTTTAGCCATACTTTGAACTTGTTGTTCTTATTGGTAGAAGAATGGTTGTTACTCTCTTTTTCACACAGGTCTGCTAATGTGAGTGTTTGGCTTTTAAACAATACTTTTTCTTTTTGTATTTATGACAGTCACTTGATTTTTATAATCGGGATGCATTGTAAACAGGACTAGAACTGGATTATGAATTGATACCTGAATGACTTACTTTCTTTTGCATGCATGCACATACCAATGCATGCATATACCATTTTCAAAACTGACCCCTTTCCCACTTTGGTCTCAGCTCCCTGATAGAGTGAGTTCAGGTGAAGCACTGATCTTTGCAGGTGTGGGTACTCAAAGTGAACGCCAGAAACACTCACACTTCTACAGTTAGATGTGTCTTTGGGGCTGAGTTTGTGAAGAACCACAACTGATAATCTGATCTGATTATCTCAGCTCAGCCTGCAAAAACAGAAGTGATGCAAAAAAAAAACCTCTCAAGTGTCCGTTGTTCTCTGTCATGAAGCAGTAAAGAGAGGGAAAACTGCACATTCAAGTTGTGCTCATGACTCAGTGAGGTCCAGTCAGAAATCTTTGCAAACAAATTAATGTGAACCATCAGTGAAAAGACACAAGTGATTTATTTTCATCTTTGTGCAGAAGAACAGAACAGAATTTAACATTTATGTTAAAGGCAGAATTATTTCCTTAAATGTCCCTAAAATCTAGTTTATGTTGGCACAACAAAACTATAGGAAACTGGGATTTGTAACCTGTGAATGTTTCATACATAATCATGATGAGAAATGTCCAGCAGCCAGACCTGTCGTGGACATGTGAGGGAGGTAAGGAGGCGTCTGGACTCGTGATCTTGGCACTTTAACAGGAGCTGAATCAAATAATTTCATGAATAAAGATTTATGTTTGTCCATGCACGAACGAATCACTTACGCACAGAGCTCAAAGCTTTCATTTGGCAAAATCAAGGATTCAAATGAAAGACAGAGCCTGAAGAATACTTTCAGAAGTATTACGATGTGCTTGCATGCACATGCAGACCATAAACCTTGAATATCCAATGATATCTAAGTAGAATCACAGACTGAGGGTATCAGGTGAGACTCAAAATCACTTTATAACATGGAAACAGTTTTTTTTTTCTTCTTTGTAATCACTTTGTGTCTCCTTCTGAGTGGAATCAATACAAAGTAAAGATAAAAACCAAATAATGAACTCCAAATGACCAACTAAGTGGTGCAAATTGATTGTTTGCCCTGCTGTACCACTGTGTATGTAAATGTGTGTCTGTGTTAGTGCATGGATCTGTGTGTGTGTGTGTGTGTGTGTGTGTGTGTGTGTGTGCGCGCCCCACAGGGAGTGTGTGCTCTGTGATCCAGGTAATGCAGACCAGCAGACCAGAGAGCGAAGCAGGAGAGCAAACGAGAGGCGACCGCTCTTCATCCATCTTCTCCCTCTCTCACCGGCCTCGTTCATCCTGTCTTCATTTATTGATCGATGGGATGACTCTGTGTTGTGTTTGCACTCTGGTCGTGACAACGTGGTGACAAGACTCCACAGGGGACATGGGGGGGGTCCCACAGCAAGTATAAATGCTGATCCTCTGGGCCGAGTCACACCAGCAGTCTATGAAGGAGAATATTATATCAAATCACACAGATGTAGTCATGTCAGTGGGATCACTGTCAGTGGGCTGGAGTAGATTTTGCAGCGTACACAGCGCTGACCGATGAAGATACAGAGAGGAACAACATGTCAGCTTTAGCTAATTTGGAGCTTCTCTGATAAAATAAACACTGGAGCTCATTAGGATTATCTCCGTAGGAAGGTGGAGAGCATGTTTCATGGTGGACCACAATGATTATTTGACCAATGTAGCAGGATAATAAGAAAAGAGTTCATGGAGATTATCCAGTCACCACTTTTTTAATTGCCACTCCAGAGCTTCTGTATTGTTTTTTTCTTTTTGGCTGATTTGATTCAAACCACAAACCCATTATTCATCCCATCTAGGAGACATTTCAGAGGCTGCAGTTCACAATCACTGCAGACGTTTCCCTATCGGTCGGTCAATAGTGGTCTCATACAATCTGCGGCCAACATTTTAGCACGTGGCGTCCCTATTGGCATTCCCCTCAAAAGCGGTGTGTGATTATGGGTGTTGACATTCAGAAGGATGAGCCATTAGACTGATAATTAGTAACACTGCATTGATTCAAATGATCCATCATGGCGATGCCCCGCAGATGAAGCCAGTGATTTATCATCATGTGGAGTGTCCGAAGTACTGAGGACACCAGATAAGACAGGACCCCCCCGCTGCTGCTGCTGCTGGTGGGTTTTTTTTAATTCTACACATATTATTTTCACTAAAACATAAAATAAACACAAAAACTAACTTGTCTTGTCAGCTGTGTTTTTATATCAAGGATTTTGGTTTCTTCTTTCATTCCTCTTCTATGTCCTGTGCTCACACCCTGCATGTTTTTAGGCTCAGAAATGTACTGAATGCTGCAAAATCTAAGAAGAAAATGCAGGCAGAGGGCAACAGGGTCGCACTTCTACTTCCACACACTTCCACTGGGTCATAAATGATGATTGTGAGGTGATTTGTGAATGAATATATGTATTGTGGCTTTTTTTTCTTTGCAAAATCCTTCTCCTCGTGCCTTTAGGTTGAATTTCCAAGCGGTAGCTCACCAGTAAAGTTATTGAGATACTTGAAATCCAAGCGAACTCTTAATTGACGGATGTTTCTGAAGCATGAACTGAAATAATCAACATGTCCTGAGAGCACACGTGAGGTTCCTTTTATAGAACAGTGAACACGTGATGATCTCTCAGTCAGAGTTGTGAAACTGAAGTTTAAAATCGTGAAAATTAAACTCTAAGACATGAGTCGTGGACAGAAGCATGTTGTTCGGCTCCCCTCTTCTTCTTCTTCTTCTTGAGATGGAAGATTTAGTTTCACTTTCACAACATCTGAAAACCACATTTGTTTTGCTTAGAGTCGGTTGATGCAGTAAAACTGTTTTCATGCATGAACATCCCTGTTTCAAATGAGGTGTATCTTTGGGCATCACACACCGTTTGAAATAAGCCCTTTGTGGTTAACGGCTGCAGGCTTCAGTTGGTCAGCTGTTTTGCAGACGGGTGACAGACACCAAGCAGAGGGCGTCAGGTCAATAGTGATAATAGCAGCAGCAGCAGCAGCAGAGGTTCGTCTGAGAGCAGCAGGACAGAGACAGATGTGGCTGCTGCTGTAGACCCACGCTGCATTATCTGCCCGGCCTCAGGCCAAACCATCGCCACTGAGCACACAATAACAAGAACAGCTACCCTCACACACACACACACACACACACACAGTTATTTTGTTGTAAGTAATCATTGATGGAATTAGTGGGATGAAACCAGAAAATGTTAATAGATAATAAACTGTAACAGCTAAGAATATCTGAACAGTGTTTTATAACATCTGCTTGTATTTATAGTGACAGATTAATGAGTTTGGAGAAAATAGGCCTCAAAAAAGGATTTGTCAACGCTAAGAAAGAAATAATTAGCTAAACGGTTTTGCATCTATAGCTTTAATAGACAGACATTATATACACACATACAGCATGTGGCCGGTCGTCACCCCCCCACACCACACCTCACCTCCTTTCAACTTTTTGAATCTCCCGCTAGCTCAGCGCAGGAAGGTCATCAGATCCACACACCTCAAGTGACACACCCTCAGAAACAATAAGCAGCGCCACGTGCCGCACAAAGCCGAGCAGATACCAGAGGAGTGTGTCGGTTTGTCTCTAGGTGGGACAACAATGACAGACGGGAAGAAGAAAGGGCTTTTTTTTTCTTTTAACGATCCAGCCACGCCTGGAAGAAAAGGTGAGTCTGTTGTTCAGATTCAAAGAGATGAAGTGATTTGACAGACGGGTTTAACGGAAAAACAGTTTGGAGAGAAAAATAGAGCTGAAGAAGTGATTTAAAATGTTCCTTCTTGTTAACACATAATAATATTGCAGGTGACAATTAGTTGGAGAACAGTAACAGAGAGACAGCATTGATTGAGAGGAATGACTTTAAAAAACATTAACTAAGTGGTCTGGTGTGTCACTGTTGGCTCATACTGGGGGTGTCATGGTGCACAAACTAGTACCAGAACACTTTCAGTTCAGGACGAGTACCCGAAGGAAAGCAGGGCTGTTTTAACCACTGCATGAACTCTTTTATGTGCCTTTAAAACATGATTATCCATTTTCCATGATGAAGTTAATGACGAATGCAGCTAAACTAGAGCCAGGTTCATTAAAGTCTCCTGTTTGGTAAAAGTTTTTCAGTTAACTACAAGGACAGCAGACAAAAACCAGGTGATGGACTTGTTCAGCTGCTGACTGTGTGTCAGACCTGATCACTCGTTTGGGACGGTATCACCTCACTGTGAGGCCGAAGGTGTTTTTACAGCAGCAGATATTAAAGACGGCTTTTAAAACACGTTCAAAGTAACTGAGTCTTGTCTTGTTTTCAGCCAGCAAATCTTATCAGCCCTTTATAGACAAGCAAACTACAGTTAATTTCCTAAATACTGCACCATAAGGGTTTTTATTTAATCATATTTTTGGTTTATTTGAGAGAATATTTATTTGGATTTTAGATAAATGTTACTTCCTCATTAGTAGGCTGTGTCTGTTTTTTTTATCTATATTTTCCACTCTGTGTTTCTGTCCTGACAACACACCGAACCATCGCTTCAGACCTGACGTCCAAACCGAGCTGTGACTTCTGAGCACTGTTAGACGCCTCCGTTACTGCAGGGCAAAGACCGGAGGATTCCTAATGCCAGCATGTCTTTGTTCTCCCTCGGCTCCCAAAGGAGACACATGGTCGGTCAGTCAGTGCAAACAAGTTTACTAATATATTCATTTATGCATTTTCTCCTTTATTATAACAGTGGAAGTTAAACTTCACATCCCTGTCGTGTCCACTGTCATGTGGAAGCTGAATCTTTCTGCTTGGATTCATTTGAACAGATGATGAGTGAAAGCTGAATCAATAACCTCAAGAAAATCCAATTATTCCTCCAATCATACAGGAACTAATTAAGAGACTCTTATGGTAACTTGTTATTGTGTGTGTGTGTGTGTGTGTGTGTGTGTGTGTGTGTGTGTGTGTGCAGTGGAGCCAGCACTAACGGGTCCAGACATGAACGTATGGTAACATGGCCGCCCCCCGGCGCTGTAACACTTGTAGAGCAGCACGCTGGCCTGCAGGTCCTATTGTTCTGCTCCCATCAGCCCCAGCAGGAACCGGGCAACAAGGGTCAAAGGGTGATTCGGTCTTTTAAAAAAAAAGGGGACCTTGTTTTCCAGATGACTACCAATTAAATACCCGCCCCCCCTTCTTATTTCCTGCCCCAGCTGAGCTGACGAGGCTCTATTGACAGAAATATGTCTTTGATTTCTTTTTACAATGTGGAAGAAGAGGCTTTAATTATAAAACAACATAATTTAAAAGGAAAAAGAAGCTAAATGGAGCATAAAACAGATGTTTATTTGTATTATCGGTGGATTAAAAGGCAAATAACACACTTCAAAAAAACACTGGTCTGATGTTTCTGAGACACTTTTAATCAGAAGTTTTGAAATTAGAAGAAACAAAGTAGAGAATTAGATCAAAAACTTAAAACCTCCAGTGGATCAATAACATCATGCTGCTTTCTGCTTGATGATGCTCAACTTGGTTTCATTGTGTGAAATACTTGTGGGGACATTATTGTTAATTAGGAGGGCTGTAGATTACTGACCTCATCCAACACAACACATAGAACACAGAGACACCTGAAGTACACGTCACACTGTGTGTTCTAACATAGAGAGCACGAGATGCTTCATGTGTCGACACTCGTCATCGATTTGAGGGGAATCTTTTCAGTTTTAGTTTCCACTGTACTCCCCACACACACACACACACACACACACCATCCTGATGCTGTGCCTGGAGGAAGAACTGGGGGGGCCGGAGGAGGAGGAGGAGGAGGAGGAGGAAGAAGAGAGGGGAGTTATACGACAGCACCTATAAAACACCACAAAGTCACCATCAACCTCCCATTTTCTCCGTCCCCCCTCTCACCCCTCAGGGCGCTCTGAAGCTCCCCCCTCAAACCCTCTCAACCTGCTGCTTCTCTTTTAGCCTGAGTGTCCTGTGGAGGTCATTATCAGCCAATGAATGCTCAGGAATTTGTCTCTGACCCTTAATGGGACACAAAACTGCAAGTTAGCCGACAGGAAATTAAAAAGGTGATTAAAATGGTGCTGGATAGTAAAAACACTGCTAATGGGCGACGTCTATTTGACGAAGTAGGACTGAGAACGAGTTGGTGCATCACAATGTAGATTATCTTCACCTTATTGTCGATAGTTGGTTTCCATTTTATTCTACACAGTAACTTTCTGTGAAGAGGAGAAGCTGCAGGGTTTGTTATTAGGTGCAAGAACATAAAGGGCACATTCAGGATTTTCTTTCTCATGCAACATTTTTATTTTGACAGTCACAATAGATCAAGGGTGTCAAACATACGGCCCGCGGGCCAAAACCGGCCCTCCAGAGGGTCCAATATTTGACTTTGCAAAGTGTAAAAATTACAGAGAAGATAAATGTCAGGTTGTTCATAATGTTTTGTAAAAAGAATGTACTTTTTGGCACTAAAACAAAGTTATTCAAAGGTTATTATGCTGTGGTTTTACTGGTCCGGCCCACTGGAGATTAAACTGGGCTGCATGTGGCCCCTGAACATCCCTGCAATAGATAATAACATATTTATACATTATCATGAAGTCTCACTTAATACTTGTCGCTGAATAAGAACATACAAAGGAAACAATGTAAGAAAAAACATAGACAGACGTCATTTTGAGTAACTTGAGGTAAAAGGAAATGACAGTGAGGTGAAGGTCAGACTAGAAAATAAAATACAAACAAACTCAAAGTGTTAATAAATGCAGTCGAAGCCGTAACGTGTTCTGCAGACTCACTTCCTGCTTAGCGACATGCTAACTGGATAGCATTAACCAGCTGAAGGCTAGTTAGCTATTAGTTGGCCTCAAATTTGACATCCACTTAAAAACAGTGTTATATAAACCATAGAAGAAGAAGAAAGAAAAAACATCCCAGAGGTCATTTGGCTCCGCCCACTGAGATTGAAATCAGCCAATAAGATCATTTCTGACTAGCCGATGCGACCGGCCACATGCAGACCCAGACCGTGAGGACGGCGCTGTGGCCTGTGGAACGGCCTGTTGAATGTGAGAATGTGTAATGAACAAGAGGCATTCATTATAGATCACACACATCATTTATTCATCTGTCTGCTCTGTCCGTCTGTCTGTAAACACGCCTGTGATCTGCACTGTGTGAGTGTGTTGCTCTGTGATTCTGTGCGGCTGCTTTGATTGTTTATGGTACTTCGGTGTGAGTGTATTTACACGTGTGTGTGTGTGTGTGTGTGTGTGTGTGTTGCTTCTGTGCTCTTCTGGGTCACCTGATTGTGTTTAGCATCGATCTGCTGCCTGTCAATCTCAGTCTCCTCGTCAGAAAATATGTTTTTTGATCAGATATATTCCTCCTGTTGAGGTGACAAGAGGAAAAGGAGCACAGAAGTTTATGCTCACAGCTCAAAATCAAATAATCTGCTGCAGATTGGAAGTCATTTGGTTTTTAAAGTGTGTTTTTTCCACCCAAGCATGAACAACTCACCATGGAGCCGGAGCAGGTCTCTAACTTCTTGTGCTCTCAGTTCATACAGTTTTTCTCTCAATGCTCTCTCGTCTTAATGGCCTCTGAAATGCTGATATCAACAAAACGCATTAATGCTCGTGAGTGAGACAGCTTGATGAGTGCCGAGTGTGGATGATCTATGGATCAGATGTTAGGGAGTCTCTCTCTCTCTCCAAGACGGCAGGATGGTAATTTGTTGTGTTTTGACATGTCCACATATCAATATGGTGCATTACGCCTGGGCGGCCGAGCTCACCGGGGAATATAAGGAAAAAACATCATTTGGGCACCGAACACAACAGATCTGAGACTGAAGGCTGTGGACTGAGGCCTTTTCTCATTTCATTGTGCTTATTAGAAGAAGCTATGAATGAATACACATGTCTGCAGCTGAAAGCATGTAAACAAATGAAAAACTGACGTAAATATGAAGGTAAAGAGCGAGAAAACGGATGTTTTTGTGGAGAATCTGAACATTTTTGAAGCTTCCCTTTGTGTCCTTTGGAGGGAGGGAGGGTGCCACTACGTACAGGTCATCCTCATTTTCAGGATGTACCTGTGGGACAGAAACAAGGCAGACAGACAGACAGACAGACAGACAAAAAAAAACATTTGAAATAAACAGCCAGTCCTTCAAACTAGCCGACACATCATGGAGAATGTCATCGTCTCCCAAACTGACCCACATGAGCGTTCCCGATGTGACGCCCCCATCAGCAGGATGTCGTTATTTGTCAGCGCCTTCCAAAAACCGCTATTAAATATTCATATGACAGTTTTCTGATCTGCCAGAGCTTAACATTAAAGCAAGTCTGACATGTTGAGGAAATATTTATGGCTTTCTTGTCGAGGGTTACACGAGAATATCGATACCACTCTCATACAGTATCTGTCTGCGATGTACTAAAGCTACAGCCGGCTAATTTAGCCTAGCATAAAGACTGGAGACAGTCAGCACTGGAGATGCAACTCAAACTGAGGTCGCTTGTGTCAAAACCTCCACTTGAGATTGTAATAACAACCTAATGCTGCTTCTGTCTTTGTATTTGACAGACAGGAGCTGTAATTTGCGCAGTAACGTCAGTGATATCAGCACTTTAACAGTGACAGTGCTGCATTAATATCTTACAGTATTCATACAGTCTAATAACTGGAAATGAACTTGTTGAACCCAGTAACAGTGCAGGTTATGAAAAATGGACGGTGGTAGTTTGAAGCTTAGAGAAGCAGCGACCAAACGCATTTGTGGAGCTGTGAATGACGGGACTCGATGAGCGCCGAGTGCGGATGTTATGTACTTGAGGTCGGGTCAGAGACTTTGCGAGCCTCCGAGATGGGATGGTAATTTGCTTTGTTTTGACATGTCAGATATCAATATGGTGCATTATGCTCCTGCACTTCATTTCATCCAGATACACAAGGGAACAAGAGCAGAAAGCTGCTTAGCGTGCGGGATGGAAAATTGTACGGTGACCTAAAGGTTTGTGAAGCAGCAGAGAGTAACTCATCTGAATCCTGGTTTTTTGCTGCTGAAATAAAAAAAAGAACGGCTCAAGACAGACGTTCAGGTGGGGAGATGTCTGCATGTTTGTATGAAAAGGAAGGTCGGAGATCCAAAGTGAAACCACCAACTTCCCCCTAATCTACACTGTTCTCCCCACTTGTGCAATATTTAATTGATGCAACCCTTTAAGGTTTACAATACATCCCAGTTAGAGAACACAAATACATCCATTTGTTGAGTTTCTTGTATTCAAGATTCAAGAATCAAGATGTTTATTTGTCATGTGCACAGTAAAAACACGGTGGAGCAATGAAATTCTGACTCTGTTTCCCTCCACATAGACAAAAACAATTATAAATGTAAAAAAAGGTAATGTACAGAAGAATAATTTAAAATTTAATTAGAGTTTGGTTGCAGTTCACCAGTGCAGAAAAAGGATAGTGCAAATATGATGTGCAAAGATGTAGACGTTTAAGAAATATTCAAGTATGACATGATGGATAATTAATGATAATATTGCTCTTTCTGATACATGATAAATATGGTTTGGCTTGTTGTTACCAGGAGCTCATTGCAGCGGTTCTTCAGCGCTGGAACCTCCTGGCAGTCGCTTGTCGATTCATTCTCACTCCCTCCATCACGTTAACCACATGTTAAGATCTTTAATTCCAGATATACATGCCGCTCTGGCTTCAAAATTAAGCCTGGCACAAGTGTGGCATTCATGAGCAGCAGCTGTCAGCGGCGGCAACAACTGGCTGTGTGTCACCACGAGAGTAACAAGATAGCATTCAGCACTGAAGCCGATCCTCCGGCCCATGTGCCATATGCTCTCCCACGGCTGCAGGTAAAGCTTAACCAGAGAGGCTGGCTGCTGCGTGTGGCTCAGGTTCTTATCTCCAAACTCACACTGTGTGTTTACCCCCGAATATTTTCCTGTTGTGGTGGAAACAGCAGATACATTTAAATGACAACTGTTTTGTGTCTCTGGACAAATGCCTCATTCCACCGTTTGGCGTCGTCATTGCAGGCATTTTGTCAGGATTAGATTGTTTTCTACTTTAACGACTGTGGTAACAAGCCAGAGTGCTGCTGATATCACATTTAAACATTTCAAATCACTGTATTTGAAAAGAGAATGTTTAAGAAACAAGATGGAGTGAAAGTCTTGGAGTTTATGTTGGAGGGGCTGAGGTTTATGTTGGATTGGGCGAAAGGTATCGATGGGAAGCCTCTGAACTTTCAGCTGAACTTGGCAACTATAGATTTTTGATTGATAGACTCAAAAAACAGACAGAAAAGATACTGAATAACATTTTTGTGATAAATTGAGATTTATTTTAAGTGAGTAAAGTAACAGAAACCCAGAAATCCTGCTCATATTCTCCTCTCATGATTACATCTGTCACAGATGTATTTTAAATAACATTAAAATAAAGATAATAAAACACAGATCATCATCAATTACATAGAAGAAAACAGTGAAGAACTGTGGGAATAAGATCAGAGTATATTTATGGAGCTGATTGTACGAAGACGTGTAATATAATCCTTCACACCCAGACACGCAGAGGCAGTAAAGCTGTCAAACGAACAATCAATACCTTCTTCTGTTCGATGATGAGCCCTCCATTATCGCCATAACAACCCTCATCACCATAACAACCCATCAGCATCTGAGCTCCTCATCCAATCAATCCGGCTCTTCCCACAGATCCCCTCCTCAATACTCATCTACTCAATTAATAATTCAGACATTTGACTGGCAGATGAGGATCAATTAACCAATTACGGGTCCCGCTCCGCGTTTGGGCTCAGTCCTGCGTCCCGTCTTTTCTGAGTGGACGCAGGAGCTGGTTTTGATTGACAGGCCGCACTTGTCACCTCAGGGCACAAGCTGAGTGGTCCACACGATCAAGAAGTCCATCTGCCAATCTGCCATCTCGCATTCACTGTAATTGTGAATTCGCCTGTGCTGAGTCCACCGGTGACAGAAGAAAAAAAAAAGGAGCGAACGAAGCCCTCGTGGAGTTAAAAAGGTAAACAACCCTCCATTTCTTCATTCTCTCCTTTCTTTTCATTGGAAGTTGAACTCAAGTGCTGAAAAGTTGTATGAATTGATCATGTTTCTTGAGCCCGTGTCAATAACAGAAGTGAAGAAACACTTCACCCTCTGGGTCCTCTGCTCTGACTTCTGCTAGGGGTAGTAAAGTTTACCATGAAATGAAGAGCTGAAGAAAGAGATGTGCTTTGAATGACTGAAACAAAAGGAGAAGGAGAAGTGGGTTAATTAGCAGGATGGAGTGATGTGCTCTCTGTTGACGCCTTCGTGGCAGGAAGTATTCGTCCTTGTTCAGTGGGGGTTTTAGTTATAGTCAGAGAGTGTATGAGTTAATAAACGAGTAAAGTGAGGAAATAAAAGGGCTCAATATAGGTATGAGAGAGCAGGACAAGACAGAAAAGGGTGAAGGTTTTCTGCGTACTGCACCTTTTAGCAAGTCCGGGGTACACAACATGACGTGGACACCTCGCATCACTGCATATTTTCAGGCACTACTTGTTTGCGTGTGGCTGTGGAGTATGAATGGAATCTAATTTATTCTTAAGTATTTATTGACTATATCTTTTATACTTTTTTTCAATGACAATAAAGGAATCTATCTATTATATATTATATATATCACGTGTATTCTGAGAGTAAAAGGCCACTCGAGTGTACGGCAGAAAGGAGCACATGCTGAACGACATAAAACATGGAGGACAACACACTGAATTATGGGTAGGCTATGCGTCATGGGGGAAAGCAGTATTGTATGTTTTGTATTCTGTACGGCGACCTTGTGAGCCTTGAAAGGCGCCCTAAAAATAAAATGTATTATTATTATTATTATTATTATAATAAAGCCTGCGAGAGCACGAAGCCTCCTGTGACTGTACGATACTCACACACACAGAGAAACAGAGGCTAAACTGGGCTGGTGGCTGCAGAGTGGTGGCCAGCAGGGACGGTGAAGCCTAGAACTCATATCCAGCAGGAATTACCTCCACGTTGGACGATCCTGAAGCAGGAAGTAGAGTGTCCTGTGTGTGCAAAGGTGAGCAGGGAGGGCGTGGAGGTCGGCATCAGTTATGTCTAATTCTGATCTTTCCTGAACCAGATTTTAAAAACATGGATGAATAAATATAATCCAGGTTTTTGCAGAATCATCCAGTACAGCGAAGACTAGTGTGATCCTTCATCCCTCCTCCTCCTCCTCCTCCTCCTCCTCCTCTTCCTCCTGACAGGCACTTGTCTATTCTTTTTGCCCTGTTTGGACTCATCACTCCCCCACCCACAGGTTTCCCTCCATCCTTCTTTATTCTTCCTCTCTCTCTCTCTCTCTCTCTCTCTCTCTCTCTACCTTGCAGTGGAGGTCATTAAATATTCACAGCGCTCCATTCTGGGCTAATTGTCCTCAACATGGCAGAGAGCAGTGGAATGAAATTAACCCATTAGCCAGGAACCGCTTTCATCAGAGCAGCGGGCCCAGGAAGTGTGTGTGTGTGTGTGTGTGATGCTCTCTGTTATGATATCCACTTGTGCAGGCGTACAAGTGGATCCAAACACGTGCACACATAAAGAATGATTTCCAGATTCTCCACTAGAAGCATCATTGTTTTGTTCTTTATGTTTCTGGTGGTGGCTTTTATTTATTTTCCTCTGAAAAGCAAACTGACTCACTGGAGCTCATTTAAACTGTTTAACGAGGTTTCATGGAGACGTCAGTGTCATAAGGCCAAAATGCGAAAACACAGATTTTTGCAAGAAGCTTTGAACAAAAAAAGCAGAAGAACAACATCAGAGGATCAGAGCGTGTTTATGAAGGGAAGAACAACGAGGGAAGTGAAGGCAGGTGAATCAAACAAGGAGCAGGTGCAGGTAATCACCTATAAGGGGACAGGAAGTGAGGTAAAACAAGTATACTACAAAATAAAACAGGAAACACTATTAAACATCCACAGGAAAAAGTCTTGAAAACAGAAAGGAGGGAAAAGAGAGGTGGATCATGACGACAGTGATGCAGTAATCCAGCTGTAGAGACGCACTACGTTCACAGACTTTGGCTTCAGTTGTGGTCGTCTCGCTTCTGCACAGATATCCCATGATGCTCTGCAACGTGAGGCGGTTGTATGTTACCATGAAGAAAACGTTTCCCTTTTGTGTTCTCACTTGGTTCTTTCCTTTTACATGTTTGTGCCTCCCTCTTTCTTTCCATTGTCCTTCTTTTCTTTTTTTTTTCCATCCTGCCTCTCTCTCTCTCTGTCTCTCTCTCTGTCTCTCTCTCTCTGTCTCTCTCTCTCTGTTTCTCTCTCTGTCTCTCCCTCTCTCTCCCCCTCTCTCTCTCTCTCTCTGTCTCTCTCTCTCTCTCTGTCTCTCCCTCTCTCTCTCTGTCTCTCTCTCCCTTGGCCATCAGCAGCCCCTCTCACAGCTCTGGTCAATAGTGCTCTATTGAATGTATTGACAGGGTAAAGTGGTCTCACTTAACATTGCAGAGCGCCTCGCTCTCACGGCCGCCTCCAGAGGCAAAGGACGAGTGAGGACAAGGAGAAAGGGAAGGAGAGAGAGAGTAAGAGAGAGGGAGGGAGGGAGAGCAGGCTATGATCTTAAATTCATACAGACACAATAAAAAAAATCCATTTTGAATAAACTAAACAGTCAATCAGTGCAAACCACACGTGAACAAGAATGAACTCGGATAAAAGTCACAAGTCAGAATCAGAATTAATCTGTGAAGCAGATTTCATGAAACAATAAATACCCATTTACACGACAGCAAAGATGCTGCGTGAACTCCGTCAGCCTCTGGGACGGAGCTGCAACCTGTCGGCTAATTAAGACGGAGCCTGATTTCTGCCTCATTAGTGCTAATTTCTCTTCTCCTCCCTCCTCTGTTTGTTTTCTGTTCTCTTCTCTTCTTTCTCCATCTCAGCCTCCCAAAAAAGTACAAAAAAAACCCAACACCTCCTCCATTTGTTTGTTTTCCTCATTCCGCTGCATCTGTCGCGGTGGAGAAATTAAATTTGATAAACGAGTCGATCTTTAAATATTAATTATGTATTAATTACATTCGCAAGGCAAAACAAACCTTGCTTAATGATTTATGAGGATCAGTCCCACTTTACTCCAGATTTCATTGTCCAATGAGAATCAGGAGAGAGGAGGGAAATGGAAGGGCTGGCAAATTAAAACAATGAAGCAAAATGGGATTAGAGAGCGAGAGAGATTGTGACTGTGTGTGTGTGTGTGTGTGTGTGTGTGTGTGTGTGTGTGTGTGTGTGTGTGTGTGTGGACAAAGCTTGCAGAGATCAGCGCAGACACACAAAAAGAACCCGTCTTCAGTCTGGAGGAGATGACAGAAGGAAGCGAGAGCCACAAAACACAGAGGATATTGAGGTTAAAGTTGTCTCTGCTCTCTCTGGTGATGTTTGACCTTTGACCTGCCTCTTCTCCAGTCTTCACTTACATCCCATGTGACCTGTGACCTCGCCGTGACCTTGGGCTCTCCACAATATTTAGTTTATTTCGTATTTTCTTCAATAAACTTCAAGTATTACAAGTAAAAATGTTCTATTTGTGGAGCAGAGTGGCTCCTGTCTGTGTTTTATTAATATATTACTGGATCACTGCTGCTGATGCATTAACCTGTATACAGCACTTTAATGTTGCAGCTCACTTTAACCCTTTAAGGTCCGCACCAAGAAAAAAGTGATGGAAAAATGTATTCTTTATATATTTTATTTCCTTGAGGCACTAATTACAAAAATCTATGTTTTTTTATGAACAGACCCCACATTTTTTGAAATATTGGCCTCTACCAAACGGTTGAGATGTCGTAAGTAAAACATGTTTTCAATAAGATATAGTGAGTCAAAATGCTCTACCATATGGTTGAGTAGAAGGTTAAAGGGTTAAGTGCTTGTAGGATATGAAAACCTATAAAGTGACTGAAATAACAACGACTGTGGAATAAATGCAGCTGTAAATGTGTGGATTCATGTGAGCAGAAGATGAGTTATTATCATTATCATCTTCAGAGTGAAGCTCAGACAGACTTCTGTTTCCTCTGTCGTGTTCCTAGTTTTTGTGAAAGTGAATAAAAGGAAATGAAAGATAAATAATGTATCGGACCTAAATGTGACAACACCGCCGTGTCGTTGTCTATAATTCATCGTGATTCGCTCTTCGGCTTTGTGCTCGTAGGAGTTAAACACAGTCCTCCTGTGTGTTTTTATCAGAATTTCTCTGCGAAGAAATATCTGAAAAAGTTGATGTTTATGAGCTGATGGTTATTTAAACACTTTCACACACACACACACACACACACACACACACACACTTATCACCTGTGCCCCTGATAATAGGCTGTCTCTTGGGCAACCTCCCACCTCTTTACACACACACACACACACACACACACACACACACACTGAGCCTCCCAACTCTAATAAATATTTCAAAGGAGGAATGTTTAGTAAACAAAGGTGTGTGTGTGTGTGTGTGTGTGTGTGTGTGTGTGTGTGTGTTGTATTGGAGTTTCTGAGGGATGCTGAGAAGAGGTGTCATATTCACCTCGCTCTCCTCTCCTCTCCTCTCCTCTTCTTCTTCTCTTCCTCCTTTCACCCCTCTTGCCTCCTCGCCTCTTTGAAATTCGACCTTGTTGCCTCGCTGTTTTAACCAAACATACACTGACCACTGCTGCGTCCTGCTCGCAGTGAGGAGGAGGAGGAGGAGGAGGAGGAGGAGGAGGAGGCCCACAAACCACAATCTGCAGCATCAGGTACACCCAGATCAGTTGTAAGAGTGTGTTTCCCTGTGAATGTACTAAAGTGTGTGTGTGTGTGTGTGTGTGTGTGTGTGTGGAAGGTCAGTCTAATCTAAATGAGCCACTCGGGCTTAATGCAGGTTTGTTTGTTTGTTTGTTTGTTAACACAACTTTTCTTTGACATCCCCATAAAAATGTGTTATGGGATAACAGACTGTTCGGTAAATGTGTGCTTTAAATTATTAAATGGAAAGTTCAAATTGTGAACTTGTCTGCAAACAAAAAGTAAAGCCTAAACACCAGCTGGGCACCGCGGCGCCGCACTAGGCGGGTGAGGTTGTGTTTGTGCAGACCACCAGCTGGGCACCGCGGCGCCGCACCGCAGGTTGTGTTTGTGCAGACCACTAGCTGCAGCCTGCTCACAGACTGGAAAAAGCAGTTTACTGCTGCTTTATAGATCAGTTAATAATTAGAAAGTGGTACTGCATGTTCATGTTATTAGTATTTAAGATTTAACTTGATTATAAAAGAGCAATAATTATTATCAGAGCCAAAAACACTGCTTGGCTCCGCCCACCGGAGGTCAGCTCCTCCAATAGGATCGTTTCTGTATCCCGAACAAACACTCGCATTATATATGCATGTTGATTTTATGTGTTTTAAATCCATGTTTATGTATTTCCTCCTGTGTTTGTGCATGCTAGTCCATATGTGCCTCAGTGTGTGTGTGTGTGTGTGTGTGTGTGTGTGTGTGTGTGTGTGCACGCTGCCACCCAGAAGTGTGTGACATGAGAAACCCCAACTCCCCACAGCAGAGGCAGAAATTACCATACCGCAGCTCATAAGCTCCAAGTAAATAAAACATTAAAGACTCACAAATTTGGCTCACAATTTTGGAGAGTGGGAGAAATTTAAAGTGCTTAATACTTAATACACACTTTACAGTATGTTCTGCCATATCAATATGTAATGAGGACTAACTGCCAGTCCGTTCATCCATTTCCGCTCCTGTACAGTGAACATATGAAGCGCGACAACTTATTGTCCCGACGATTCAAAGCTGTTCCTGAACTGAACTGTGGAAGGACCCTTTATTTATCATTATTTATTACTGATGTATGGTGGGTATGAAAGAGTCCGTTTTAATCTGAGAGAGATGATGAGCATCATGTTAGTAGATCTCCAGCGGGCCGGACCAGTAAAATCACAGCGTAATAACCTTTAAATAACCACCAAAGCACAAGAACATCCTGAAAACATTCACATTTAATGAACTCTCTTTTTACAAAACATTATGAACGACATGAAGTTTGTCTTCTGTCATTTTTACACTTTGCAAAATTCATTTTAACATTAATTTTGACAAACTTCCTCTGAATGTGGCCGAAAAAACTGAAAAATGTTTTGAATTAGATTCTGATTTTAGGAAACAAAGAAACAAAAACAGAGGAAATTACGGAGGCAGACGACTGAGAGGGAGGAGATGAAAAGCACCGGGGGTATGGTTATGTGGCCCCAGTGTGTGTGTGTGTGTGTGTGTGTGTGTGTGTGTGTGTGTGTGTGTGTGTGTGTGAGGGGGTTACAGCTAAGTAGATAGGTGACAGCAGTGAGAGCAGGAATTGTGAAACTGTAGCTGACCCCGAACTGCTGACAGGGGCCCACACAGGACGAGAGAGACAGGGGGGAGAGGGGGTGAGGATGAGGGAGGAGACGGTGAAGAGGGGGGGGGTGGTGGTGGTGGTTGTAATGCAGCAGAGGGAGGGCTAGTAGAGAGCCTGGGGGTAAATGCTGAGGGGGGGGGGGGGCGAGGGGACAGAAAATGACTTGAGGTGGAAAAAAAAAAAAAAGAGCAGTAGTGTGTTTAGAGGAACATCCTCTTTATGGTTACAGGACACACAGCAAACAAAAAAAAGACTGGAGACTCCAGTCAAAGTCGGACACAACATCCCCCCCCCCACGTGTTCGTAGCGTCACTGGAGCGTCACTCTGCTTCCTGGTTCAGGTGTCAAAGACTCACCAGGGACACACGGCATGAAACATGTATCAGGATGTCTTATCTCCACCTAACGTGTCTTTCTTTCAGAGAGGGAGAGAGAATATGAAACACTGGTTAGAGATGAATGAACGCTGTGATCTGAGCGAGGAACGAAACAGCATCAAATATTTAGGAGGGTCAAGCAGTTTAATTTAGCAAACCAAAATACCTCACAAGTTTAGAGAAGGGGACTGACATGAGCAGCCATCACGTCCCACTCACATGTCCTGAATATGAGATCAATAATTTAGCAATATATTAATAAAAAAAGTCTATTAAATGATGAGAAGAATAAGTTCCCCCCCCTCCACATGATAATAGAATAAATATAAACCTTTAAACTCTCAAGTCCTTCATACTGAACAATGAAATATTAGTAACAGCTCTTTCCTTCAGTATCAAACCTCCCCAGCGTCTAAAACCTAAATAAAAATGAAGCTCCATATAGATACGGTGGAGTGTCTGCACTTTTTGCACCACAAGAGTTGTCATGAGGGCATGCGAGGAGGGTGGTGGTGGTGGTGTTGGTGGGGGGGGGTGAGAGCATAGTAGTAGTAGTAGTGGTTTGGGGTGGAGAGGGGGGGGGTGTGGTGTGGTGGGGCGGCTCCACCGAGGATAATGGGAGCAATGGGAGCAGCCCAGGCAGCATATGGCCAGGCTGGGCTGCCTGCTGGTGCACCAGCTGTGGAACTGGTGGCTGAGATCACACAACCACTAAAGAACCCATCATCCCTCCCTCCCTCCCTCCCTCCCTCCCCCTTTCTCCTGAGTGAGTTCACTTTAGTGTACTTCAATGGTACAGAACAAGCAGTGTTTCATATAAGATATGTTTTTACAGCATAGGTTCATATTGTTAAACTTGTCTCAGTACATTTCTCACATGGCCGTGTGTACATGGAGAGTTATATAGTGTTATAATCACCTGAACGTTTCCTCTCAGGTGCTTTTACCTCCAGCATGTTTGGCCTGTTATCGTCCAGTCAGCTGTGTTTTATTTCAGCCTGCAGAGCTGCACCGACACCCTCTTAGAGCAGTTTGTGTCACTTTTTTTCATAAAAAAGACCTTCTGACTCTGCAAAGGTATGAAAGAGTCCATTTTAATTTGAGAGAGATGATGAGCATCATGTTAGTAGATCTCCAGCGGGCTACAAGTACATCCTGAAGACGTTCACATTTAATGAACTCTCTCTTTACAGAACATTATGAACATGAAACTGGCCGAATTGGACCGTCTGTATGTTTGACACCCCTGATCTGAAGCACCTTCCACTGAATGTGGCCGAAAACTGAAAATGTTTTTGAATTAGATTCTGATTTTAGGATCTTTGGATTAAAATGTACAAAGAAACAAAAACAGAGTTAAAGTTAAGTTATATTCAAAACAAACGTCCCTCCTTGTGTTTGACTTCTACCTAAATGAGCTGATGCATTGTTTCTCCTGGCAGTGGGGGCGAAACTTTGAAACATTCATGCACCTTGATGCACACGCCCCCCCCCCATTAAGACATTGTATTCCTCCAACAGTAACCTCGTCTGCAGCATGTTGTAGTGAAGTATTATTACAGTATTTGTCCAGAAAATGGAGCTGAGTGTTGTCGCCTGTCTCTGTTAACGCTGGGGCCACATGGTCAGAGCCATGAATGAAGAGATGAGACAAGAGATGAGACACACACACACACACACACACACACACACACATGCACACACACACACACACACGTGCACACACACACTCGGCCCCACTAAAGTCTGAGGGAGGATTTTAGCTAGCTGCTAGCTGCTAGCTGCTAGCGTTATGGGACCCATGTATCCAGAAGACAACACCAGCTAGAGATGCTCCTGCCAGAGCAAATAACTTAACCTGACTGCTGTGAGAGCCGGGGGGGTCAGGTCCCAGTGCTGGTTCTGTGAAAACAGTAATTGTATTAGAAGGGGATCACTTTATGGGTAGTATCAGGGGGGGTGATACAGTGGCAAAGAGCACTTTCAATGTACACACACTCACACACTCACACACACACACACACACACACTCCACCCAGGCTGCTCCCATTCGCTCCCTCAGCTAACCTTTATTTAAATGACAGCTCTTAACAGGCCAACCCCCCCCCCCACCACCACAACCACCACTCTGTTCTCTCCCTCACTCTCCCAGTATCTCTCTGCCTCGCATGCCCCCAGGCAGCTCCTAATGCAGAGGGACAGGAGGCTGATGGGAGTGTGTGTGTGTGTGTGTGTGTGTGTGTGTGTGTGTGAACCGGGTGTGTCATTTAACATAAAAGCATCTCCTCTTTTGGTTTGTGAATCTTCCTTTCCCCACTGTTCTTCCACTTTCTCCTTTCTTTTCCTCCTCCTCTTCTCCCAGCATGTTCTCCCCTCTCTTTACTCCCCCCTTCTCCCCTCATTCCTCCTCTCCTGCTTCTTAAATCTCCCCTCCCATCCCATCCTCTCCTTCCCATCCATTCTTCTCCTCTCGCCTCTCCTCCTTTTTTCCCCCCGATTTGTCCCTCCATCGTCTCCTCTCTATTTCTTTCCGTCGTTCTCCCTTCATGCGTCTTCTTTTGCTTTCTCTTCCCTCCCGTTCTCCCCCCCTGCTCTCCCCCCTCCCCGTGTGCTCCTTTATGTCTCTATGAGGAGCTATCAGAGCTCATGGTAAAGACGATGCAATATGGATGAGGCCATCTCAGAGGCATCAAACAGGCAGCAGAGCGTCCCAGAAGGCCGAGGGACCGACTTCACATGCACTAAACGCTTAGAGACACTTTTCGGCGGTTGCTTTTATGCCTCGTTCTTCCCCCCCGGTCGGCCCATCTCTTTCCTCATATGTGGTTAGTGTGTGTTTGTTTCTGCTTGAACATGCGTGTGTGTTCTCGGCTTTTTGTTCAGAGGCCTTTTAAGTGACGTGACGTACCGGAGCTCCTCAGAGGAAAGCTTTTCCATCTCACCGTTTGGGCCGATTTAAAGCTGCCTGCAAATGATCAGCAAGGCCACAAAAACATAATTTTAGTTTCCTGATGTGCGTCCTACCTCCTCTATGAATGAGCACAGCTGCAAAGGAGTTAATCTGAATACCTGAGGCTGAATATCTACCATAACCTGAGCCTGTTGGGACGGCAATGAGCACAAAACACAAAGCAAAGCAACTTTAGATTGAACTTTTCATACTTTGAGTGTGATCTGTGTAAGGAACAAACACTATAACCTCTGAATGAAGGACGGGAAATTAAAAAAAGGTCTAAATAAAAAACAAGAAACTTAAATAGCTAATCAGTGAAATAAATAAATTGGAAATTGTTTTGTAGTTAAAAAGTTTACGAAATATAAGAAAGGAAGTGAATGAGTACAGCATTAACCTTAAGTGTGCACTTTTGTCGTGGGAAGTCTGGCTTAAACTCTTAAATTCATTCGATGTCGGGGAATTTTGATGAAACCTATGGTGCAACCCACAAAGATGAAGATGGTGACTGTTAGATTTTCAGTTTAACTATTGAACATTATAGTTTACAGCATTACGTTTCCATTAAAACCGTATTCACTGTTGCAAATCGGTTGTATGTAAATGTCCTCTCCAGGACACGGCGCCGCCCTAACCGGTCGGTTTGCACATCTGTTGATTTCCGACAGAGCTCGTAAATAAGAAATCGCTCTTGTACAACTTAAATTAAGGTCAAGTAAAAACATAAAAAATGCATTCCCCCTTCAATGGAAGACTGTCAGGGCGTCCAACAAAGGTGATAGTTTATTCTGGAAGGCAGAAGAATTATTTATGATGATGTTGCACTTCAAGGGGTCTGCCAATCAATAACATGTGGCCCTAATCACCCTGACAAAGTTGTATAAAAACCCCTCCACACACACACACACACACACACACACACACAGAGTGACATCTCCCCGTAGTCTTAAGCATCCAGCAAATGCTGCCATACAAGGGATAGCTATCATGGCAGCATCAAGTATTAATCATGTTTTAGAGAGGGAGAGAGGGAGAGAGGGGAGGAAGGAATCCCCGTCCAACTGCACCGTCCCACCAGAGAGGAGTCCCAGTCCTCCATCCAGCACACACACACACACACACACACACACACACACACACACACACACACACACAGGTTTGCATGAGGGAATGAGGAGGACTGGGTGGCTAATCAGGAGGCCAGTCCCTCATCACACCACGCAGTAATACAAAGGGATGTGTATTACTCTTATAAGCTCCTTAACCAGTTCATCTTGGTTCAATTACAGTAAAACTGGACCTTCACTCCTTCAAATGAAGCTGAGAGTGAAGATTTAAACGGCTTCAAATGAGAAGTTTGAGAGTTGATGAAAAGAATGTCGTTAATCCCGAGATTAACAACAACAACAACAATAAAAATGTAGAAATCCACCGTTTCAATAATTGAAAAATAGGTGAGCGTTTAATAATTCACTGGTACAAATGAGGAGAGGAGGGGAGTGATGAATGTTTTAAACACAGAGAGAATCTGCAGCTGACCGCCAGCCTGGACACACACACACACACACACACACGTATATATAGTCTACGATGCAAACAAAAACACAGACATAAACATACGGGCGTAATGAGGATCAGTCACTGTGATCGGCAGGCTCATGGCAAGGCTCCACCTGTTTCTGCTCTTTATGCTAAGCTAAGCTAAGCTAAGCTAAACGCCTTTGACTCTGATTGTGTGACCACCCTGAACCATGCGTCACGCTACGGTCCGTGCGTGTGTGTGTGTGTGTGCTGCAGTGTGTTTAAAAACTGACCTGTGGGTATGACACCTTAGACTTTTTATCAGCTACACTGGAATACCGATAATCTTCTGTCCTGTGAGGACGTTCATCATCACAATAATCCAGAGACAGTAGAGACACAGGTGGACATGCTGATGATGCTGTGTGTGCTGATACACTTGTGTTGTTCATCTGCAATGTTTGATATACAGGTGGCCTATAGGACACACACACACACACACACACACACACACACACACACACACACACATATATGCCCATGGGAGTCCATCCTCCCATCTCTCCTCTCTCTGTTTGTCATCCCTCTTTCCTTTTTCTTACTTCCTCCACTCCCTCGTTCCTACATGACCTCTCTCTCTCTCTCTCTCCTCTCCTTCCTCACCCCTCCTGCCTTCTCTCTGAGCCTCTTTCTCTCACCCATTTGTCTCTCCTTCTCATCTTCCTCACCCTTCCTCTCTAATTCTTCTCTCTCATTCATTCCCTCCCTCTCTCTCTCTCTCTCTCTCATACAGGATGCAAGCACTGTGCCTGTGGTTGCCAAGCAGTTACCACGGAAACATTCTGCATTATTGATGGAGCGCGCTCATTGTGTCCCAAGCAGCACCCAAACTGTCCCAGCAGAGCTCAGCGAGCAGAGAGAGAGAGAAACACAACCTATAAAAGACTCGTTTTAACAGTCAGGTTTGTGCCGAGCGCCGAGGAATCAGCTGACCAGCATGTCAGTTTCAAATGTCTGAAGGAGTTTTCTGATGGGAAGGTTCCTCTAGAAGAAGTTTTAACTAACTTTAACTACAGTTTCTTAATGCACAAGAAGAAATTACTGAATTACTGAGTGTAGAGTTTGCAGTGAAATAAGTCAAATCAGAGCGTGGTGTGTTTGTTTCATAGTAGAATCACAAAATGCCTCCTAAAGCACAGTCTGAACTTGTGAAAGATAAAAATAAAAACACAAGTATAATAACACTTCTGTCCATGTAGATATACAGTGTGGATATGCTAACACGTCCAGCATTAGCATGTTAAAATGAAATTACATGAAAGGTTTTCAATAAAAGTGGATTGTTGGAGATAATTTAGAACAAGATGGTGATTTAGCAAGTCCAAGTTTATCAGTGGCTGAACTAAAAGCTCTCAGGCGTCTCTAACGTTGCTGCTGGGACGTCAGCTGGACGTCAGACCTCAGCAGAGGAGATGTAATCTGGGACCGGGCCATCAAGTGTTTTAAAAGTAATGAGTAAGATCTTGAATATCAATAATAGAAAAACATCCTGGCAGCCAGAGTAATGACCTGTAAGGCCGACTGGTAAATTATTACAATGTTTATCTATGGTTTTATCCAGTTTTATTGAATCACATTCAATCTTTCTGTTAACCGGTTTGATAAATGCTGTTAAAACCAGTCAGACATCCAACACTCGTGCTTCTGACAAGAAGAAACCGGATCCGTCTGAACAGGACACTCAGCCGCCATGCAGCAGGAGGAGGAGGAGCCTCCCGGCCAGTCAGCCAACAGGTCAGAGACCGACGCTCAACCAGTCATTCAAAGACACTTGACTGTTGGTTGATTTACCCATTTTAGCAACAAGAACACAGACTAACAGTAAGATTGTTAGCTGTTCTCCTAAAGGTGGAAGATAACACTGACGTGAAGTGTTGCTGTGTTTCATTAAAACAATGCACAAAGCTTTTGATATTCTACTGTACTTTCAGTTTGACGTGACCTGGACAGGAAACATTCATGCTGCCTCGTTTTAATGTCACCTACTTACTTGTGAGTCCAGGCTTGATCCGACCAATCAGTAACAATTAGCCGACACTCAGCGCTTCCAGTCAGCCAGCCTGACAGTCAGCCGGGCAGCAGCATCACTCACCTGTTGTGCCCCAGGCGTCGCCTCCCTCCTGATCCCCATGATGCAGCTGTCATCCCGGCCACTCCACCGCTCTCTCTCTCTCTCTCTCTCTCTCTTTCTTGCTCTTTCTCTTTATCCGTCTTTGTTGTCCATCATCTGTTGCACCACCTACACATCCAGCGCTGCCTCTGAATGAGGCCTATTGTGCAGCACGCATGCTGTCGCTGCAGCATCGTCCCCCGTGAGCCCTCTGGGCTCTGCAGGACAAACTTTCTCTTCACAAGTCCGTCTGGCATCATGCAACAGTATCCTGCTGGTTTTCACCAAAGAAGCAATTGTCTTTAAGTCTTCAGTATAAACTTAATGGAGGGATGTTGATCTGCAGCTATTAGAAAATAATATAAAATATGCCACATATCTGTGTGTATATTTTATATATATTTGTACACATATATATATATATATATATATATATATATATGTATATATATATCTGGTCTTGGCCAAAATATGTCTATGAAAACTGAGAATGTATCCCACAAATCCCAGCTAGTTCTTGTTTGTAGTCCTTTGGTAAAATTGAGGCGCTCCAGCTGCATGAAAAGAAACAACAAAACAGAAAAAAACATGGAAAAACAAGAGAGCAAATAAAAAAATAAAGATGAGGGCAAGTGTAGAGCGTCCACAGCCAGCAGGCCAGGCTGTGTTAAGGCCTCAGGGCCCCGATGGATGCTCCCTGGGCTGCATCTCGGAAGAAAAAACAACAAAGAAAAAGACAGAAAAAAAGAAAGAATGAATGAAAGAGAGCAAGCGAGCGGGCACCACTGCTTTGAGCAGCAAACAGGAGCTTGAGTGAGGAGGAGAGGAGCGAGGCTGGAAGTTTATATGTGTTCTCTCCCCCTGAACCAGGGGACTGGCTGAATAAATAATACAATAGATATTCCTGTGATGAGGTCTCAGCGCACCATTCATAATTATTTCATTGTAGCTGTAATGAGAGCGCCGGCCCTCCCGATGCACCCTGCGCTGGCAGGTAGGCCTCTCTTAAAAACAGGGCCCAGAGGCAAGAGGTGGACCTGAGCTGCAGGTTGGACATAATTACTCTGTTTCTCTGAACATCTTTTGCATGACGATAGAGTCGAGGAGCATGACAGATGATATGATAATCGGTTTATCTGCAGCTGCTCCCGTATACACGTAGAAAAACCCTCCTCACCACTGCTGGGGAAACATGTTCTTATAAATCATAACTGAAGTTGGATGAGTTTGCAAAAATGAGGATTAAGGTCACTGACAATCTGCAGTGTTGAATTATTCCTGCGATACATGACCACCACAGACTGGTGGAGAATGTTATGTCCAAACCCTGATGATTAGTCCCAAATAGTGACTGTTAATAGTTCAGGTGTCATTTCATGGCACCAGAGTGGACGAACACAAACACTACTGAAGCTACTTTAGATGGGATGAACCAAACCAGCGAGCTAATCTGATAAATATGCTGCTTTTTCTTGAGCATTGATCAGTTTGGGAAATTGCACAGCAGCATATCCTGCCGCTGCAGCTGTGATAACCTGCATCATATACGGTATGTTCCTCCCACAAAGAGAGAAACAGGGTGTCAGGTTCTTCACAGCAAGCTTTGAAACATGATGAAGAAGAAAACTGGGTCCTGAAACAACAATCTGACACTGCAAACACCAGAGCCAGCTGCTCCTGTGTGAGTGGTCTCGTCATAAGAATTTTAATTTTATATTCTTAATTAGAAGTTTAATTTAAAAAAAAAAAGATTTGCAACTAATAATTTTGCTTTTGCTTTTCCCAACAAAAGAGCAGTACCTGGTGGAAGAGATGCAGGCAAAGAAATAATTAGAAACTCTACTAAATGCATGAAATCACTAACTTGCCGAGCTAGCAGCCAGTAAGAGGCCACAGGTTAGACCGACTGGTGCCAGACACAAAGCCTCTGAGTGTTTGAGTTGTATTTTTCAGCAGCACCAGCTCACCAAGCACATCTGCAGTGCCTTTAAATAATCCATTCTTTCTAACTATCTAAGTATTGGTTGCACACACACACCAGAGTCACAGGTGGTCCAGTGCAGTAACAGTGTGCCGATACTGAGCCGAGGTGTGTGATGATGTTTCTTATGGCAATATGCTGAAATCCAGTGTCAGACATGCGACACATAGGACCACGAAGAGCATGGTGGGCGACATCTTTTTGTCTCTGAGAGGCGTGAAGAGACCTCTTCAGATGGGACGGCAGCTGCTGCTTAAAGGAAGTTTTCTATTACGAAGTTGATGGAGAATGTAAATCTGGGAAGTTATGTAACGCACCGCACTCAGGAGGCTTCTCTGCAGCATCAGCTGACAGAAACAAACTCAGTGAAAGTCCACTTTTGGTGTCGGTCACATCAGTAATGGCATCCAGACTGGATGTAACGTGTCCTGTGTGGTGATGTCGTGTTTAATCTTGTACAAATTAACTTTAACTACAACTATTCTGTTTGTTTTTTGACATTTTAAATACATTTTAAAGTTCATGAATTATGGATCGACTAAATGCCCCTCATGTGTGATGAAATTTAAGTTTCATATAATTTGTTAAATGTCGATATTTTTTTAGTCCAAGTCACAGTTTAATATTCAGACGTTCATTTAATCAAATGTCTCCATATTTATTATCATTTATTTTCTCTGTGTAATTGATTGTATGTATTTTGCAGACTGTACGTGATAAAGGGAGAGAAGAGTGTGTGACGTGATGAAGTGTACACGCTGAACAAAGCACACTGAAGACATAATCCTTAATGAGCAATCATTGTTATGTGTAACGCGCTGTTTATTCAGCATGCTAGGACACATGGTCACACAGACAGACTCGCAGTCCCAGTTGTGTCTCTCGTCCCTGGGGGGCCACCGTCTCAAAGCTTCTGGGGGTCCATCAGAGCTTCATACATGAGAGAGGGCATTTTCCCACTAAGCCCCCGTCTCTCTCTCTCATATACGTCCTGAGGTCTGCCGAGCGAGCACCTTCCGTCCTCTAATCCTGTTAGTGGGAGACGGGGGAGTCAAGGGGAAGGGGGAGGTGAGGTGGTGTTGATGTGTGCATGTATGGGGATAAGGGGTGAAGACAAGAGACGGGGGGGGAGTACACGGGACAAAAGACCCCACCCCGTCCCACCACACCAGCTGGAGCCCTGTGGTCTATGTGAGACCTGAATACACCCCCTCTTACAGCTCACACATACAGTAGGCTACATTCATTCATCCCTTCATTCATTCATATGTGGTTCTGTGTTGCTGAATGAGCAGGAACCAAACAAAGTCAGGGTTTTTTGTTCAATTCCCAGTGGAGCCATCCTTTCCTAAAATGTATACACGCTCTATAACGAAAAAATAAGTCTGACTTGAGCCCGGCCTACTTAGAGCCTGAGCCCTGAACTTTAAGATCTAAATTCTCAGACTAGTAGCTTAAGTCGTCTGTAGTGACGTAGTGATGGAGGTTAACTGGTGAACTGTCTCACAAGCATCAGATCGTTAACCAAAGTCCTTAAACCTTCCAATAAAGCACCTACAGCCGTGCTAGATGCACTCTGAGGCAGCTACATGCTAACATCAGCATGTACATCATGTTCACGGTCTTAGCTTAGCTTTTACTGATTGGCCGAACCAGGATGTCTTCATCTTTGCAGGTATTCACACCTGCTTGAAAATGTGGCCTGATGCTTGTTGAACGTGTGTGTGGCAGATGTCATGGTAATCCATCCCACAGCTGCTGAGACATTTCCCCCCAAATCACCACCTCCTGGTGATGCAACAGGAAAAGTCAGAGTATCATAGTAATATCATAGCAGTAAAAGCCAACAATGTCGACCTGCTGGTGGCACTAGAAAGTCTGGGGATCACAAAAGTCAGTAGACTGAATCCTCTGGGGATCATGAATGTCTTCACAACAATCCATCTGACCGTTGTTGGGATACTTCGGTGCCTAAAACCCTTTCAGCGCAGCTAAAAACAGAAGTCAGAACCAGTTTTAATCCTTTTGATTTAGTCAGAGAGGAGGTTTGAAAACATGTATGAAATCTTGTCAGAAACACGGTTGGACAGATCGGTGTCTCTCGTGTTTCACGTTTTCCTGCCGATGACGACACACAGGCCAGACGAGTACGTGATGTTAGCTGGTGAGCCGCGTCACGTTGGCATCGCTGTGTTTGTGTGTTCTGATCAGGGGGGTGGACAGAATGATAACGAGGTGAGGACTTTGTAAGATTTAATGTATAATAGATAACAACCCTAGCCTGTTCTGGTGGAAGAGAAATGTTCGGACATGTAACACAATCAGAGTGGAACTGAAAACCACCCGGCCATGCTTACACTCCCTCTTGTCTCCTTTCGTAATCTCAGAGCAGCTAACGGAGGAGATTAGCGCCAACAGTGGAGTCAGAATGTGTCTCCGCACAGATCGGCCTGATCAGCCAATGAGCAGCGGATCTATATCACAGGGCGTAAACACAAATGGCCCCTGGCAACGACTATAAATATTTCACTAAATGAAAAAGAGAGAGGAAAGTCCAGCTCTGCGATCCGTCTCATCAGCTTTCTGTCTCCTTTTGAAAATGGTTTCCTGCCGTCATGGCCGTCGCTCACTCCTCAGCGAGCCCCAGGAAGTGAGATGTCTCACATTAGGTTTAGAGAACGCTTCGACAGCAGCCCTGAATCATGGAAGTTACATTTACATGCAGCTAATTCGGAACAGCAAATACCTTTACACAATAATAATAATGTCACTAAAGCGTTCACTGACAGCCTCTTTCATTTGGTTTTGTTCTTTCCTAAACTTAAAGACACAAACTCTGGACTCTTCCTGTGAGCCCACCACCCTCAGAATAAATGTGGTGTTTCATTCACTCAAAGAAAGAAACCCAGTCTGTAAACGTAATCACATTTAAAATCTAACTACGAATGCAGTTTTGTTACATGCAAACCTAATTTCTGGGAGACAGGCTTGTTTAAGAGTTATGTCACATACACTGAAGTAGAGTCAGTAACATAAGGAATGTCTCCTGCTGCAGGATTAGCTGATCCAGCCGTATTTTAACAGATCAGCATCAGCTTTTTGGAGCCTCATCCACATCCTGACCGCTGTTTGCTGCTCCAGTTGGAGCAGATGTTGTGTGTAAACAAGTGTAATACTTTTACATTTAGCAGCTTTCCAGATGTGCTAATCAAACATCTCCTTATAATGTTGATTAAAAACACAACAGCATTGCGTTTCCATCCTAAACAGTCAGTATTTGCTGTTGTGGTGTCTCTTTGAGGACTGGTTTGCTTGTTAACACACTATTGTGCTCCATTAAAACACTGGAATATATTTCAGTGATATTTAATAAATGCTGTTGCCTTGGTTCAAAACTGCATTTGAACTTCAATATTTTATTCATGCTGGGGTTTGGAGAAGAAGCACTGATAGGATGCCATTAAAGGGAAGCAGTGCTGCATATTTCTTAATGCAAAGCTATTCAGAAGTCAAGCGTAATTGAATGAAGTCATTTTAATGTAGGCTAAGTGTGCAGCTGTGGCACAAAACAGGAAGTCAAATCATCACTTTGGCTTCAGATTTTAACTCATTTCTTAACAGAAAACCTGCAAAAAACTAGTGTTGCATTATGGGAAATGTAGGATCCAGCATATTTGGGGCTTGAGCCGTGATCTCTGTCCATGTCGCCGTCGTTCCTTCGCCCTCTGCAGCCCGCCGCGCCTCCATCTGAAGGTTATTTACTTGTCATCGCATCACGGCTTCATTTGGGAGCAGAAACAAAGCTTCCATGCAGCTTCTTCAAATAGCCGTGACACATTTCCTCTGATTCTTCTGGGGATCACGATGTCTTCTCCTGCTGCTCCCAAACACCAGAGACAGACGTAAAAATAAAAAAAAAAAGATTAATTTTCATTTACATACATGCTCTCCTCTAATCCTAGTCATTCCCCCCTCGTCCCACTGACATGTTCATACATCATTTTGTTTGTTTACTTGTTTTCCCTTTGTTCGACTGCTCTCTATTCTTGTAGTACAGAGGAGAGAGGAGCGGAGGGTTTTGTTTGTATGGAAATGAGTGTGGCGGCTCTCTGGGGACACGCTGAGCCGTTTGATGCCTGGCCCTCCGTGGAGTGTCGGGACGTCGCTGTCAAAAGACGTTGAGCTCAGGAGAAAGAGAGGGAGGCAGGGAGGGAGGCAGAGAGAGGAACCAGCAGGGTGATGTCGAGACCTCTGATGTTGGATTAAAAAGGTCAAGGTTCACTGTGGATCACTGTGGATCACTGTGGATCACTGTGGATCACTGGACCAGAGGTGGATGAATGCTTTGCCCTCTCTTATTATTACTGTATGTGGCCGTGAAGACTGGGAGGATAATCGGCTGTGACCCTGACCGGCATTTAGAGAGCAGCTTATTTTCTAAATGTGATGTTTCCAGTTGAAACACAGAGGATTCATTCAAAACTTTAGCTTTATCTGTTTTCCAGAAGGGAGAAGGAACAGAAAGTTATGTAAAGTAATAAAATAATTCAGTGTTTTTGAACGTCCCAATCACCAAATGCACTTTATTATTCACTGTTCACTGTTGTTGTTTCTTTATAATTATTGTATTCAGTGTATATAATGTTTCTTTTGTGTATATAAGGTTTTTTTCTGTATATATTCTGTTTATTTCTTTAACTGTGTGCTTTATGTCTGTCTCCTTGAGCTGCAGGAACGGCAAACTTTCCCCACTGAGGGATCAATAAAAAGTTTTTATCTTTATCTTCATCATGGCAGTTTTAGGAGACTATAATGGTAAAACAGGTTAAGAAAGTAAAAGCTCTAATCTAATTGTGAATGTAACACATTGGGAACAAGACAATATTGTCTCAAACTGCATTCCTAGTCTCAGATTCCCCAAAGTAATAGTGATGATAGTGATAACAGTCTCAGCAGTCACATCAGTCACGTGTCTCCTGTCCAGGTGGAGCTAATCATGCTAATCATGCTAATCATGCTAATTAGACGGTTTTATTTCTAACAACAGTTTTGATATGAACCATACTGCCTGCTTGGGTTAACCCGGCTGCGTGAAGCTGAGCGGTAGGTTTGGTGTTTTTTTGGGGCCGACCCCGTCTCATCCCGGCATCCTCGGCTCAGTTTGGTTCGCCATGACAGCGGTCCCCTTGTACAGTCAGAGTAAACAGGCCCGCGGTTATAAAGCTTTTACACGCCAATCCTGCCCAACATTCCCTTTATGTGCAAGTGCTGCAGGGCTCAGATGCATAATACATGAGCACTCAGTTAATCTATTGATCCAAAATATGTCTTCTCTCTTTCTCTGTCTCATTTACTGTCTTTCTTTCTTTCAGTCTGTCATTCCCTATCTTTTGCTTTCGTGCTCCCTGTTTTTCTCTCCCTTTCCTCTCCCTCTGCCTTTTCCCCATCAGCAGCAGCACATGGACGGACACAGCAACATATCGGAGGAAGAAGAAGAAGAAGAAGAGGTGACGATAATAACAGGTGTAACCCTGAAACATGCAGACATGGTGAATTAGAAATAACCCTGAGAGAGAACAGCGGTTTGAATGAAAAGAACAGAATAAAAACAGAGTCATCGGCTGTGACGACGGACTAATGCAGAAGAACAGGATGAAGCCCAGCGGTGTGTGATATGAGAGCTGTCTTGAGTAAAGATGCAAACAACAACCTGGCAGACAAAGACGCCACAGATCAGAAGCAGTTAGAGATGACGGCAACAACCCTCTCAGCTGCCGGCTGGAGGCAGAGCGACTGTTGGGAGGCTCAAAAATATGAAACTGAAATAGAACAGAGGTGAAAACAAGTCATGCTAATCCTTATAAACCCTCCTCCAAGCCTTTACCCTGTAATAACTGAGAGAGAACCGGCCTCACTGGGAGATAGAGAGGTTCAGGGAGGCTGACGCCGATGATTCTCATTTTCTACAGTATCTGCATGTGGCAAACATGCAGATAAACGTTCATTAAAACCTGTTTTCATTCAAACTCAGTCTGTCGGCCTCTGACGGTGCACTCTGACGGTGCTGCACCAACTGTGGCAGTGTTTCATGATTTTAAGAGGTTAACAAAGTGTTCATGCTAACTCTGTAACTGTGCTCGCTGTAGCAGAACTGCTCAGTCCGAATGATGCTTCTAAGTGCTTGTTGGAACAACACACACGTCCTTCATCATTATTACTGCTGCATTTATAACAGTGTCGAAGCAGCAGGTCTTAATGAGCAACATTAGGATTTGGCTCTTTGAAGTGAAGCTCATGAAGCTCAGGTGTGACCCCCACTCACACAAACATTACGTACACTACATCACGTATGTTAACTGAATCAGATGTGTCAAGACTGTATGTTTGCAAACTACAAATCCATCCATCCATCGTCTGTACTTATCCATCAGGGAGCTGGAGCCAATCCCAGCTGACTTCAGGCGAGAGGCGGGGTCAACCTGGACTGGTCGCCAGCCAATCACAGGGCCGACACATAGAGACAGACTATTTATTTATCTATTATCTATTTAGCTGTACATTTTATTTATTTTATTAGTTGTATATACCTTATTTTATATTTCTTACTTGCTGGTGTGTTTTTATTTAATGATACTGTTCGCAGTGTTACCAGGAACCAGAGACACAAGAACTTCACTGCTTCATGTGACTGCTGAGCATGTGACAATAAAGTCTTGATTTGATTTGATTTGATTTGAGACAAACACTCACTCCTACAGGGAATTCAGAGTCACCAGTTAACCTATCTTTGGATTGTGTACCCACACTAGCATGACCACAAACTACAAATGATAAATATAATTAAAGAAATTTTAAAAATGTAATTCTAGAGATGCCAAATTAGTCAAACTAGTCAGCTTTATTTCAGATGCTTAAATTCTACAAGCTGTTAATTTATACACGTCAGAAACACTTTCTAATTCTAAACATAAGAACAGACTCGAGAGCCTCGGCCTTAAAAAACCCTCCCAGCCATCCTAAAAACATGGCCGCCCTGCTAGAGCAGCTGATACTGTAACATCCTGTCCTGGTCGTTTGTCTTACAGTACCACCTTCATGCATATTTTACTCTCTCTCTCTCTTTCATACACACACACACACACACACACGTCTACCCGCCTCTTGACCAAACCTGTGAGGCTGTCTGGTGAAGAGTCTGTTTAGTTTGAAGAAGAACCTCCTGGTCACTACCACAGGAGGCTCTGCTGGCCTGGAGATGCTGTCAGACCAAATCTAAAGGCTCAGTTCAAGCAGCCTGTGCACAGTAAACCTTTCTGCACATCAGATGTTCAGGCTACTTCCTTTTTATCCTTTTTATCGCTTACACACTCAAAACTTCAGGGGACGTGAGCTCGTCTGACTGAAGACATTTTGAACATTCAATTTCTGTTTTTTTTTTTTTGCTTTGGCACATCAAAGCTTTGAGGAACATATAACATCTCTGGGAGATAAATCTGTACAAGTTAAAACATTCCCTGCATGTCAGCGGTCGGTTGATGTGCTGCACAGCTGCGTGTAATTTAACATCATTAAGTTGCTTCAGAGTTTTTTTTTTGGGTCACACAAGTCATCTCCCAACATCCGACACAGCAGGATGATGTACTGGTGACACATGGATGACTTTGGCGTGTGTGTTCTCATCTTGCAACGCCAAGTCGAGCAGAAGGACAGTCTACCGCGGCCTCTCAGCCAGTTTCCTCTCTGAAGGAGATGGAGACGGAGGCAAAACCCGTTTCCAAACCTGCAGGCGCAGGTAAAGTGCTGAGGATCTCTCCCTGAGCGAACCAACTAACCTTTTCCTCCAGCCTCGTGTCTTTAATTTGTACTGGCAGACAATGAAATATTTACAAGGAACTCTACAGGCAATTACATTAAAAGTGTGTGGTTAGACACCGCCCACCCTTCGGCGGGCCCCCTCGGTGAGAAGAGGAGGCTGATTTGGTGAATGGTCACAAAGTTTACAACGTCAGATTTTACTCACTATCAATAATTCAGAGCTGGAAGAAGCAGAGAGGGAGAGGAAAGGAGGACAAGAGTGAGTGGGAAGGAAGGGAAGGAGAGGAGGAGGCGAGGGCGGGAGGAGGGAGCAGCGTGAGGAGGTGTGTGTTCAGACTGCGGTGGATGTTTGGACGAAGGCTGCACTTCAGTGTCCATTTGCTAAATGTGGCAGAAATCTACAGCGTGGGGGCCACGTTCCTCTCTGTGAAAGCTTTGCTCCGACGTCTGAGTCCATCCTGCACTCTAAACACACGAGCATAGCTGCACAGGTGCCGCACACACATGTGCACACACACACACACACACACACACACACACGTTACACTTCTTCGTGGCTGCGAAAACAAGGAAGATGCTGCAGTTGATCCACAGCAGACAAATTAATGGAAGCTCCTAAATAAAGGAGGAAAACAGGATGAATTAAGATGCTTCCCAACAGGTGCACTGCATGATGGGAGCTTCTCAACTCCTGACGAACATGAGCGTGTGTGTCACTTCCTCTAAAAGTGGCTTCAGACCGAATCGTGAGACATGAAACTAATGTAAACGCCATCTCTCCATCCGTGTTTTCCACATGGTTTTGATGGTTTAATGCATCCGGCTGGAGAATTAGAGCTTCCAGATGTTTACGATGATGCACCCAACTCCTGATATTTGCATAGTAGTGAAAAACACCCATGCCTTTGCATTTAGTTTTGCTAATAATTTAGTTAAATCTGGATTGATTATTGATGCTCTGGAGGCTCGTGGTGGAAGAACGTTTTATTAAGACTTCTGATGTCTGATGTTTTTCCTTATATAAATATATATATATAGTATATTATATACTGTATGGAGAGGACATGCACTCACACGTCCACACAGGCAGAAAAAAGGCGTAAATGTGTGGTTTGAAGTTACAGACACATCCTGCCCTTTGTTTTATTAATAAGCACATTGAACAGAACTGTAAATAGTTTTTACAGGTTTCTGTATGTCACAGTTTTCTTCCATCTTCCTGATATTGAACAGAAAATAAACTGTTGAATAACTAGCTTAAAACTTAAAGTTTGAACTTCCTCTTTCCTGACTGCCTCTCTCTCCTCCCTCCATCCTCCCTCTCCTCCCTCCCACCCCAGCTGGACTCCCTGCATCTTGTCCGTCCGGTGTCGCCTTCCCAGAGGAGCGTCCTGCCCGCCGGTGTCCCATTGGAGGCCGGTGATGTATATTTGATGAGTGGGTGCTGGGGACCCTCTGGAGGGCCGCGGCTACAGCAGGACAATGGGCCTCGCTCAGGTTTCCTGCTGGCCGTCACCGACACTGCTGCTCTTTCTGTCGGTGAGTCAGGGCTGGAGTTTCAGAGGCAGAGTTACAGCTGTGGGCTGTGAGGGAAAGTATGGAACAGGAAATAAACACCTTCATGTTCAATTCTGTCATGCTGCTTTTTATATATATATATATACCTTTAATATGATTAATATATTACACACACAGTGTTCACCTTCACCATCTAGTGCTTCACTTTCCTCCCTCTCTCCTGCTCCTTCACCACATGCTGCTAATGAAGCTGTTTAAACTAATACTTGTCATTTTGCACTGTGTGGTTGGATGGTGGGGGGGGGTGCACCTTTGGCAACGCTGTGCTAAATGTTCCTCACAGGATGCCCCCTGTATTAAGTATTAATGTTGTGAGGAATATAGACATTTACAGAATGTATTGTATTCAGTGTACAGCTGGGGAAAGAAGCAGTGAAGAAACAGAGAGGTTAAGAATGTGAGCGGAGCCTTTGTAGTGCAAGACACAGGTTTCAGTCCTGAAGTGAACTATTCCAGTCAGAGTCCAGCCCAGGGAGCTGTGTTTTTATTATTATTAATGTTTTATATCATACATTATTATTATCATTGTTCTTATTTATTATTATTCTCATTATTAATATTATTATTATCATTATTCTAATTATCATTATTATTATTGTTGTTATTATAATTATCACTATTATTATTCTTATTATATTATTATTCTTATATTGTTATTATTATTTTATATTATTATATTATTATTATAATAATAAGTATTATTATTATTGTCATTATTACCATCATTATAATAATAATAATAATAATAATAATAATAATCATTATTATTATTATTATTATTATTATTATTATCATTATTAGCCACAAAATCACACAAAAAGATGGATTACCTGGAGACCCCCCCCCCTCGGGGAGCGCCTTGAGGTGATTATTGGGATAATTATTCCGTTTTATCGCGCGCGTGTCTGCCTTCCGGAAATCCCCCTTTTGATTGACAGGCTGCCGCCCGGTGACCCCGCGCGGTTCATCTGTAAATATTTCATCGTCCGCTGTTTGTGCTCTTTAGTTCCTGTTCAGGCCTGTTTATTCTTTAATTTAGAGAGGTGTGTGTGTGTGTGTGTGTGTGTGTGTTTACTACAGCCACAAAGTAAATGAAACATGATTAATTAATGTATTAATTGCCAAGAAAGTGAATGGGGTTCAGGCGGAGGAATTCCTGCGCGTTTGGCATCAATTAATAATTGGAGCTAAATAACTGTGTGTGTGTGTGTGTGTGTGTGTGTGTGTTGCTTTGTTAATCTCCACCTCACAGAGGATGAACCACCTCCAGCAGCCTTTTATTTCCTGTGTTTCAGGAGAAGTTTTACAGTAACAGCGTGTCTGGTGACACTCTAAAAAGGTGTGTTGATGTTCCAGATCCTTCACGAGGCTCCAGGACGAGAACCAAAGCCTCAAACACACATTTCAATGTGCCTTTAAATAATTCATATTAAATAATAATCCATCTTCTTCTTCGGGTGTCTGAAGGCCAAAAATAATTTGCATTTACATTTGGACCAATCAGCTCAGATTATTTGTTATCACTTCCTGAGATTAACAAGGATTTGGACCATTAAGAGCCACTGAAAGTCAGATCAATATATTTCTTTTTATTATTCTAATTTATTTCTAAGCTGTTGAACTTTCACATCACCCCTCTTGGCTTCCTGGGGGGGGGCAGTTTCCCCTCCTGCTGTATCTACCTGCAGGTCAGTGCGGCCACCGTCTTCATGCAGGTGTTGGTTTGAGTGGATTTTTTAACAGTGCAAACACACATCACATCACTCTTCGTTTCGTTTCTCCTCTCCGGCGAGCCAGGCACGCTTGGGGGCGTGGCTTCAGCCGGGGAGCTCCTTGTGATTGGCGGAGGCGTCCAGAGGGAGGGAGGGAGGATCCACCAATGAGGAAGAGCCTGCGCGACAGTGGTCCAATATAGGAGCTGGAGGCGAGGAGCATCTTTATTATAGAAGTCATTTAGAGGCGAACAGGAGACAGGAGCCCCGCAGGAGCCCAGGAGTTACCTCTCCTTCTCTCTTTCTCTTTTTTAACCCACAATCCGGCTCTTCCCTCACACTGCCGTGGCAGGTTTTCTTCTCCGAGGCGTTTCTCTCTAGAAAACAATCAACAATCAACCGACCGAGGACGACAGACAGCGACCCTCCCTCACTTCTGCAATCATGATGTCGATGAACAGCAAGCAGCCTTTCAGTATGCACCCCATCCTCCACGAACCCAAATACACTCCTCTGCACTCCAGCTCGGAGGCCATCCGCAGAGCCTGTCTGCCCACACCATCGGTGAGTCAGTCCACAGTCCGTCTCACTGCGTCCTGCTCCTCTTGTCGTTTGCCTGCTAAACTTCCCAAAACCAGCAACTTACGAAATTGTCTGGGAAACAGTAGAAAAATGTACATGTGGCAGGCAGAAGTGAAGTTTTACGCAGACGAGCCCGTAAATGTGTAGTTTAAACCAGAGGAATCTTTGGCCCTGGCTGCTGCAGTTAAAATGCTGTTTCCACATCAACTTGGTGAAATAACTGAACCTGTTTTTGTGGCAGACAAACATCCTGTTTTGTTGCTTTTTCCATTTAAATACAAGAAATAAAAAAAGAGCGAGAAAATTCGTTCCATTTCGCCAAAGTGGGAAAAAATAAAATAAGTGTGAGTGTGTGTAAAAAAAGAAAAAGGAAAAATAATTAAATATGGGATGTGAGGAGATATTTGGGACAGTCGTGACAGGGGGGTGCAGGGTGGGTCAGACTGCACCAGCAGTGCAAAGAAAACAAGACAATGTGGATACTCAGGGCAGAAACACGGTGCGTAAAAACGCACAAATGCGCCTCTGAGAAGCCAAATTTTTTTGCATCGAGGCGCGAGAGCGATGCTGCTAAAAGTGACAGAAGATGAAAAATGAATGAGGAAGCTTAAAAGAGGCGGTGTGGATTCTCTGCGCGCGTGTTATCTCATATTGTCCCATTCATATTCACACTCACACTCGTCTCATTTCATTGTCCGAAGAAATTATTCAGGAGATCGTAAATATTAATTTTAGATGAATATCCATCCACGCTGACACACTTTCCGGGCGTTGGGCAGATCCGCTGATGTCCAAGTTACATTAGATGACTTCGTTTGAGAAGTGAGACACAAAGTTAAACGAAAGTTGCACGAAATCTGCTTCAATTATTGTCTGAGAATGAATCCTTCTGCATGCAGGGGAACTCATTTTTAAAAACACACAAGTGTTCACACTCATCCTGCTGCTTCACACTGGTCCAACTCAGGCTGACAGACTTCAGCACGAAGCTTTAATGCTGTCAAATAATTAGATTTAATGTGTAAAATTATGAAAATGAAGGCTCATGATTGGTTTGCTGTTTTTTATTTTTTGGACCAGCCTTTTATTTTCCTCTCTTTGCATTAAGATTTGGATTAAACAGAAAAAGAAGATGAGATTAAATCCAATATATTTTCCACTAAAGTCTTTACGGGGACATTAAAATAAAGCTCCACGGTTCCTCCTCTAACCGGCCTGGCTCTGTCCCTCCCCAGCTTCAGGGTAACATCTTCGCCGGCTTCGATGAGACTCTGCTGCAGAGAGCCGAGGCTCTGGCCGCCGTGGACATCGTGGCCCAGAAGAGCCACCCGTTCAAGCCAGACGCGACCTACCACACCATGACCACCATGACCAGCATGACCTGCACCCCCACCTCCTCCTCCGCGCACCTGCACCACCCGTCGGTGCTGACCTCCCACCACCACCACCACCACCCGGGGCACCACCAGCCGGCGCAGGGCCTGGAGGGCGACCTGCTGGACCACCTCACACCGGGCATCTCCCTGGGAGGCATGCCCGGCTCGGACGTCTGCTCCTCGGCCTCGCACACCGCCCACGCCGCGCACATGTCGGCCATCAACCACATGCAGCACCACCACCATCCACAGTCCATGAACATGCACCCGCACGGGCTGGGCTCCCACAGCTCCCTGGGGGTCAGCGGCGCAGACTCGGAGCCAGACCCCCGGGAGCTGGAGTCGTTCGCCGAGAGGTTCAAACAGAGGCGGATCAAACTGGGGGTGACGCAGGCGGACGTGGGCTCGGCCCTGGCCAACCTAAAGATCCCCGGGGTGGGCTGTCTGAGCCAGAGCACCATCTGCAGGTTCGAGTCCCTGACCCTGTCGCACAACAACATGGTGGCCCTGAAGCCGATCCTGGAGGCCTGGCTGGAGGAGGCGGAGCGGGCGCAGAGGGAGAAGATGGCCAAGCCGGAGATCTTCAACGGGGGCGACAAGAAGAGGAAACGAACGTCCATCGCCGCCCCGGAGAAGCGCTCCCTGGAGGCCTACTTCGCCGTGCAGCCGAGGCCTTCGTCGGAGAAGATCGCCGCAATCGCCGAGAAACTGGACCTGAAAAAGAACGTGGTCCGGGTTTGGTTTTGCAATCAGAGGCAAAAGCAGAAACGAATGAAGTTTTCTGCGACGCACTAAGACCAGCGGGGGGGTTGGGTTGGGTTGGGTTGAGGGGGGGGGGGGACCTGCACCGTTTACAAACAGACAAATCAGAGACAAGCTGCTGCTGAAACACTGTCAGAAAAACAGGGTACACCGTGAGCCTTCCGCTCCTGGGGAGGGACGGTGGCCCAGCCAGGAGCCCGCAGCTGCGCACTTATCCAACATCCTCATCTCACAGCTCATCCCACCTCTTATCCAGTTCCTTTTTCTTCTTCTTCTTAAGATTAATCTCGTCTCGTCAGCTGCTGGATGTTGGACACCTGATGACTGTTCCAACCAGGAGTTGTTTTTATTATTATTCTTCTTGCTTCCCGGAAGGTTCAGCCTCAGAAACACCTGGATTCACCTGGTGTACCTGTTTTATTCTGACAGTGGAGACGGAGCTCCGGGAGGGAGGGAGAGAGAGAGACTGAGATCCTGTCCAAACACTCCAGACTCTCACAGGTTCCTGCCTGCAGGCCGATGCTCTCTGGGACACGGGGTGGGGGGGAGGTGATCACCGTCGTGGCAGAAAAATGCTCATTCTTATGGCAATTATTGTACAAAAAAATAAGCATAATAATGATTCGAGGAATAATCGATATTGTCCTCGCTAGTCGGAATAGCTTTTTTATATTTATCATTGTACATATCTGTGAATATGTTGCACCTCCGTGTGTGGAAAAGCTCATTGAAATGTACTGAATTTGTCTTTTCTCCCATGTGTTTGGTTCTGTAGGGGCAAAGGTAGTGTTTTTGGGGGACAGATCGAAGGTCTGAGGCGAATCGATGAGGCACAATAACTCCTGTAATCCATTGCATGGTTTACTCGTAAAGGGGGGAGAGGGGTGTTTTCTGTTAGGCTCCAGGAATATGAAAATAAACCCCTCTCCCCCCTCCCTCCCCCAATTAAGTGAATGCATTGCAATAAGAAGAAGCACACACACACACACACACACACACGCACGGATACACACATTCACACGGTATAGCTGTGTGGCTACCTCATTACGCAAGTGTTGGCACGTTCATGGTGATTTTAAAAACACACACGCTAAAAAACAAACTAAAAAACTAAAAAAAAAAAAAAAAAAAAGATGAGTAGGAACATTTTTGGTTTGTTTTTTATGTTGTTCTTCTTTTTTTTGTTTTGTTTCTCTTTGTGTTCTTCCACCGGTTTAATGGTGAATTAGGCCTAGAAGACTCACTGATGTGTAAAAGCCTGTTGTATGTTCAAGTTCACTGCAATGATGCTCTGACAATCAAATTATTATTATTATTATTATTATTATTATTATTACGTTGTTGATCTCCCCCTTTTGTGTCCTCATTAAGATTATTCATTTGGCATTTTTTTTATTATTATTATTAATATTATTATTTTTATTTTATTGTTATATTATTATTATTATTATTGTTGTTATTATTATTATTAATTCTATTATTAATATTATTATGACAGTCACTGACACCTTGGTGGAGCGCACTTTGTAGATATTCTGATGACGGAACTAGTCGGCCTTATTTATACACATTTCCCAACACTTAACATTTGAAAAGGTTACGTTTTGTTTTGACTTTCTTTACGTCGTCCCTTATTTATTTCAAACTTAATTTATTTTGGAGAAAAAAAGAACATATTTCATTTGTGAAAGTGTGCTTTAAATGTGTCTGTGTAAGCGACAGAAGCTGAAATAAATCGTGCACGTTTTACTTCTTTTCCTCTGACAGACTTTCTTTGGTGAATTTAAAAACAATATAATATATAAATATTTAAATATATATTTTAATGTAAAGTGAGAACAACGTTTGATGCTGTGACACATTGTCTGTGATCAGCCTCCTCATCAGGCCTGTGTGTGGAGCAGAGGTGTTAATAGTCTGGTCTCTTTCTTTTAAAGATAGATTTAATGGACCGGTGCAACATGAGCTTTGAGCAGCAGCCTGTATGTGTGTGTACATGTGTGTGTACATGTGTGTGTGTGTGTGTGTGTGTGTGTGCAGAGAGGAGGGCAGCTGCTGCTCTGAAACAGGAGAAGCCTGGAGGTGAAGGAGGTCCGTCTGAAAGCTGCTTCCCAGCGGTGATGAATAGGATTTGATACTTGAGTGACTCTAATATTGATCAGCTTTGCTGGCTATGAAGACTCCACGGCTCTATCACACCAGGCCCCCCCCCCCACACACACTCTCACACACACACACACACAGACACACACCACCACCACCCCCCATCTGATGCTCTCAGTTCTCACAGAAACGCTTCTCTGAGGCAGAAAACACTCAGAGGGCCGAGCCGGTAAAGAGCCTGGACGACTGGAGAAGCAGAGAGGAAACTCTGACTCACATACAAACAAGAAAGATTTGATTTGAAGCGTCTCTTCCTCCACAGCATCCCTGTAATGTAGCTGGATCTGCCCCCCCCAGCCTCCACAAAGCTTGGCTGCAGGAAAACTAGTGTGAAACTAGATGCTTAAAAAATAGAACATTTATAGAAATATTTACTTTTCTTTTCCCAGAATATTAACATAGAAAAGGCCGTGGTGATTTTCTATCTAGACCATGAATTAAAAAGGTCAAACTGTTCAGTCACTAAATGATCACACAGGTCTAGATTGTGTTTTTAGACACATCTTTGTCTTCTTTTTTATTTCTTAGTTTATGAAACAGCAGCATGTGTAAATATGAGAACGTGAAGATGCTGAAATAAGAAGATAAAAAAGACCATAAGAGCGCTGATGTTCACAAACACACAGGTCCAGTTGGATGTTTAGATGTTTTTCAGTAAATCACTTCTCATTTCTCATCAGATTTAAAATCCAGCTGTCAGTTTCATTTATTTATTGATTAATTAACAGGCTAATATTCCTCCCTGTGATGCTGCTGTCAGCTGACACACCTACAAACAAGAGATCAGCAGCACATAAACTCATTTTACATTTCAAAGCAGTGCATTGTGGGGGAACATTTTTTAATTTAACATTAACAGCAATTATTATTGTTAGACTTTCTAGAATAGAGGAGTTTTTAAAGATGCTGAATATGGCAGATTACATAAAAAAAAAAAAAAAAAGATATTTGAAAACAAAAGCAAACAGTTGGAGTGAACTGTGCACGCTGAAGTGCATCAGTGTGCATCAAAGCCAAACCTTTAATATTAAAGATTTAACGTGCACAATAAAAGAAAACATCTCTCATGGATCCTGCACAGCCTCACTTTTTACAGTGTTCAGGCGGAGAGGAGCAAGGCCTCATCCTGAAAACACCAAATAATAAATGCAATAAAATCACAATATGTTTGGATCAATTGTTTTAGTTTAAAAGTAGAAGAAAGGTTAAAGCAGACGCCATGAAATCCTCCGTCAGTGTGTTTTATTTGTGTTTTAGCATCAGCTCAGCTCAGCAGGTGGTTTTTCTTTTGGGCCCATAAACACGTTATTAATGAATAATAAATATCGGCTGTTATGATACTATTGATTTCTGCACGTGTTTGTTAAAAAGCTGCTTCTCTCTGTCGTACAACAGCAGCTCGGCCCCCATCCCCTCGGAGCAACTCGATACAGCAGCGGGCGCCAGCGAGGGTCATCCAGCAGGGTCGGGGGGTTAAATGAAGAACAGAGCAAACAGTCAAAGTTTTTTTTCCTCACAAGAGACACAAGGTGACTGGAACTGAAGGTTTTAGGTCTGTGAGGGTGGAAGGACTTTTATAATAACCCTGCAAAGCAAACTCTGATCCACTGGAGTCTTTTTTCCACAGTTTGCTTCATGGATTCGTTCCATTTAATATGCAGAATATCTTCAATAGTCTAATCTGTGTGTGCATTAGGGAGGTCACAGGTCACAGCCGATATTTTAAAAGACAAACACTTCATCTTTCTATAAAGAAGAGACAAAATAAGACGGGAGAAGGACCTGCAGCCTTTCACTGGCCACCAAACATGAGAGAATAAATACAACAGAGAGGAGTTTCTAAATCTAGATTAAAATTAATGATAATAATAATAATAATAATGTTGAACATTTTCAGTATCTGATAAAATATATTTTAATATTTACTCAATTCAGATTCAAAATATCCCATTTATTGTATCTCTCCTCTGATCTGAATCCTGCTGAATGAGCTCCACCGGCTCACTGATGTATTTTGAGTTCAGATGTGAGAATAAATAAAAATCACCTTCTTTATTGTGCATTTGTCAATATTTACAGATATTTCTAGCCCAGCAGACAGTGGCTGGCATGTTGGTCTATAACAAAGAATGTAGTACATGGCTTCATCAAAGTTTAATCGTGGAGCGGCTCTCCAGTTGAAGCCTATAAATTATATATAATTGACCGTGTAATCAATGTGAAGAGTGTATCAAGCTTTCCTGAGACAAAGTGATGGGATGCAAATTATACACAATTAAACAAAATAAGGAAACACTTGAGATGTTACTAAAAGTATTCACACGAGGAGCCAGAACTTCATTTCATTTTAGTTTCTCCATCTTCATATCACATCACTTGCAGCCTTTGGTCGGCCTTCACGTTCCCACAAACTAATATTATGTGACAGAGTCTCCGGACAAACTCTGTGCTGCTTTTCAACAATAGAAGCACTAAAACAGTAGGATGCTGTGATCCTGGAGAAATCTGTGGTGCTTCTGTAGGAGCCTGCACGCTGGAGCAGCACCTGCACCCACTAAAATAGGTGGTTTAATAATTAAAAACTACAAAAAAAAATGGCTCTGTGTTTTCCTCTATTGGCTACTGTTTTCCATGTGATGTGTCTCCACCCAGGATGGAGGCGGCTGCTGCTGCTGCTGCTGCTGCTGCTGTTGTTGTTGTTGTTGTTGTGGATGAGCGAATAAAAGAGCTTTTCCCAGGACGGCCGTAGTTAATTGTTTGATTTAAATAATTAAGAAACGGGAGGCCTCATTTTCCTCCGCTGTGTTTTCCAAACAAGAGCAAATCAGACTGCAGCTTTCCAGCAGCTCGAACCAGCAGAGCGCTGCTGCACACACACACACACACACACACACACACACACACACACACACAGAGTCAGTCAAGTGTCTCCAGTAACTCACAGCCTGGGAGCCATTAGCCAGTCTGAGCCATTTCTGTGGAGCAGGGAGCTGCATTTAGCCTTAAATAATCAGTCTTATGTATCAAACAACTTCCATTAGGACCCACGTGACTGTTCTCTGATCTGCCGCCTCAATAGTTAAGGTTTGGTTAAGTTTAGGCTACTAAACCAATCTGGTTACAGTTACGGAGAGAGAAGACGCCGTGGTGAACTTTGGGCAGCTGAGACGAGAGAAGTTCTCCACACGACCACCAGAGGCCACTTGTCAGGAAAACACACACACACACACACACACACAGTGGGGATGGCTGAGGTGTGTGAATGCAGTGCAGGATCTGTCCTAACCCTACGACGCTACGTTAGCACAGATGCTACGTTAGCACAGGTGAGAAGCAGGTAGCTGGTGATGCCTCCTGCTCTTTACACACCAACACTCCCTCCAGTCTGTCAGTATGTTCTCCGTGTTCTTCGTGTCAATTCAAGTCCTGCTCCAGTTCTTACAGAACAGAGAACAATGGTAGAGAGCAGCTGTTTATTGTACCTGAGCGTCAGGTGTCACTGGTGGTGCAGGAGAGAAAACTCCTCCACATGCACCAGTAAATCCTGATATCTTAAAGCTGCAGTGACCACTTTTGCTCTTTGACAAGTGGAAGCAATGTTTTCCAATATTTTTATATTTCGATGCAGGAAAATGAACCAGAAACACCTTGAAGAAGAACTTTCTTTTATTTTAAGAGTCTGGTTGCTTTGCCTAATGTGATCTGCAGGATCTGTAGCTGTGGATCAGGGTTTTCTCTGCTGCTGTTTCTTATGCTGTTATGTTTGAACGGCTCTTGTTGTCGACGTGTTTTCTGTTTAAGCTGATTTGGACGAACACGTTGTACCGTCTTTGTTCCTGAAGTCTCGCCAGGTAAAGAGGAAAGAGAGAGCTTTAAAACGGGCCCACATGCAGCGCAGCCTCATCGAGCACCAGAGGAAAGATACCAAACAGCCAGCGAGCGAAAGGGAAGTGGTCTCCACGGCTTCTGGTCCCTCACCGGCACATGGCCGCCCCCGCGGGGCCCTGTGAGAGCACACGAGCCGCCCAGGAGGGACCACAATCTGTAGGAATAAGCGGTGGATGCTGTTAATTCTGCTCTCTTTCAGATTACTCCATCCACTCCTCTCAGGCTTGTGTTTTCCATGAAGCGAGGAAGCGCATTTTCATAAATAGACCTTGGCCGAGCGCTGCGGCGATGAAATTTTAATGAAGCTCCAAGTCTTGAGTGCAGCGCCGGGGCCTTGGAGAATCAGCCCTCTGTTACATTACTATGGCTTTCTCTCTCTCTCTCTCTCTCTCTCTCTCTCTCTCTCTCTCTCTAAAATACACACACTAATGCAAACATAACCCCCACCACACACACACACACACACACACACACACACAGCTCTGTTGTGCACGGGGCAGCCGGCTGCATATTGACAACGTGGCTGGAACAGGACCAGACTGAGGGGAGGGTGCAGTGTGTGTGTGTGTGTGTGTGTGTGTGTGTGTGTGTGTGTGTGTGGAGGTCTAATTTGTGTGTTTTCTTTTTGTTTTTGCTTAGTTATTAGTTAATATTTATTGTGTCTTGAGGGGTATTGACCTCCGTCAGTGCTCCGCTATGGATACTAAAACCAAGTTCATGTAGGCAGCAACACACACACACACACACACACACATGCACACACACTCACGCACACACACGAGCTGCCAACACACAGTGGAAGTGTTCAATTCTGTCGATGCAATATTTATCAGCAACGTTCGTAGATAAATCCTGCGTTTCAGCTGTCTGAAGGGGTGTTCATTTTTGGGGAGGCAACACACACACACACGCACACACACACACACACGCACATGCACACACACATGCACACGCACACACACACACACACACACTATAAACGAGCATGTGGGGAAGCTACAGTTACAGTCCCCTGTGCAGGTTATTGCGTATTAAATGAAAAAGTTGATCACAGATTTGGATGATGGGCTACAAACCACACACACACAAACACACACACACACACACACACACTCACAGGGGGGTCAAAGGTCACATTAAGGTGGAGAATCAGCGTCAGAGAAGCATTTCAACTCACCAGGAAACACTGATGATATAAAAGTGTCTTAAATATCTCCTGAGGATGGGGGAGGCTCGTGTGTGTGTGTGTGTGTGTGTGTGTGTGTGTGTGTGTGTGGTGACGTCATTATGCACATGAGGCGGTAATTAAAACATGGCGGCCGTAATTAGGAACATTGTATAACTAATCAGGCCTAATGAGCATGGGGGGCGGGCAAGGCGGTGATCAAACGGCCGAGTTATGAGGCTTAATGGGGGGAGAGCAGGATGACGGTCCCCCTGTTCACCCAGCATCAGTTCTCATGAGAAAACTAAGAAGACCTGGAGAAAAGAGAAAAGGAGGATCATTATTATTATCATTATTATTATTATGATGATGATCAGCTGTTGGATCCACTGGATTCCTTCCAGAAGCAATGAAAAATGCAATGGCATGAATTATGAAAACCATAACAATATCAATATTTACACAGCAGGAATCCCAGATCTGGGGAGAGCCTTTCCCAGTCTGAGGAGGAGGAGGAAGGAGGAAGAGGAGGAGGAGGAGGAGGAAGGAGGAAGAGGAGGAGGAAGGAGGAAGAGGAGGAGGATGACAGGTTTATAAAACCAAATCAGGCCACATGGAATCAATAAATAAGAGTAATAATCAGGGTGGTCACATTTTAGTTGTTACTTATTGACTGGGAGCTTTATGTTTGGTTGCTGCTCCTCGATGAGAAATTAAACTTTAACCCCCGATGTGACCCCCCCACCCCCCCCCCACCCCCCCCCTGGTTTGTCAGGCTTCACGTTAAATGTGCGATTTCACTTGGTATCAATAATGAAGCGCGCGGCCTCCATTTAAATATTCATCAGGTCACAGGAGTCACCTGTGAGGGTGAAGCTTCATCTCCCCCCAACCTGGACCCCCCCACCATGACTGCGCTGATCACCTGCAAAGAACAGGTAAACAAACAGGAAGGAGGAAGGAGGGATTTCAGAATAAGTGCGGACTTCCTTTTGCAGCTCAGAGTGTGTGTGTGTGTGTGTGTGTGTGTGTGTGTGTGTGTGTGTGTGTGTGTGTGTGTGTGTGTGTGTCCTGATGTCAGGCCTGCTGGACACTATTTTATTTCATGCTTTGGAATAATAATAATAATAATTATTATTATTATTATTATTATTATTATTATTATTATTATTATTATTATTATTATTATTATTATAAATGTTATTGTTATTATCATTATTGTTATTATTATTTATTATTATGCAGGAAACAGTTAAATAATCAGAAAGTCATAAAAAAATATAGAAAATAAAAGTCCCATTTAATTTGATATAAGAGGTGAAAACAGACATGTTTAAGTATAAAATAAGAACAATTAAAACACTGGAAATGTACATTTTAAATAAGTAAATTATTATTAGGATTATTTATCATGTATTATTATTATTATTATTATTATTGTGATTATTATTGGTGATTTCCGGTTTTATAATGAGATGTTTGCTCACGTCCAACATTAAAATCCTCCTAAATTCAGCCAAATATTCCCTCCATCTCTCTCTCCCACGGATTATTTAAACATCAGGCCTCCACCAGCTGCAGGAGGCTCATCGCCGCCGCATCGATGCCCAAAACTAAGACTCAGCAGTGAATTAATGAGAGAGCCTGCGGGCCTGCAGGCTGCATCCCGGCCGGAAGCACCAGCATCCAGGCACGAGGAGGGTGAGTCCAGCTTCTCCTCGATGGGAAAAGTGCATTTATTTTAATTTGAATAAACCCAGAAATTATTTAATTAGGCTGCGTGTATTTGTTGTGAAGCAAAGACGGTTTAAGAAAAAGAAAAAATAAAGGTTTCCTGTCGGAGTCTCCTGCAGAACCGATCCAGCGCGCTATTTTGAAAACCGACTGGAAGAAACAAGATATAAATACGAACTTCCACTTAATTCAGAGGAATGTGTTCAAAGAGACGCTCCTCTAATCATGTCTCATCAATAATGCATCTTCAAACTGACAGGATGCCCGAAACGCAGGGCGGCTACAACATGAAGCCCCGTTCCTCGGACGGACACTGGCTAAACTTCAGCGTTTAGTTACAGTACAATTTTAATGAAATTAAATTTATTGACGGCGGAGAGCGGAGTTCTGGTTTCAGCTGGAGGAGAAGCCCAGATGCTGAAATGGATTTGAACCCGTATTAAATCACCACAAACCTAAAAATCAGCCTGCCTAGTTTATTTTCTCATCTAATCTGATGTAATCTGATGGGTAGATTAGATTTGTGATTTCATAATCCTCATGGGGAGGAAGATAAAAAATAAAGTCTATATGAAATTATGAGAAATCTATTAGAATTAATTAAAAAATGTGTCCTGAAATTCCAATAATTTGATTTTCAGCAGCTCCACTTTGTACCTACCAGCTAATCTCATGAAATAGCCTGCTGCCTATGTAGCATAATGCAAATAATCCCAGCTGCAGGCATCCTGGTGAATAAAGTCATGTGATACGAGTGCAGAAAACATAAATGTAGAGTTGTTGTTTTTTTTCTTTTTGGTGGTTGTTTTAATCCGTCCTCATGCATCTTTAGCAGAAACACCACTCGCCAACACAGTGGGAAAAACTGCGAAGTAGGCTGGATGAATAAAGTCTGAAATTGGGCTGCTGGGCCACTTTGATTAAAAAGCAAACTCATCTTCCCAGAAGTCCCTTTCAAATGCAACAAACTGACCGACACAAACGGACGGAGAAACCAATAATTGGTGTGTGAGTGGAGGCAGGATGGATGTGTGGATGTGTGGGGGGGGGGTGTATGGCTGGTTGGGGCTTGTGTTTGGGGATTAGCTCCTCGTGGACTCAGTTGCTTTATTTCTCTGCCCTATATATCTGTCCGCCTTCACTCTCTCTCTCTTTTCCCTGTCTGCTCTGGAGGCTGCTGCTGCTGCTGCTGCTGCTGCTGAAGGGATGTATGAAGCGCTACTTTCTTGTCTAGGTGATGAATAATGCAGGGCTCGGAGGCCAGCAAGTTTCCAGTTAAATACCAATTTGCTTAACCAGTGTTTCCAGCCTCTGCCAGCTCCACTCAGTATAGCAACAGGGAGCCGCACCGGCCTTCGGTAATTCAAGAGAAGATCTGCCGTACGTGTGGAGGAGTGGAAGCGTCCCTCCGCCCTGCACGTGGTCAGCGAAGGGTCGCGAACAGAGCAGGTGAACAACAGAAGGACGTGTTGGGTTTTATGTTGCCGGTGTTTTCTTTTCTTCTGGCTGCACCTCCTCTGTTTTTCTGAAAGAACATGATACTAATTTAACACCATAACAGGAGCAACCGCACTAATGAAGACAGAAGCCTAAAGTCACGACACAAGTTTGCTCTTGTTTAGAGTTCAGAGAGTGGACTTGTGTCTGGATACACCTCTTTTCATGGACCGAGCTTTGGGCTCAGATGGAGCTGGTGTCTCCCTCTCAGTCTTTGTTGTTTGGGACGCCGTCATCGGTCTTACTGGTACCTGTAGTTTAGTTAGTTCGGCCTGAGCAGCCGTCCAATCAGCCGGAACAAGTGAAAACACCTGTGCATGTGCCACATGTTTGTCGTCTTCTTCCTGTTGTGTTGGTGATCGTGGCTCACACTAACCACCATCTTCTATCTTCTCATGTGTCTCATTTACAGATAAAACCCAGATGTGATTAACTTTAATGTGCATTTAGCCACATACACCCATCTCTGTTGGCCGCTGGTTGAGTGTGATTGCCGTCCATTTTGATTTCCCTGCTAATCAAGAAGAAGAATAACTTGTCGCAGCAACAGTTTTGCCAGGTAGCCACCAGCTCTCTATAAACCAGCACAAATACATGGATGAATAATATCTATGAGCAAACAACATCGTCCTCACAGGCTCCTCCTCCTCACCATACTGATAAATACTCTCTCACCCACAGAGGCCGATCAGTGGCTGCACAGATCAGAGATCAGAGATGCTGCAGCAGCTCAGTGTTGCTTCTGTACGATCACATGTGTCCACATCACCTCTTTTTCTGATTATTAGTGAGACAGAGAACAGCAGCTACCACAAACCTCATGAAGGGATCAAGTAATCTGCATTTGTACTTTTGTGATGACGCTAACTTTTAGTTAAATGCAGTCTTTTTAACCATGATGGTGCAGATTCTTTCTCTCACTTAATAAAACCTCAGAAAAACTCCTGAACAAGTTTGAAGCAACGTTAATGTTCTGATGAGTCTTGTTGTGAGCAGGAGGGTCAAACACTCAACAACAATAAGCTGAACCTTTCTGCAGGTGGACACATCAACATCTTAAAGTCAGTTTAAAGCTACTACTGGTGAGATGCACGTAGTTTTAACGATGATCAACTTGAATTTATTAGAGTAAAATACAGCCAACAACAGACTGAGGCGGCATATAAGTCAGTAAAAGTGGTGTTTTTGGTGTAAAAAGAAAAGACAACAGCACAGAGATGAACAGGTGGGGGGGTGCAGGGTGAAGAGACACGCAGGCATGTGTGCAGGCAGGCTTAAGTAGCACGGGAACGCTGCCCAGGTGTTCCCAGTTGGTCTAATACCAGAGCTCCTCCCAGCGAAGCACCTGCACAGCACACACAGTACACAGGCCCAGTAAGGTGAGGGTATGAGACACTGAGGTAAACACTGGAAGATGTGCACATGACTGGACCAGCTCTGACTGTTAAAGTCTCACACTGGCTGCAGCTCAAGTTTGAAAAGTACCAAATGTGTTAACACACAGATGGAGGACTGTGACTTTAAGAAGGGACCAAGAAGGCCCTAAAGACGTGACCCTGTCCTTTAACACTAGTTTTAGTCACTTATTTCTCTGAATAACTCAGACGTTTTGGATGTTGGAGCATTGGGACAGTTGAAGTTTTAAATGTTGTGGTTAAGAAACACTTTTTTAAATCTATCTAACAAAATAGACGTGGACTACCAGTTTGTCCCGTTTGATTTGTACTTAGTTTAGACTGATACAGACCGTATCAGCATGCCTGACGTGGTGGCCTCCTCGCTCCATGTGCTCGCTCCTCCTGTGCCTCCACATGTGGATCAAACAGAAGCCATCACAGGGAGCAGAGTGAGGTCAGGGCCCCCACTGCTCCGGGTTCACAAACAAGCAGCGGGAGCCTGAGCGTCGGGTAGGACGGCATGCCGGGTCCCCGCTGCGCGCCGGGCGGCTCGGCTTCCTTCTGGACGAGGATTAGAGCAGGAACACGGCTCCTCGCCAGGCGTGATGACCCCCCACATCCCCTCCCTTCCCTCTATATAATCAGCTCGCCAAGGCGGGATGCAGAACAGAATCAGTCCTCCTCCCCACCAACCCGGAAAAAAGTAAACACTGCCTCTCGGTTCCCTCACCAATTGTTATTCATAGAGCAGATAAATATTTAATTCCATCTAAGGATACCTTTTGTTAACAGAATTACCGTACAAGCCTTGCAGCCTATAAATCCCTCAATGGATTCAAATTCTGTTCATTCTGCATTCGTGTGCCGGTTCAGTCCTCCTGATGCTGGTGTTCAGGAGGAGGCGCAACAAGATGAGGACGAGCTGGAGGGAGGAAAAGATGGAGATCAAGGGTGAAGAGTGTAAAATGGTGGAAGAGAGGAGGGAGAGGGGAGGTGACGATCAGGCGGAGGAGAAGCAGAAGGCCATGGAGATGGAGATGGATGGTGGTGGTGGTGGTGGTGGTGGTGGAGGAGTTAAACAACATGAATGAAAAAGAGGAGCAGGAAAAGAGGGATGGGAGGAGGTAGAGGACGAAGAGGAGGAGATGTAGGACGTACAGATGGAGCAGAGAAGGGGAAAGATGTTGTGTACTGTGAAGGAGGAAGACGAGTTTAAAAAGGGAGAAGAGAAGCTAAGTGGGTGAGCGGAGGAAGAGGAGGAGTAAGAAGGAGCCTGGTGACTCATGCAGAGGTTGTTTTTAGTTTTGCATGACAGTGAAAATGACCTCTTGGTAGTCGTACCTGTAGAACAGACATGAAATAATATGAATATTTTATTTTTTTTAACTCGACAACCCGTGTATCAGTTTCAAATTAAAAGCCCCGCAGCGTTTCTGTGGACAGAATCCCTCCAGGCTTTTATTTGATGGCAGCCACACTGCAGCAGCTCAGTGCATGCACAGGTACAGGTGGGCGGCGAGGCCCGGCCATCACAGGTGGAGGATGGAGAGGAGAGCAAAGGTGACGATAAGGAGATGAAGAAGAGGCTGTGAAGAAATGAAAAGGGAGGAGGTGGAAGAGTTTCAGGAGGAGTTTGACAAAGAGGCGAGAGAGGAGGTGAAAAGGGATAAAATAAAGAGAAGATGAGGTGGGATGGAGGAGGTAAAGAGGCAAGTGATGGAGGAGGAGGAGGAGGACACGGAGACAGGAAAGGAGTGGTGGTGAGGGAGGTGCAGTAGGGGCAGGGAGGAAGAGATAGAAGAGGAGGAGGAAGATGAAGATGCAGAAGGTGAACAAACAAGGAGAGGAATGGACAAAATGGAGAAGGAGGACGTAGAGGAGGAGGGAGGAGGTGGATGAAGGATGGAGCGACAGCTGAAAAGAAGACCGGGGAGGACAGCACGGTGGAGGGCAGAGCAGTGGGTCTGAGGGGGGTGAGGACAGGAAGAAGAAGAGGAGGAGGAAAAAGGAGGATGAGGAGGTGCAGGGGTGCAGGCAGACAGGGGCACAGTGGGCTCCATTGATCTGAAGCATGAAAACCCAGACTGCCTCAGTACTTTGTATTCCTTTGGAGCCATGAATAATGGATTGATGAGTTCTGATGAGAACATTAACACTGGGATGAGCTTAATGAGCACGCCGGCTGTAAATGATCTGATGGACAAACACTGTAATCACCCGATTGAATCAACACCATCCCCAAACAAAAAGATGAAGTGAAACCCTATTGATTCCAAATAACGGCGGCAGCTCTGATTCCTGAGGACGGGGGGGGGGGCATGGAAGGGGTCAATGATTTTTCCTCCCGTTTCTACCTGAGTTTGATTTGAATGGAGGCGTTTATTTGGTGAGCCTGTGGAGATTAAGACCTGTTGAGGCCACTGTTCAAGAGCGCCTGAAGACTGTGGGCTCGCCATTAAAGTTTAATCAGCCTCGCTTGGTGTTGATAATATTCTTTCCCCCCCCTTTTTTTGTAATGAAATTCTTTTTTTTTTAATATAATTCCCCTAAGCAGGGCTGAACGGATGGTGGGGAAGAGGGTATGCATTTCTCATGGAGCAAAAAGGTTTCAATTGGGGTTCTTTGATAACTCTTAATAATATCCCCATGGTTGATGGATGAAATCAAATAGAATGATAAGTCTTTGATTTATGTCCTGCACATCAAACTGGGCCGTGTGGGTAATGGAGCTGAAGGAGTCCGTTTGACTCGCTCCTTTGGTAAAAAATAATATCCTTTCGCCTGGGCCAGGAGCTTTTGAATTAGCATGATCACAAAGATTTCATCCAGCTCCACATGCGGCGTAGAGCTGTCCGTCAGCTTGGCATGACCGAGGGAGTGAGACGGAGAAGATGATCACACACACACACACACACACGATAACCTGAAATGTTTTACAGCAATAACTCTTATTATTATTGTGGCTTTGGCCGTCATTTCTGCTATTTAATGCCACTAATGACTTTGCTCCGGTGAATAACTTTAACTTTAACTTTATTGTCTGTTCCAGGTGAAAACAGACATTTTTCTTTTGTCACGGCTGTAAAACAAAGTTTAAAAACCCACATTCAGGCATTAAAAACACCCCCAACACACCAAAAACACAGTACGACAGGTGAAAACAAATAAAACACATAAAATAAACTAAAAACACAGTGCAGTCTATTTAGTGTTATTGAGGGCAGCTACTGCAGAGGGGATGAATAACCAGTAGTTTATCGTATCTGAACCACTTTAGGTACGTTCAGTTAAACCAAAGGTAAGAGTCTAATATCTCCTCATCACACAGTAAATACAGTAGGTCAGTCTGTGAACTGTGAAGGATGCTTACAACTCACAGTTTGAATAATTCATCTTCTTTGGGAACACTTGGCTTTGTTTCTCTGTGCTGCCGTGTTCCCACGTGTTCCCACATCTCCACAGTTACCTCCTCTAGCAGTTTAACGGAGCCGTGGATTTAACACTCACTTGAAAGGTAAATGCAAAAAGACTCTTCGTGCCGTGAGGTTGTGATGTCCCACAGATCTTCAGTATGCAAGAAAGCTTTTACTTTGAAGGAGGACGTGATCCTGGCAGTGTGAGTAAAAGTCTGTGGCATGAACATTGTTTATATTTCAGTTTCATTGGCCATGAATGAAGTACTTTATCTTACAGCTAAGAGCTTTGTGGTATTAAAAAATATATCTCGCTCTTTCACAAAACTTCATATCAAACTTTTGGGCTCGTCACAACAAACACTTCCTACGTCGTCAGGCTCGAACTTACACAGACACCTGAGTCCGGCTTCTCGAGTGGCTTTAAAGAGAAAAGTGGTGCTAAGAAAATCATCGTCATCATTTTTTGAACATTAAAGCATTTAAACGTATTCTAGCATGAACCTGAACATCAGCTGTACTGACAAGCAGGGAGCTCATGTTAGGTTATTTAATCTTTAATATCAATAGCTTTTATTGGGTTAATACGTGCCGGCGTGTCTGTGATGGTCATGTAGCTAAAGTTTCTGCTAATCTTCAGCCTGAAACACAGGAAGAGATTCACCAGCTAAAAGGCAAATGAGCAATTTATTTAATATTTGCTTGGAAATGTAGATTCTTCGACTGAACGCTGGAATAAATTACTTCACATGTTCCCTTTTTGCCGTGGGGCGGGGAAGATATTCCTTTAACCCTTCATATGCAAGGAACGTTTGCCGACGTGCCCTCGTGCACGTGTGTTTTTAGAAATATTCTGCTTCACATTCACAAGCTGCGAGCTCCTCCGTGTGTTTTCATCCTCCTCATACGCTGCTGGTCGTTTCTTCTCTCACGTTCAGGACGTTCACAGTCACGTCAGACCGTTTCATCTTGTTTAGGCTTTGACAATCGTTGGTTTTATGATAATCAAAGTCAGTTCAAACAAAGAGCCAAGTCTACGTTAGTCTGTTAGTCTACGTTACTCTACGTTCGTCTGTATTGTCTGTTAGTCTACACTAGTCTAGATTAGTCTATGTTGGTCTACATTGGTCTACGTTAGTCTGTTAGTCTACGTTAGTCTACGTTCGTCTGTATTGTCTGTTAGTCTACGCTAGTCTAGATTAGTCTACGTTGGTCTAAGTTAGTCTAAACTTGTCAACGTTAGTCTAAACTAGTCTACGTTAGTCTATATTGTCTACGTTTTAGTCTACATTGGTCTATATTAGTCTACATTGAACTACGTTAGTCTACGTTAGTCTATATTAGTCTAAACTAGTCTACGTTAGTCTACATTAGTCTATATTGTCTATGTTTTACTCTATATTGGTCTATGTTAGTCTAAACTTGTCTAAGTTAGTCTACATTAGTCTATATTGGTCTATTAGTCTACATTAGTCTTTGTCGTCCCTCCTCCTCTTCATGAGGATCACTGAACTTCTGATGCCTCCTTCTCTCCTCGTTCTGAACAATCAGTGTTTTCTTGCTTTAAGGTGTTTCTTCAGTCCTTCACCTGCTGTGGAGGAGAACAGCGTATGGACAGTTATACTATACAGACAGTTTCACTCTCCAGAGACTTTGACCTTCATGTTCTGGGCTATTTAAAGACAGAAGTACGTGCAGTCTGGTCAATATTAAAAAGTTTTTCTCTCTTTTTGTTTGTGTTCCATCCCTGAAAACTCTACAGTGAAGGAAGTGATAAAACTTTCAACACGATCAATTTTTCTGATAGTGAAGCGTGGAAAGCTGAAAGGACAGCTTCCTCTACGATAGCAGAGTGAGGCTGGTTCTGCACAAAGCTTCAGTATCGGTGAAGATGTAAGAACACAAGTCACAGGTCAGGTTAACTCATTTGAACTCCAGCCGGAGCAACTGGAGACAAACACGTCATGAATAAGATTAAAAAGTACAAGTCACTCCAAACTGGAAAAAAGTTCTATAAAGTTATATTCAAATGGTTCTATACGCTCAGGCTGAAAACCATCATTAACAACACAGATGCAATCAGACACAGATAGAGGAGGTAACTAGTTAGTCTCACAATCAAATATCAAGATGTTTCTTCTCATGAGCTGGTGGAGACCAAACCAGAGTTACAAAGGATATCTGTTTCTTGCTTTTAAACTCAACAGCTATACTGAAATGGGCGCTAGTGTTGCTGCGTCTCTCATGGATGAGTAAATAAGCATTTGAGGACTAGTTTGTCAATTTACGACCTCCTGTTGGTGTTTAGATCATCGCACCAAGGGGCGTTTTTGTAGGAAGTGTCTAACGTAGAGTCAGCGCTCAGATTTAGGGGGTGCTGCCGGTGCCACGTTCATGTCCGACACCAATAAAATATCACATTTTTCACAGGGTCTTATGAGTTTGATGGGTTTTCAAGCACTGGAAGCTGAATTCAGAACTGAAAAACAATAATTCGTATTATTTACATTCATTTAATGGTATCAGTATCTGTGCCATAACTTCCGACACCACTCCTGATTACGGCTTCCATGGGATAGATTCTGGAGGCTCCTGGTGGGGTTGAGCGAGGCTTAAAGGTGTAGATGGCTGGGTTAAGTATTGGTGCGTGTGTGTGTGTGTGTGTTGGGGGGGGGGTTGTTGCTGGTGATTGTGGATGGGTGGTGAGAGTGATGGAGGAGCCACTCACTGAGAGAGAGTCAAAGTGGGGTGGATGTCCTCTTTGATTAGCGGGCCGTCTGTGAGTGCACTAATGCACCTCGCTATTAGCATGTTTCTCCTGGTTGCCACGGGCAGCGCCGCACCGCCTCCTCGTTTGACATGTCAGAACGCATATCAGTCACAGCACGCCGTGGCCCGTGGGCTTCACATCGCTAAGAGAGAGAGAGAGAGAGGCTGTGGGTAAGAGTGGTAAGTGCGTCAGTGAGTGTGTTCTTGTCCCTGGTTGAGTTTTATCTCTTTGGAATGAGGACAGTTTTATGGAGCGGGGTGGTTTCAGCAGGTTGTCACTTCTCCCAGAGCAAGTTCAGGGTTACTGCCTGGCTTCACGGGCTACGATTACAAGCGGGACGGTTTGTGCTCAGGAAAACGTAAAGGGTTTAAGACTGTGTGCGGTTTGTGTGGGAAAATACGGATGAAGAGGGGGAACATGAGGAACAGAGGATGGAAAAGTTATGGAGGAGCTTCCAACCTCATCAAATACCTCACGGCATCTCATCTGAGGTCACTTGTGTTCTTGTGTTCGGACGTGAGAAGACATTTTGCTTGTCCAATAATCACATACGGGTGTAAAGTTCAAACATCCATAAATACACAGATGAAGAGTTTAAAGTTCAGGATGCTAAACTCTCCCACTCCCTCCTCTCTGCCCCCCCTCACCCCCAAAACCCTCTGGACTCTGAACCCTGTCTTTGTGCACTATTGCTATTTACAGTAAAAGCCATCGTGCTGCTGTTGTATTATATACTGACTGATATACACAAACCTCTGCTGCTATTCTTTCTACACACACAACACAGACATTTATACATTTCAGTTTTATGCCTTTTTAATCTTGTTCATCTTCACCACTTCAGTACTAGTAAACATATCTGCGTGCACTTTATTGTTTAATGTTTATTGTGCACTTTATTATTATTTTTGGTTTAATTTCTGTCACTGTGGGAAAGTGAGAAACGTCTTCTCGATTCCTCTGTATGTCTGATACATGTGGAGAAATTGACAATAAAGCTGACTTTGACTTTGACTTTGACTTTAAAGAGCTATCAGGTAAAATTCTGAAATAAAATGGCAGTTTACAGACAAGATAAAGATAGAAAGAGACAGAGACAGAGACCTCAGCACCAGGAAACCTGGCTGGCCTGTACAGCTCGATGATGGATAGATAGACCGAGGCAGCGAGGCAGAGAGAGAGAGAGAAGTAGGAGCAGGTGAATGAAGAAGATGCCTGGAGGAGGGAGCAGCGATCTGTCTGCCTAAAGAGTTTGGTTACCATATTAACTGACCTCTCCAGATGGCCTTGTCCAAAACAAAAAGAGGGCTGAGCCTGGGAAGACTGAAAGAGAGAGAGAGAGGGGTGTAGTGGAAAGCACGAAAGGCCTCAGAGAAGGAGTGCAGGGCCGAGGGGACGGGGAGGCCGGCGTCCAGCGAGCTGGGAAAACTGAAGAGGATAAAAATCCCCTGAACTTTTCTCAACAACAGCTCCGAAACCCCTCAGCCCACCGCTCCTGCCCTCCATCCCCTCCTCCCTCCTCGTACTCCCACCTCCTATTATTTTTCTCCCGTGTTACTTTCTTCTGAAAATCGCCCCGAGGCTAGGCACTCTCCTGGGTGGCTCACCCCCAAGCAGAGCCCTTGTTCCTCGCACGCTGGTAATAATTTGAGCCTGCTGAAAGAGCCGAGGCTTTTAGAGGGATCAACCCACACGCCTCCTCTTCTCTCGCTGCCTCCTCCGCTTCGTCTCTCCCCTCTGCTTCCGAGGCATGAGGTCTTCTCCCCCGCCGACGTTGCTCCACACGCCTCCACGTGCCGTCTCCCCACAGCACCCCTGGTTCCTCCCTTCCCCGTCCTGCCCTCCGTCCACAGCCTCCATCCGGCAGCGTGCAGCCACCTGACGTGCATCGCTCGCAGGAGGAGAGAGAGAGAGAGAGAAAACATGAGAGACGAGACAAAAGAGAATGAGAGAAATGTTTGTGCTGTTCTGGCCCGCAAGAAAGCAATGTGACGAGGAGCTCTGTGGTGGAAGGAGGAAGAAAACCTGAAGGAAGGAGAGAGAACGGAGAGAAGCTGAGCAGAAAACAACAAACAGCCACTCTGCTGTGGGTTCATGCATTTTGTACGGCCGCTAGACTCCACCGTCTCCACCGTCCAATTTACAGCTGCCATCTTCCATATGCGGTTTCATGCCTCTCGCTTCTCACAGCCAGCCTCGTCTCCAGACATTTTTACTATTTAATCTCTTACAATCAGCCCTGATCTACTACTACAGTATGAACAGTTAGCACTCGGGTGGAATGAAACTACTTCTTTTACTCAAACACTGTAAACGAACATTTTCATATTAAAATTGCACCTGCAGGAGATAATACTGATACTTGTGCACTTTCTTCTTGTCATTTAGCTGAAGCTTGTTTTACTGCTACGATAATCTTAAGTCTTAATGATACTTTCCGTGTTTTATGGTACATATAAATTGGCTGCCACCTTGTTTAAGAGCTTAAACACTCTTCTTTAACACTTCTAGCATTATTGAACACAAACAGTACAAACCACTGAAAGGAGGACGAGTATAACAATCAAGACTGTGCACACACGTGAGCTTCAGATTTAGTATTTGTGCTGCTTATGTTGCAGTGCAGTTAGATACCAAGCTTTGTAGAGTTTGGTGTATAAATTCAGGAATTTTTGGATAAAATCAATTGCTGAACAAAACATTGCTGAACAGGACGCTGCCAGCAACACCACACACATAATATCTGACTTCAGAGAGGCAAACAACACAAACAAACAGGCTACAGGCAGAGAGGGCAGAAATAACTAAACTGAATTACTTCCCTAAACAAAGCAGGACTGAGTTTAACAAGCGAGACAACCAGTCAAGAGTATCGGCCATCGGTCCCCGGCAGCAGGCGGATGTTGGCAAACACCCCGAGCAGCTCTGAAATCAGCACCCTGGACAGCGGTTGGAACAATTTAAATGCTTCAACATGTTGTTCGCTTGATGTGAGATGACAGGAAGACAAAGCTGAAGCAGTTTTGCACCTCTGATAGCTGAAACTGGTCTTTATACGCTAATGAAAGGCAAACCTGTGTAGATTTTCTTGCAATAAACCTAATTTCACGTTTGTGTTGCGTGACTTAATTCTATAACTGTTTATTTTACTGAAAACACAAGAGGAGGAGGGAATAAAGGGCTGACGAGGCATCACATGAAGACGTCTGAAGACACAGCAGGAGCTTTAACGCCCAGCATGGCTCAGAGTGTGTACACTTCTGCGTATGTCACACTCACCTGCATTGATCTTAACCCAGGGGTTGTGATGCACACACAGAAAAAACACAGACCCACCCCCAAAACAGACAATCTGCCTTTACACACAGGTGGCAGAGCAGGTACAGTGTGCTCCTCTGTCCTGCCATCCACCGCTGGCAGATCTTTTATTTAGCCGCTGCAGCAAGCGGCTCCTTCTCATGAATTATGCAGCCGCGGGCCCCTGTAACAAGCTCCAGGCCGACTCTGCACCTTGTGTGTGGCTTAAAATATAGATAAAAGCTGAACAGCCAGCTACAAACATAGTCTTTTTTTCAAGACAGAAGCAGGCTGGTGAGGAGAGAGTCCACAGCAATTAGGTGAGCTGTTGTGCTGCAGAGTCGGGCCGGTCAGGATCCTCGGAGAGAAGTCCAGCAGTTGACTGTATGGAGGCAGAAACAGAGCAGAGCTGAATGGAAGAGAGAAGAAAAGAGCACAGCAAAGCCAAATACTGAACCAAGTTGAACTTATTAAAGCACAACAGAGCCGAGCGGCGCAAGACGATTCACACAAAAGCAATAACAACAACAGCAGCCGGAATAGTTTTGTCTGCGTTATTAGCTGAAGATGAAGGGCCGCGCTTGTCGACTGACATCTTTGTGCTTGTTTTTGCTCTTTGAGCATCCCGGATGAAGGGGGTTCTTTGTGTTGGTGAGATGAGCTTGAAGTCAGCTCCCTCTGCTGATTTCATAACAAAGCTTATGCAACTCCGAAGAGGAGAACAGTGTGTGCAGTAGCTGCTGTTATTTTCAGCCAAAGGATGAAGGAATACACTTGGTTTAATTCATAAAAGGCACTGAACAACAGAAACAGTTCAACAATTCACGTGTTTAAATGTTGAAATAAGCCTGTAAATGTGAGTAAATCCCATATTTATTTGTCATCTTTGTTTTCATCGGAGTTCTTTTCTTTACCGTTCAATTGTGCACCAATATGAACCAATAATATATGCACCAAAAACTGGTTCATCGGTTGTGTCCACCGGGGTTTAAAGGAAAGTTTGGTACTATGAACCAAAGACAAACAAAACAACAGCAAGAAACGAGTCCTTCTGACAAATATTGTCTCTTTAGTCGAGACTTTATTTAGTTTGTAGTGCCAACATTTCCTTAAATAAGCTGCCCAGATCCATGAGAAAAGGACAGGATGACTTGCCCGAGGGTGTAGTTACCTGTGCTTACCTGTGCTTACCTGTGTTTACCTGGTTGTAGGCAGCAGCGGAGAGTGAAGAAGTTAGTTGTTAATCCAGGATCACATTCGATCATAGCACGTTGTAATATTCAATGTTTTTGTTTTTTGGAATTCTTTTTTCCCACAATGCATCCAACCATCCATCACTTGTCTGTAACAGTTTACCTGTGGGACAAACCTGGATCCAAACCTTCTGGCTGTGAGTGCTAACCACCGCACCGCCATGCTGCCCTGCAGAAGATATTTGGGAAGATTGAGGTTTTGTCAAATAAACTGTGGTTCTGGTTCAGGTGTTTCCAGGTCTGTGATTGGCTGCAGACTTCATCATCCACATTCTCCTCCCTAGAGTTTATGTTTTAGGGGATTGCAGGTGAAAGGCCACTGGGGGTACGAGGAGAAAACTAGCCAACAGGTAGAACCACAAGGTGAAGTATTTGTGCAGGAGCTGGAGGACAACAGAGAAGAAGTGGGAGAGGATCAGAGAGGACTGAGGAGGTCACAGCAGTTCTTCATGACAGAAGAACAAGATAGGATGAAACCTATCCCACAATTAGATTTCTAGGAGGTCATTTGGCTGTTTATCAATTAGAAAATAGCTAATATATAAGTTAATGAATCAATGAATCCATTGAATGACCATAAAGCCATAAAATCTTGTATATGTGTAATCTGCGTCTTAATTATTTAAAGTAAAACCTTGACATTAAACAGAATCTTGACTTATGAAACACCACATAACTGTAAAAGCTCCACTGTGTGCTTATAAATTGTTTAAAAACCTCATATATTCCTTTCATATGCTGTTTGTAATGTTATCCTGATTCTTTGAACAGGAAAATATGTGAATGTCACCGTGAATTCAACAGTGAGCATGATATCATACAACAGTGAGTTATCTATTCATGGCTCCATTAATGAATCATAGCCTCCCTAGACTTTATACTCCAGACATGCCCTCTTTGAATATGTCATACAGTAAGCTCTTATTCTTTTTTAATGGGCCAGTAAATCACAGCCAAAAACAAATATATAAGCTCGTGCAAACAGAAGAGCGGAGGAGGTCGGGGGGTCTGCAGAGGGCTGCCGGTCCGGCGGGCGCGGTGAACCTGGACGTCGGAGTCGTAGCTGTGCAGCGAGGCCGGTGCAAAACACCGTCTTTCTCTCCAAGTTACATTATTTATACTTTATACCCAGAGGGCTTTTTAAGCAAGTCAAAGCCTCTGTTTGCATCACTTTGCCAGGCTGCACCTTGGGAAACATCACTGCAGCGACGGACTGAAGCGTCTCACCGCTGACACGAACCTGGGGAAAGGTCAGAGGCACGGACGGCCATCTTTCTTTTGCTGCACAGACACTTGTATTGGTGGTAAGACGTCCAACAGTGCTTAAAATGTGATTAACTTTAATTAGAGTGACAAACAGTATTTAGCTTCATCTGTGTTTCTGTTTGTAGTCATAAAATAATAACTTCTCCTGTGTGGCTCTGCAGCTTTACAGTTAGTTAGCTGAACATGACCCACCATGATGGCTGCTGGATGGACCGCCCTCCTCTCCATCCACTCATCTGTCTGTTCTGATGCTTATTTAAATAGGGGGGGGGGGTTAAAACAGGACTCAGAGCTGCAGAGTTGTGTGTTGGATATCAGTGGGTGCAGCACCACGAGTCACACTTCCACTTTACACAACTGTCAGCTGTCACTTTATCAGGTTTCAGTAGCAGCGCTGCATGAGCGACCTCTCACATTCAAGGATTCAAGGATTCAAGGAACTTTATTTGTCATACCAACACACATTTAACAACATGGGGTGGTACGGAATTAAGCTCTCAGGTCCTGGTTTAAGCCACAATGAATATATAGAATAAAGTATAAAACAATAGGTACTATATAGAGTAGAAGTAGTAGTAGTATAAAATAAAATAAAATGTACACATCTAGAAGAAGTAGGTAAATATGTGTGTATGTACAAATATGCAGTGTGAGGTAGTCCAGTTGGCCAGGTGGCCTGTATTGCACCTGTGATAGGTGTGTGGGGGGTGGGGGGGGGGAGGCGTAGGGTCTACAGAGCACCACCAGAGTTCACATCTCAAAACTGTGCAAGAACTCCTGTAACATTCAAGTACTCCAGGAAAGTGACTGCTCAAATCACAGCAGCGGTCATTTTCACCAGCAATCTACATCACCTGATCGTCATGAAAAGAAGTCATCCATCCATCATCTGTACCGCTTATCCCTCAGGGTCACGGGGAGCTGGAGCCAATCCCAGCTGACTTCGGGCGAGAGGCGGGGGTCACCCTGGACTGGTCAAGACAAACACTCACACCTACGGGCAATTTAGAGTCACCAATTAACCTAACGTGCATGTCTTTGGATTGTGGGAGGAAGTCGGAGAACCCGGAGAGAACCCACGCTAGCCTGCAAAACTCCACACAGAAAGATTCCAGGTTTAAACCGGGGTTCGAACCTGGAACCTTCTTGCTGTGAGGCAGCAGTGCTGACCACCGCACCACCATGCTGCCCCTGAAAAGAAGTCATGAAGAGGTAAAACTTTTAAAAGTAAACCCGACATGTGACAAAGGTCCTCGGCTCAAAACTTCTCCGACACCTTTTGGAGAAGCTGCTCCGAAGCGCGATCGCATCCCCGTCGCCTTCACACATCCGGGCTGTAAAGTTAAAAATGTGCAGTGGGTTCGCCGCCCCGCCAAACCGACGTACCCGTGGCGTTATTTTGGTCGCTGGTGCTCGCTGTGTGTACGGAGCTGCTCTCGTCTTCAGAGAAACCGATCTTCGATTCACTGTGATCAGTCTTTAGCCTGGTAATCAACGCCTGGAGTCCGCTCGCTGCTCGTCTGCTTCAGATGGATAAATAATGCACCGCTCAGCAATTAAAACACACAGATCTGATGCCATGTCACTAATTTATTGATTACCCCTCAGCGCTTCAAGATGACAGGGTTAAATGTCAATCAGATGATCTAAGTCACTTCACTTGGACTTATTTATTCCTCTAGCTGGCAGAAAGAATACAATTTCCCCTGTAATGGCTCTATGTATTATTAACTGTTATGCTAAGTTGCGTCGGGCAGCTTTTGGGAGATGCTGAGGTCAATCCCGATCAGCTCGAGCCTTGGAGGAGACTTTAAAGTGAATGAGGAAGCGCCCACTGTTTGATGTTAGTGGCTGCGACCAGTCTTTGGTCACCAGAACACAGTCCCATGTCTGATGGGATGAGGTTGTGCTGTCCTCTGATGTCCATGTTTCATCCATACTGGTGTCGTTTCTCAGGTTGTGGGGAAAGTTTCTTCAGGAACGCTGCGATCATCTGCTGCTGGCTGGTTGGAGTCAGAAATGCCTCCAAACTGAGGAACAGACGACCTGCAGGTGTCGGCTCACTAAATATTTAACTTTAACAACAAAGCTAAAAACTTATTTCTTCACTTCAGCCTGTAATTATCTCTGTCTGGCCTTAAATTAAGATGCACCACTGCTCTCCACTGCTTTTCTAATCTAGAAAATCTGATTTTACTTGATTTTATGCTGCTTCTTTTTATTTTGACTAGTTTTTATTCCATATTCTGTATTCAGTGTGTTCTACTTTAATGTTTTAATTTGTTTTTATGTTCTTTTGACGTCCGTTTCATGTAAAGAACTTCGTGTTGAGTTATTATTGTTATAATACCGTCATCTCCAGTCACATTTCTGTCAGCGATCCCATTAAAGTGCAGCGCTGCGTTAGCGGCGTCCAGATCTCAGTTGTTAAATAAGTGATGATTAGTTTCTGAGGAAATTGATGAAAAGTCGCAGTTTTGACTTTGTAGAAGTTGGAATGACTGTTTTACACTTTCTGTACCTGAAGAACTGAGAAATAATCTCTTCATGTGATTTATTTGTATAAACTGGTTAATCACAGAGAGAACCTCTCGTTCCAGTCCAACTAAAGACTGACCAGTTCAGTCCCACTGAGGTATAAACTCAAGTTTTCAGTCTACAGCTGTGACTTCTTCTTCTTCTCCTTCTTCTTCTTCTCCACTTCTTCTTGCCCCCCCACCCCTCTCTCAGTCCTGCTGTCCACCTCTTCCTTAATCTCTTCTTTTATTCTTTCCTCCTCTTTTCTTTCTTTACTCTGCGTCGGCGTCTAGATTTTAGTCTTCAAGAAGGAGACAGAAAGACGTCCTCCCTCTATTTATTTATTAATTTGTTTACTTGCACATTTATGTTTGTCTAACAGTAAAAAATTAAATTAAAAAAAAGATGACAGACAGTGAGCCCACATGTGGAGCTCCACCACGGAGCCTCGGAGGCCCTGCTGTGACAGGGGGGCCTGGATGTGCAGCTCGCCAGCGGGGCCCAGCAGACGACCTGATCAGCAGGCGGCGTCCACAGCAAGGCCTCATGGGACACGAGACCAAGACGGGCATGTGGCCTGTGTGTGTGTGTGTGTGTGTGTGTGTGTGTGTGTGTGTGTGTGTGTGTTGGTTTGGCACGCATGGACATCGCATCTGTCAACTTCTCCTCATCTGCACCAAATGCCCCACTCTCTCTCACACACACACACACACACACACACACACACACACACACACACACACACACACACACACACACTCACACACACACACACACACACACACACACACACACACACACTGCACCACTCAGCATCTCATTCCTTTGTTCTGCCCTCTTCACCAGCACAGATGTTGCAGTTGTTTGAAGGCCAGTGAGGCTTCAACCTCCCTGTCAATCATCTCAGCCCATATTCTGAGAGGTGAAACACACACAAACACACACACACACACACACACAGGTGTGGCACATAGTGGTGCAGTGTGGACATTTACTCAGATGCATTGATGAGGTGTTTTTACTTCAATAGGAGAGTTGAAATATTGTACATTTTAACCTGCTGTCACTGTTTCTGTGTTTCCTTCTCCTTTTGTGTCCCTTTGCTGGTGTGTGTGTGTGTGTGTGTGTGTGTGTGTGTGTGTGTGTGTGTGTGTGTGTGTGTGTGTGTGTGTTCTGGTCTCAGTGTAGTATTTACCTGGATCCTGACCACCTGTCTGCAGTCAGCTCGTCACCTCCCTCGAGCCAACACACCTGCCTTTCATCGGCTCATCAGTCCTCCAGTACATCAGCCCTCTCTAGATGACTCTTTCATTGTGACCCCTTGGTCTGGACCTGTTCCCCTCCTGTGCTCCAGGATCCCAGCCAGCCCGTCTTCTTACCTGCACTCTGACTCCCCGCTCACCCTGCTGTCCTCAGTCATCTCCAGCCATCTTCTCCAAGAACTCTAACTTTAAAACAAGCTTGTTAAACTCCACCTGTCTTGCTGTCGGTGTTGCACTTGGATCGTCCTTTGAACAGATCAGCAAAACCTTCAGCTTTTATTTGAAAAGACTTTCTTTTTCTTTCTCAGATTAAGATTGTTCAACATCAGCTGAAAATCTTGTCTGAATAGTTTTGAAAGCATCTAATTATAAAAACAAACTGTGGAGTATGTGAACCTCTGAAGGCACAACCCCAAAATCTACCACTACAAAACCTGTGCAGTGAAATCAAAGTGCACTTGTGTAGAATCCTGAACGCAGTAGTTTTATTTGTAATGAAGGATTTACTTTATTTTATTGTCTTCCATATACCAGTCAACAAATGTCCTTCCTCTCCAGGGCCAAAGTGCAAAATAAAAGCATAGCATGAACGATTAAACATAAGAAATAAGAACAAACAGGTGAGGGAAAACTGCAGCAATGCATTGACAGTAGGAATGTAAAAGTGCACAATAGTTTGGTGCTGCAGCTCCATCACAGCTTATGATCAGGGGGTGATGCTGACTTTACTGGTTTTTCACCTTTTACCTCCAAAAAAGGTTGTTTGGATGACGTGTGCGCCTGCTGAGCTCTGTGGTTGGCAGAGACATCGCTGCAGCTTCGCTCAGGCGGTTGGTTGATGATGTTGGTGTGTCGGTGGGTTTCTGAGCCTTCGGTCCTTCCTACATGTTAAAGTATTCCTGTGCAAATGCTCACAGTTTATGTAAAGAGAACCTGTCTCTGTGTCTGCCAAATGATAGAGAAACACTGATTTGATGAAAAGAAAAACTATAATCAGACCTTTAATATTCGACCAACACTGAAGAATGGTTTAAATAAAGGATTTGACACACACACACACACACACACACACTTCTCTGTTTCTCTTACCTGTATGCTTCCTCTACCTCTTAAATTTCAGCACACACACACACACACGCAGCCACCCAGAACAATTTTCCATTTCCATTTCTGATTCCTGACCTCTGATAATTGGCGAGCCAGCTGACTGATGGCTGCCTGAGCGCGGCGCAGGCCTCCTGTCACCTGCAGCGACGTGGGCCCCGCCGTGAATTATTAATGGCTAATATCATTATGTAGGCACTGCTTGTCATAACAATCTAGCCTGGTGGAGGGAAACTCAATCTGCTGCCCCTGCCCCAGCGCAGACAATGCTTTTTAATTATTGATACGGACTAATTGACTACAGGATTCGCGGGGCACAGTTACTTTTGTTCCCTTCACAGCTCGCTCTGCTCCTTCAAGAAACAATCTTATTAGGAGGCCAGCCCTCCCCGATGCCCCCATGTCAGCAAATTAGCAGGGAGGACGACCCCGCTCGCCCCTCTATCTCTCTCTCTTCTCCTGCCTTCCTCTCTCACCTCTCCTCCTCCTCTTTTCACACCCCCCCACCCCTTTCCTCATCATCTACCTTTTTTCCTTTTCACTCAGAATTTAAGATTCTCCACCTCCTCCTCCTCCTCCTCCTCCTCTCCTCACCTCGACATTGGACATCCGTTAATTAAAAGGGGACAAGAAGGTAGACGGCAGCTCAACATGGCGGCACATCTTTATTCAGAGCACACCTCCAAGCCACCGCAGGTTCGCCTCAGCAAAGACGGCGTGCTAATGGACAGAGGAGGCAGAGAGAAGGTGAATAAGATGGCGGAGGGTTAATACAGTTTAATTAGGGTCAGCGTGACGGTCCGAGGCTGCGGCCTGGGGGGCCGCCCTCTCCGCTTTGCTCTTGTTACCGCTCATTAGCATGTTTAATATCAGCCCTGCTCCTTCCTGTAGAGCCACATCATACCTCCTCTGACCTCCGCTGAAGCTGAAATCCACTGGTTTTCTTTAGTTGGTAAATGAGCTGATGTTCATCAGTTGTGCTTGTGAGACAACAAACCTACAGTATGTATGTATGTCTACAGGAAGTGCTTCTAATTATCGATTATCTGATCATCTTATCTGATCAGCAGGACCACAGCAATCCGGGCGGCATAAAACCTGATGTTTGCTCTTCATTTAGAACCCCTGAATCGTTGGGTCTCTCTCTTAATCAAAGAGTTTGGTCTGAAGCGTCTTGAGATAATACTGTTATGAACTGGCACTGTATAAATACAAATTTATTGATTGATCTGATAACTAAGGAGGCTGACAAGGGCAAACGAGCTGCAGCCTCAGAAACGATGTCTTTTCCAAAACCTCGTCAAAATTCAAAGCAAATACAGCAACAGAAAAAATTCTGTAAATGCAAAACTAAAGTGAAAAACACCAAATGTAAAAAAGGACACCTGCCTTTGTTTCCGCCTCTTTCCTAGGGTTAGGGTTAGGGTTAGGGTTAGGGTTAGGGTTAGGGTTAGGTCCTCTCTGGGTTTGAAAACCACGCCGTGTCACCTGAGTGAGACCTGGAGGCCTGCAGCACTTTGCTTGAGTTGCAGTGTGTTTTTTTTTTTGCATTTGTTTTGAGGCTTTGTGTGTTTTTCTGCGTTTGCAGCGTGTGTTTGCTGTTTTAATGTATTTGTTTTGGCTTTCTGCAGCACATTTTTACATTTGCAGCACGTCATCATTGTTTTACTTGTTTTGGATTTTGGTTATACAGATTCGGCGTCGTTTGTGAAGCTGCAGCACATTTCTCCCAGCGGAGATGTTTTGGGCCCTTAGTAGTGGGTTTGTTCCCGTCAGCCACCGTGACAACACCGTGGTTAGTTGGTTAGGGTTACGGAAAGTTCATGGTTTGAGTTGAAAGGAAGAAATGTTGACTGTTGGTAAGAAAAAGCTCTTCCTATAGAGACTTGGTCACTTTATAATGATGCCATGCGACTTCCTGCTTTCTTGGGAGGATCGTTTCTACGTGTGTGCAGTGAACATGGCTGGTTCAGGGTGTAAAATGTTCACACTGCAACATGACCTGCATGAAGACTTGTGTATCTCATCAATAACACTGCAGCATAATGTTTTAATTACATCACATACAGGGTTTGATGAACATTACCGCCTGCCTCATGGCAATAAATCTACATTTTACGATCCAACTTTCCCAGATATTATACTATTATACTGACTACTATTATTATTATATGAGAAAAACAAGCAGAGGAGTAGCTTCATCAGACAGTATGTTAGTACGTAATGATGTAAAATAGATGTAAATCACTCATAGATAACAGGATTAAACAACTCGTCAGGCCAAAAAAAGAAAAGGTGCATTCAAACAAACAGCAGCAAGAAACCAGGCTGAACACTAATGTGGCAAAGGTCAATAAGTCAGTTAGACCTGAACAAAATAGGTTTGCGTTTCAGCTCAGGTGATCGTGGGTCCGCTTCAGGTCAGAGAAAAGTGTTTGAGCTGTGGTGACCTGCTGCTAATTCAGCTAAACATAAACCAGTCTTCTGTTTCTTTGAGCTGCCCGACTGCACGGGCATGATGAATCTTTAATCTGAGGGTAAACCTGCAGTGTGGACGGATGGGAGCAAAACACACACACACACACACACCTACAGGAGCATGTTTAGGGAGGCTGCTCAGGTGTGCAGTGTGAGGTCTGAGGAGAAGGAAGACTGTGTTGTATTGTGTGTGGAATACTTTATTTTTCATTGTGGGAAACCAAACCACAGGCCTTTGAAGTTCAGTGTGTGTACAGGAGTGTGTGTGTGTGTGTGTTTACATGTGTCCTTGTATGGACGTGTGTGTGTGTGTGTGTGCTCTGCAGAGTTTATAGGTCAGCTTTCATTACAGATCCACAGTGAGCGCTGAGAAAATGTTCTGTGGAAACCAGGAATGGAAAAAAAGTTGTTTACTTTTCCTAAATCTGCCTCCAGTTTAGTTCAGAGTCCCAGCCGCTGAAACTGAAGGTGATAAGTGGATGAATGAAGGAACCCTCTTGTGTTTCAGGCGCTGATTAGGTGATGCATTAAAGACGGAGAGGAGCTCTCACAGGTGCGATAGCTGCAGAAAACACACATTTAGAAATCTACATTTTACAAAGTGGCTTCGAGCACACGGAGCCAAAGGGAACAACACCGTCACAGAGGAGGAAGAGCAAGAGATCCATCTGAGGATCCATTTATTTCACACACAACGTAGAAACATTCACCTTTACACACATCAACAAGTCATCCAGCGGCAGACACAACACACACAGTAGGTCACCAGTCATCCAGCATCACCGCTCTCAGCAGAAAGTAAATGGATTTTTCATATATGAGAACATTGCAGCCAAAGAATACTTTTTAAACCAGTATTTGTCTCAACATGTTGCTATTATATATTTTGTTGTGCTAAAAATACTGTTACTGCTTCATGTGAGCGTTTGCACGTGTCTTATCTGCACATTCATTCAGACATCTTTGTTTTCAGTGACCTCATCACTCAAAGCTGATGAGCTAAACACCTCCCGCCTCCTCTGATTGGCCGACAGCTTATTCAAGTCTGCTTCAGAGGAAGATGCATGCACCTTCGTCCTCTTTAAGTTCTGAAATAAGTAAATGTTTGACTTTGTTTTGAGTGTGTTTCATGGACGGACTCCAGCCAACTTTGTTTTACTTCTCGCTCATGAAACGTTCCGATCAGTTTGCACGTCGCAGCTTCAGAAGCGCTCACAGATGGCATACGTTATGCAGCTCGTCGTCGCCTCGTCTGCAGCATCAGCAGCCATCATGGCGGATGAGACTTAAAGGAGAAATAGTTTTATTCACAGAGGAAAGACAGATTAAACCGCCTCTCTCCTCCACTTGTCTTTCTTCGAGAACAAGATCGTGGACGGCGAAGAAGCGGTCAGGGCTTCTGAATTAAAGCGGCTACAATATTTAAACATTGTCTGCGAAATGAGACGGGCACTTGCAAATTTAATGTGCCGAGTCTGTTTGAAAAATTAAAGCTTTGTTCAGTTGAATCATTGCCTGTGACTTCCCCGTCCGATCTCTATCCTCCACAAATCTGCCCTTCTCTCTCTCTCTCTCTCTCTCTCTCTCTCTCTCTGTGTTGCAGTGATTTGTTCAAATCAAATAAAGGAAGAAAACAATCAAGGTGTTTCAGTATTTCTACGGTCTGTTCACACCCCACTTTCACCCGCCTGACCGGCTGAGATAAACACATCAGATAGAGGCCTGCGTTTCTTTGCCAGCTGAAATATTAATTTTCTTTAAACATGCTGTCAAATGCAAAGACTGCAGACGTCTAAAAGTAGGGCAGCGCTGCAGCTGGCAGAGAGAGGCTGAAGCATATCAGAGGGAGAGAGAGGGAGAGAGAGGGAGAGAGAGAGGCTGGAAAACAAACAGACGCCCAGACACACAGACAGACCAATAGACAGAGACAAAGAGATGAATATCTATATACTGTCAGCAAAACAGACTTGTTTTTGTGTCACAGAGAGGAAGGTTCACGTCTTCTCACTCAACACTTGGCAAGTAAACAAGTGTTGAACTTTATCACTGAAACCGACGTCTTAAGCACGCAGGTGATGCTGTGACATCACTTCTACATGTTCAGTCTTATTCACAATAAAATAATAGAATGATTGTAGCATCTGTTGGACTTCCTGCTTCAGACACACTTGTGTCCAGAACCAATGACTGGATAATGAGGAGTAAAGTGGTTCTGATCATCTGATTGTTTTTCCTGCTGGACTCAATCAGTCTCATTGATTCAGTTGATGAGTTGAATATTGATAAACCTGTAAGATTAATGACCAGAAATAAGAAGTTTTTCCTTTTTAGATCTCTGATCCACAGAACTTATTTCTTTCATTCTTTCTTAAGGAGGCAGGCAGTGGACTGTACTGTAGCATCAGGGATATAGTGTGTGTGTGTGTGTGTGTGTGTGTGTGTGTGTGTGTGTGTGTGTGTACGTGCACCACTGCCACTTTCATCCTGTGCAGTGTCCAACTGCCACGTATCCCCATTAAGACCTGTCCTGGGACACTGAACACACACACACACACACACACACATATGGGCCTTCACTAAGTGGCTTGCCATCTTGCACTCTCCATCTCCTGCCTTTTCACATGCTTAGACACACACACACACTCAAACAGCGACACACACATATGATTATACACACACACACACACATATGCATGCAACACACACTCTTCCATGTAGACACCACCAGAGCCATGTTAGGAATGAGGGAAAACACAAGGGATGGAGATGGGCTACCACACTGAATCACACACACACACACACACACACACACACACGAACACACACACGAACACACACACACATGCACGAGCTAATGCCGCCCTCCTGCCGGCCTCTGTGGAATAGCCATGTCACAATTAAGAGGCTCCCTGGTCCTAATCTGCTTTTTAGGGCCCCGCCACAAACACTCATCTGCATAATCGGGACGACAAGTGTGGAGAGGGTGAAAGAGCAACAGAGGGAGGGAGGGAGACAGGGAGGGAGGGAGGGGAGGATGGAAGAGGGATGGAGGGAACGGATGAAAGCAGGAGAGGAGAGGACGAGCAGGTCGGATGGATGATGGAGGGAGGTTATGGACGAGGGGGAGGGAGGAGAGTGGTGAAAGTGGGGTGGTGAGAGCAGAAAAAAGGAGAGTGGACGACGGAGGGGAGGAGGGGAAGGAGGTGAGGGATGAAAGATGAGGTGAGAGCGAAGAGGAGAGGAGAGGAGGAAGTGTTGGAGAGGGAAGAAGCAACAGAGAAAATGGGAGGTGGAGCGAGTAAAGGTGAGGGAGGGGGGGAGGAGGAGGGAGGAAGAGAGGCCATGATGAAAAGGAGGGAAGAGGAAATTTAAAGTGTGTGTATTTGTGTCTGATATTGGTTATGACAGTCACACCTGCCGCCCCTCCTCACCCCTCCTCACCCCTCCCCTCCCCTCCTGCTCATGCTTCCCTCGTCCATCAGAACTCATTAACCCCCAAGTGAAGGGGGAGGCCACATTAAATCCTCCTCTGCTCCTCACCCCTCTCCAAACAATCAAACTAAATATCAGGTGTGTTTGTAGCAGCAAAGTCTAATTTATCAAAAAGAAACGTGGTTTTATTGATACCAACTTTAAAAACATCTACAAGTGCAGCACCGAGTTTATCTGAAGGTTTATTCAGAAACAAAACCTCCAAAAACAAAAGAAAACGTGTATTCAAGAAATGCTTCTGTTCCTCTGTGATAATGTTGGTTTCTTTGGTATATTTATGGATTTTAATTTGTAGTTTTACAAATTAAAAGCAGCCGTTTTGCCCTGAATTGACCTCCCAGGTGTCCTTCGGAGGCTCTCTGGGTTTTCAGCCTCTCCCTCTCACACATGCAGATGTATTCACCCCGTCTGTTCATCCACACTCGTCTCATTTCTTCCTTTTTCTTCCTCTGCTTCTCTTTTGCATATGATGCACGTCACCCGAGCTCGGGTTCAGGACCCCAGCCGAGGGCCCGCATGCAGAATGGGGACGAACAGGCGCTTCCACGGACGCCTAATTGAGGCCCTTTAAAATTCCCACAGAGGACCAATCATGGTTTTCATCTGAGGCTGTGCGGGGCTGAGAGGGGCCAGCGAGGGCTTCTTAAATAGAGGAAAGTGACAAGAAGATCTGGAGCAGCGCGGAGACCTCGAGCATAAATCTGCACATGGAGAGATCTTTATGTAAAAATACCCATTTTATCATCTTAACCCACAAAACGGTCCAACAGGTACTGAACTGATACAGTGAAGCGTGTGAGTCATTCGATCTGTCAGGTTGTTGTGGATATAAGGGATCACGTGATGTTAAAATCAGTCACTTCTTGTTGCCTTGGAGGGTTTAAAAAATAAGAGTTGCGATGTGGGACCAGACTGTATCGTCCACACAACATCTATCTTTGAATGTAATGGCTGCCAGTATTGACTACATACCAGCTCAGCTTTATACTGGACTATTATTCAATACTGTTATATGTGTGTGTGTGTGTGTGTGTTTTTACATGGAGCTCAGAGATGTGGAGGTTTGGTTCCCTGTGCAGCACAGTTCTAACACTGAATCACTTTCCTTTCCCAGACCCACAGAAATCTATTCCTGAACGGCCCACTGCTTTAGAGGAGAGGGTTTGTCCAATTAAAATTGGCACCACTGCTTTCCTGCCTCAATCTGCATCTTAAATGCAAAAGTATGGATCCATCATGACTGATTCACGTATTCTAACATAATATTTGCTGTGCAGCGCTCGCAGACATGATGCATTCTTACAACTGCATGCATATTGCATCATCTCGACATATGTTTTCAGGGAATATCTCTTTTATGAATTAATATAAATCCTCTGGAGCTGCTGGTGCAAGGCGGCGCGATGAGCGACGAAGGCGCAGAATAAAGCAATCAAACCCGGGACACACATCACAGCTCACTGATGGTCCTGACATTTATAGACAGCAATGAGGGGATCCTCCTAAGGCGGGAAGACTCCTCGAGGCAGGCCCCGAGGCAGGGAGAAATCACCTGAAGGGAGACGAAGTGTTGCTTGTTTGACGCTGAAGCGGGAGCTAGGATGAGGACATTCATGGTCCCCAGAGGGAGAATACTGTTCTGTATAATATCTCCAGAATATTCTCAGTAACAATGCACAGAAAACCAAAAGAGGAACATCAAGATTGTTACTTAAGTTGTTCCTCTAAGTCCTCCCTAAGGTCCTCTGACCTCGGTAGAAGACTAGAGCGCCACCTAACTCTACCCACCGCCCTCTAAAACACACCCCCTCGTGCCACCCGCCATCCGGGGGTGTCGCTACGCCGGAAAGTAACATTGCGTGGCGGCGGGTGAGGGAGCAGGCGGAGTTGGTGGATGGGGGAGTTAGTGTGTGCATGCGTATGTGTGTTGCGACTAGGGGGGAGGTACAGAGGGTGGGGTGGCGCTGGGAGGGTGTTTCCCCAGCGGGACGCATTAACAAGCCCATCCAGTTAAATGTAGCCCCTGCATTACCTAATGTACCGGCCCTTCTCCAGCAGTGTAGGAGACAGCAGCATCCATTATTGATCAGATGGAGCTTCGCTTCTGAAGCTGGAAGCCTGGTGGAGGGAGAGAGATGGAGATGGAGATGGGGGTAGGGGGTGGAGGAGGTGGGGTAACGAACTATGGAGGGAGGGGTGAAGAGGGAGAAAGAGGAGAGAGATTTGTTGTGAAGGGGGAGATAAGTTAAAAAGAGGATTATTAGGACTTTGCTCTCGTCTCACTCCGTCTCCCCGAATCCTCTCACTTCCTGTCGCGCTCAGTCACGTCTCCTCGCCTCACTTCCTCCCTCCTTCCCCTCCAGTCCCCGTCTCGTCTCTCCGTCTTTCTCTTTTCTTTCATAGATGATTTGTAAGCATCGATCACGCCTCGTGCTGCCTTCCGTCCCCGCTGACAGAGGCTCACATCATCACCATCATCACCATCATCCTCATCATCATCACCATCACCATCCTGGCCATGTTTTCTTTGAATCCCTCTATCGTCCAATCATCCTGCCGTCCTTCCTTCCATCATCCATCCCTCTTTCCCTCCCTGGTGAGTTCGGCTCGGGGAAAAAATTTGAATTTCACAGAAAGTCATTGGAGATTTGGTTTGGTTTTTGCTCAGTTTGTGGAGAGATGGGAGGGAGGGAGGGAGGGAGGGAGGGAGGGAGGGAGGGAGGGAGGAGCTGGGGGTTCTTATTTCTCTCTTCGTTGTTTGTGTTTCAGTCTCCTGATTTTATTTTTTTTTCTCTGGGTTATTAAGTGCACGCTGCCATTCAAGCCAAGAGCTGAAAACAAGCTGAGCCTAAGATCTTCAGCTTTGCCACCAGCCACTGTTCTGGACGGATTCACTTCTGACTTCTGGCCGTATTTCAACTACACTCAATACAGCACGGCCGTCTTACATCCACCGTGCTTTACCTACGCGTTCGGCCCAGAGCTCTCCGCTTTTTAAGGCTAATGTTGGTGTTACGGTTATTTTTCCATTTGCTTTGTATAGTTCTGTTGTTGTAGAACGAGTCACTGATGTGACCAGCTGTCAGGCTCCTCCTGTGCAGAGAGTAACTGTTACTGTTATTTATCCTCTTCTTGTCACTGAGCTCACACTTTGTACTTATTTCTATCTAATTTGTGAGGCACTATTTCTCTGCATCCACTTGGACACTTTACACTTTTAATTACTAACCTTTCTGCTCTAATTTTTTGTATTTGTATTCTGGCAAAATAGTTTCCTTCGAGATGAATAAAGCTGATCTGATCTCATCTACACACAAATATTAACCATCTTCACAGCACCCCATCTTTGTAAATGTATATTACAGTATCAATAACTATGGTTACAGCTGAATTACATCAGACATCAGGGAACAAACACAATCAGTCCTTTGTACTTTAGTCGTTGGACCTTCAAGAACATTTTCCCGAAGAGGTCAAAGGATCAAAACACAGTTATGAGTACAAGCAGCCGCCGGTTCAATAGCTTTTTGATCCTTCAAATCCTCGTGGAGGGCAAGAACTTTGATGATTCCAAGTAAATGTTCTTATTTCAACAGCTGAACTGTGTAAAACGAAAATGCGATCATCTTCTCATCACGATACTAATCGCATGAAAAGGTCAATACATGATAACATTGAATCATTGACAGCTCTGACACTACAGGAGCCAGAGATCATAATGTCTTCATCTTAATTCAGGGCTGTGGGAGCAGCTCCTGTTACTCGTTCGTACAGTCACCGTGTCGGCAGCTGGATGTCCCGCTCGGGGGAACATGGGTAGAATATCCCAAACATCGGGTCACCAACACTCCTGATTTAATGACCGAGAGCTGATCGTGACCTTTGATGACCTGAGAGCTGAGCTGAGAATTTCTGTGTGTGTGTTTGTCAGTTTTGTGTTAATGAGTCCTCCTGTTTTTACTTGTCTGCATTATTATTAGACTGTTTTCTTCACTCTGTGTGTGTGTGTGTGTGTGTGTGTGTCTTCATTATGAAGTGTGTATGTGTGTACATGCGTGTATGAACCAGAGTCGACCGGGTGAGGTGGGGGGTGGGTGGGGGGAGGCTGAATTATTGATGGAGTTTCAGTGCAGAATTGTGTGACAGTTAGCTTTAATTTCCCATTTAGCTGGAACTGGGAGAGGCAACAGTGTGCTAACTAATCAATACAACACACGCTGCTGCCGTGGAAATGGCATGCATACATATGAGGAGTCCTGCAAAGGCACAATTCAGAAAACACACACACACACACACACACACACACACACAAAACATGCTTTCAAAGACATCTTGCATGGAGATACAGCACACACACACATATACCCAAACTAGGCCTGAAAAAGGAAATGAAATAGAAAAGTCTACTATTGTATTATTATTCGTTCAGAATAAGACAACAGGTGAGGTAAACAGAATTTCTCCAAATTATTCTGAATGTTTCATTTACATGTTGCATCCAGATGTGGGATATCCAGATATTATTATAACTGGATTATATTATGTTGTAGGAGGACATAATTAGAGTATTTGTGGTGTTTTTACTGCTCATGGCCTCTTGTCTGTTTAGCTCTGTAAAACACACACCTAGTTTTAAGCCTGTTTTCAACAGGATATGTGCAAATATGGCACCGCCAACCCTTTGAAGAAGGTCGCTGAAGGAACAGAGGAGTGTTTGCACAGTCGAACATCCAGAAGAAAGCTGAAAAAATGTCCTTATGTCGTCGTGATAAACGACACATTTAGGCATCGATTGGTGTCAAACAGCTGATAACTGGTTATCAGCCGTGTAAACAGTTTAGTAGGAATATTGTCTTCTTTGGAATAAAGGAAGAAGCTGGAACATCTGGTCCTGGTATTGTGACTGGGACTCTTGAACAGAGTCATTGTTAATGTTATCACAAGTACAAAAGGCTGCTGTGGGAGAAGTCTATAGACCGTCAGTAGTGTAAAAAGGCAGATTATTCAAGAAGGCTCGGGATGGATTAGATTATGGGTCGTATGAAGGTGATGATAGAGACCAAGTGGAGTCATGATGTGGCTGCTTCCTGCTTCATCACCCTCCTGTGATTCCTACAGTACGGGTATGCAGACACACGGGGGGGGGGGATAACAGCCACAGTAACCGCACAGAAAGGAGCTGTGGGGGCCGAAGGTCTGACTGTGGTTCCACACCAGGACCTTCTGCTGTGAGGCCACAGACCACTGAGACAGGAGGGGGGAGCAGGACGTGGTTGGAGGGGTGAGGGTTGTGCACAGGTGAGTGGATTAGTGAGGGAGAGGTGTGGGCTTGTGTCTGAACCTTCCTGACACTGTCCCACTATCTTGTAAGTGGGGAGTGAAACTAAAGTGTATACATTCTGAATGATTGTCTGCTGTGCAAACTATACGGCACCAAGGCCAAACTTTAATTCAGGCAATTAGTCTGCAGCTCTTGCTTAAATAAAGGGTCAGCATGCTTCTTCTTCTCTCATCCGATGAAACGTTGCAGCTCTGCCCTGAATGAAAATCAAGGTTTTAAATTTTTCTCACCTCCTCCTTCCTCCACCCTCTCTCTCTCTCTCTCTCTCTCTCTCTATTGATCCCCACCTGAAGTTGGATGATGATCGGAGACGCTACGCCTCAAAGAACAATTAATTGTGCATGTGATCGATGCTCATCCAGGAATCAATAGACACTCTTCTCTCTGTCTGTTTGAGTGTATCGGTGTTTGTGTGCTCGGTGTGCAAAAGTAGTGTGTGTGTGTGTGTGTGTGTGTGTGTGTGTGTTACACTATAATCGTTTTCTGCACCAGTGCTGTTTTCATGTCGCTTTTCTTTGTTGTTTTGTTCATAAGACCAATGACTAGTGCCTGTGTGCCCTCTGATGCTTCACTTTAATAATAATGATAATAATAATAATTTATAAAGAGCCTTTCCAAAGAGCCAAGGACGCTTTACAGACAAGACAAAACAAAACAACTCTTTACTTCTTTGTTTGGGAATGTTTTTGAGGTGGAGTCGGCTTCAAGTGTCTTGGGGTGGTTTTCTTAGTATCTAAGAAAATGTACATTTCATCGTATTTCCACACTGTTTATAAAAGATGGGCAAGATGGCGCCCGCCGTGGCAGACGTGTTCTTCAATGCCGTGTTTCAGGGCGAAGCGAGAGTTTCACTGTGTGGAGAAACCAGTTTTTTTATCTGCACGTGTGACAATAAAACAATTTTAAAACGATATCTTGAATGTTCTTTACCTTTATTATCATCACATAAATGCTCCATGTGGTGAAAGAAGAGTTTTATTTAGTTTAATTGTTGAGATCTTTTAAAAGCAACGTAATAAAAATATATATTAAACGTACTATTTGAATCATCGAGTAGTTGCTGCTGGTTTTACTCTCAGTGTCTCAGCAGCATGAAGATTATAAATCTCAGCTTTTGTTCAGTTAATTTTAGGAAACAGAGAAGCAACATGGATCAGAGGTGGATCCTGTGATCACACACATGTAAACATGAGGCATAATGTCACTCATGTTTTCAGGATACTGCAGTTTTTATCTTCCCGCACAAACTCGAGCACACACTCAATCATACATACAGGTCTGCACCACGAGCAGCACGGTGCAGGATGTAAAATCAATCATCCATCCTCATGGATAAAACAGATTGGAGAAGCATAGAGCAACCTTGGAATTTTGTTTTCTCCATTAAATCATAGTCTTCCATTTTGTTTTTGTTTAGTTCTGTTCTCCGTTTCATAAGTGCTGGCCGGGCGAGGAGACTCTGGGAGAACAGTCACATAAACAAAGATGCAGAAGAAGATTTGGAATTCTGCTCTTGGAAAGTTTTCTTAAGAGGGTGAAAGTTTCTGCTGGAGTGCAGCACATGAAACACAGTTCGATCCACTTTCACAATGGATGATGTGCCTGGTTCAATATTTAAGAAAACCCTAACTTTAACCTCGGCGTCTGTCAGGGTTTGGCCCGGCTGTGCAGAGACGACATGTTTCCCCTGCAGCCTCACGAGCCGCGTCCTCAGCAGCTAAACTTGTGAGAGAAAGCTCTGTTTTCGACTGTTTTGTATTTTCAGGAGACAAAGCTGCAACAGATTATTGCAGCTTTCATGATATTTTGGCGTTTTTAGCATCACTACACTAAATTATTCTGTTTTAACGACGTTGTTAAAGCAGCATATTTGTACCACAGTACTTCCTTATTATTATACCAACACTACATATCTCATTAAAACAAGAAGCAGCATTACCAGCATAATTATCGGAGCCGGTTTTCAGCCGAGTGTTATTTGGCTAATGCAGCTTTCAGTGTGCAAACTGTCAAAAAAATCCAGGAAACAAAATGGCGGAGGCTGCAGAGAGAGCGGCCGGGTTGAGGAGGAGGGGGCAGGAAAAGGCCACCGAGCCGAGTGGCCTCATAAAAAAGTAAACACCAAATCGCCACCCGGGATGGGGTGCTCTCCTCCTGCCACGCACCAGCAGAGGTGGGGTCATAAAGAAAGGGTGCCTCTGCCCAACCTGACTGGGGCAAACCTCAACCCGCCCCCCACAACAAAGTCAGACAGAGAGGCTGGACGCAGAGATAAATTTTTGATATGAGAAATGGAAAAATGATAAAAAATACATTATAAAAATACATGATAGCACTATAGAGTGTTGTGCTTTCAACTGATGACACAAAACCACAGGGTGTGATGTTATCAATCACTTTCTATCTTCCTATCAATCACTAATTAATGTCTTCTTTTATGACAACAAGACAAGTCAGACCAAATAATTAAATTAAAACAAACACGACAGAGAAACAGTGTGTGATAATAAATCATTTTCACATTTTCCACTGGCAACGATAAAGTGCACATGATGTTACAGCAGGTAAACCAGGAAGTGGGAGTTACCTGAGAGGCTCAGTTCAGGAGGGTGATGTAGGTGAGGACTTATTTTAATCTTCTGCACCGCAGGAAAAACAAATATTGGTAATTTGTGGAAACAGAAATGTTCACGGAAGGACAGGCGTACTGTCTGATCAGCAGATGTGATAAACACGACAGTAAGGGCAGTTTTTCGGTCTGAGATGTTTTGAAAGAGCCCAGTGCATGCTGGGAGATATCCATGGCGAGACACGGATGGGTGAAATATTGATGAGATGCAACGTTTTTGCAGTGAGGTAATTTTTTTTTTTTTTTCTTTCCTCGTCCTGCTCATAGCGTCAGCAGGTATGTTGTCACCTCCTGACGCACACATGATGACCACACACACTTCTTCTGGCAGCACTTCTGCTGGTCCAGACAGTTACTTCAGTAACTGTGAGTAAGTGTGTGTGTGTGTGTGTGTGTGTGTGTGTGTGTGGAGGCCATTTGCAGGTAGGAAGCTGAACACGTTGTGGCACTCAGAGGCAGCTGCAGCCTTTCAGTGTGCGAGATGCGTGATGCAGAGGCGGGGATGAGAAGTGTTGTGAATGTGAAAGGTAAAAGCGGAGTGCGTAGAGCGTGTGAGCGTATGTGAGACATAAAGTAGATTACAGTCGCTCTGCCATCGTCCATTTTAGGATGAAAATAAAGACCCAGACGAATCGTTTCCATCTGCTGCATCACCCTGTGTTCTCCCTCAGACAGACAGGAGGGGTCATGCAGATGTGGAACAGACTTTCTCCCATATTAGGATCAACTAGCATGTAAAGTGAAGGATGATGTGCGGCGAGCAGGTCGTTACTGCAGGAGGATGCAGGTCTTGAATCAGTCCAGGTTCATTATCCTGCTTATTACACAGCTTTGTGCACAAGAAATCAACGGTTTTAAACAAAACACGGACTTAAAAACGATTTTATTGATTTAAAAGTGATTTTATTGCTTCTGCTATGAGACCTGTGTCGATAACAGACCGGAGAATTCTGTAATCAACCAACTAACTGTAGTCTTCAACTAGCATGTAAAAGTTTTCTTCTTAAACATTTGCTGCTTTTTGAAACAGTTGTTAGAAGAATCTTCAGATCTTTAAGCTCTCACTTACTGACGGCAGCACCGGAGAGCTCCTCCTTCCTTCGGCTCCCAGTGGACCATGCTGCACCTCAACTGACAATAACTGTGCAATATATTCATTAATCTTTCCCCTTATGTATATTGTTTCTGTTTTTATCCTTCCTCTGTCTAAACTGTACATGTTTTCTCTCCTCCTGCCTGCTGTGATGTTGTAAATTTGCCGTGGGACCAATAAAGGATCATCTTTCTTATCTTTGTGCAGATAGAAGCTGTGAACAGTCGGACTGTTTCGTCCACAAATGAACATTAGCGGCCAGTCTTTGTTCCGCTTCGTGCTCGGTGTCTGTCTGTAATAGCTAATCACTGTATTCAAACAAGTTTCCAGCCGACGCAGCGGCTGAGCGTCACTGGCTTAACCACCAAATGTTAAAACATGCCCTTGTAGCTGTTTGTCCTCCTAATTCCTCCCCCTGGCTGTGATGGAGTTCTCTGTTTAAACATACTCCTGTGGTGCTTGCACAGTAGCTGCCGAGTGAGCTGCAGCAGGTCCTGGAAGGTCAGACGCACATGTCACAGGGAGAGAGTGAGGAAATAAAGGCACACAGGAACGTGTTAATGTTGATTTATTCTGGATCCACCTCACAGAGGTGACAGCTGAGGATGTCACTGTGTGAAAGCAGATCACATCAGATCCTGAATGTGACCATCCTGATTAAAAACACAGACTTTTTTTCTTGACAAATCCTGTTTGGGTCCATGTTGATGGGAGGAGAAGGACGGAGGGAGGAGTAAAGATGAAGACGTACATGGTAAAAGCAGCTTGAGCGAGGAAGTGAGGATGATGTCTGAGGGAACGACTCGGTCCAAAGAAAGAAAGAACGAACGAAAGGGTGGGGAGAGAGAGACAAAGAGAACGAGCGAGGGGAAGGAGAGAGAAGAGAGAGAAGGAGGACAGGGCCCGCCACACTCAGCTACAGGAAAGACTGCAATTAATAATTTACATCATCTGTCACTGTGCGCTCCACTGGACCACTCAACAAACAGCACCCGTAATTTAAGGCAAAAACACACACTGACACACATGCAAGGGCACTGCACACACACACACACACACACACACACACACACACACACAAAAGAAATGCATGGGTGTAAGGAGCTGCATTAACACACACATGCACAAACAATCGTGGTCGCATGCAAGTGACTGCACACGCTCAGATACACATGCGATGCTACAACTCACCAGAGCTCTCGCCGCCCGACTTCCTGCTGCAAGCACAACAGCAGAGATCAAACGGCCCTCTCCTCCCTTTTAGAGCCGCTGTTTCATATCCCAACCTGCACCTCTGTCTCTCTGAGTTTACACTCCTGGAAGTGTGCTTCTCACAGCCCTGCCTTTTGTCTCTGCGGCGGCCATGTTAAATTTATGCAGTGTATGTCACCGCTAGCTAGCACCCGACAGTAAATATTTGATACGTTTCCCATCCCTCGGAGAAATTCCCCCAAGCATACGATTAGACCTGTTGGGGGCAGACCTAAAGCGATAGCAGCCATGTTAAATTTACAGCGTTTGTTTTGCAGAGTAAAAAAATACCCAAGTGGAAGGTTCGAATCGATCCCCTATGCCAGTCGTGTGGTTCAGGATATTCATCTCTTATTGCAACTTCACTAGATGACTGAAGGCGTCTCTGTTCTGGAGATGATGGTTCCAGTGAAAACAAAACATGTGTTTCAGTTTTAAATCACCAGAAATGGAGCCTCGGACTAGTTCAGAGTCGTTGTCTCATGGTCACACGCCTTCCAGTCATGTATGTCCACGCAATGTCACATATTTAGCATTTAGCTGATGAAGTTCATGTTGCGTAGAGTGTGAAGCTCATGCTGTTGAAAGATCTAACTCTTATGACACTGAGTGAAGCTTTCAGGAAAGAATAGAATAGAATGTATGTTATTTGTCTCTGGCTTACATGTGCGTGTCACACCAACACAGAAGCAGCAGCAGGAGGAGCTGAATCAGGGTTAAATAAGTGAAGGATGATGTGCAGCGAGCAGGTCGTTACTGCAGGATGATGCAGGTCTTGAATCAGTCGGGGTTGGTTTTGTAAAAATGACACACGTCGCTGTGCATCATCCCGCTTATTACACAGCTTTGTGCACAAGTTTTCAATGAAAATACTCATTTAAAAAACGATCTTATTGATTTAAAAGTGATTTTATTGCTTCTGCTGTGAGACCTCCGTCGCTAGAGTAGGGATCTGCTGCACAGAAATAACAGACGGGAGAATTCTGTAATCGACCAAACAGATAACTGAGTATTCAACAAAGCCGTGTGGTAAAAAGATGGAGCACTAAACTGTCCCTTACTCCAGACTACATGGGAGGAAAGTGTGTTTCCTCTGCAGTGTGACTCAGCATCCTTTCTACACTGTGTGACTCATCATTTCAGCTACAGGACGTTACCATGTTTGTTAAGTAGCGGTAGGATGAAGCTGAATGTCATATAGTGCCCTAAAAAAACTGTGTTCCAAGAAGCTCCACCCGACCGATTCATTATTAAATACCTCTTAAATAAAACAGACGTTTAATTTTAAAATATCTATCAAGAGGAAAGGTCACGGAAACAAAACAAAACCTTTAAAAAACGATCACACCTCCTGTCCTCCTGGGGGGGGTGGGGGGGTGACGTCACAGGTAACATGACATCATGTGGGCCGAGGGATAATGATGCCAGAGGCCGAGCGGTGACTTCACAGGCTGCAGTCCTGCTCTGAATACTTTATGAACAGTGGAAAGAGTCAAACTGTCTGTGGGGGGGGGTGGGGGGTGGTTTAGAGGCTACTGGACAACAAACTGTGATTAAAACACAGTGTGAACATACTGGGACCTGGCTCTCCATTCGTCCCTGTGATCACAGCACAAAGCTTAAAGCGTGTTTGGAGATTTCAAAGATAATTTCTGTGACTTTTTCATGAAGGCCACCTATTGATTAGCTAGCATTTAGCCAAGCTAACCGCTGTCAGACTCTCTCATCATGACATTTTGTACATTCCTGGTCCACAGAGGATGAATCTAACTGACTCTGTTGACCCCCTGACCTTTGCTGTGGTGCCACCTTGAGGTTGACATTTGTAGTTTTCTTTAATGTCCATCCAATTCAATTCAATTCAATTCAATTTATTTGTATAGCCCAATATCACAACAGAGTGTCTCATAGTGCTTTACAAAGTTCACTGAAATAAACAAGTGTAAGCAAACAAGCAATCTAATAAAGAGTCCAGCAGTCGATGAGGCCAGTGGATCAGTCCGATGGATCAGTCCGAGGCATCACCTGCCCTTTATGACCCTCCTTCTTCGGGAAGGAAAAACTCAAAAAACCCAGTGGGAAAAGAGAAACCTCCGGGAGCACCACAGTGAAGGAGAGATCCAGCTCCCAAGGACGGACAGGCTGTAGCCTTGGACAGACGCACATCCATTGGCTGGTGGAGAACCACATCAGCGGGGCCAGGACCAGGATCCATACGAACCAGGGAACCACATCAGCAGAACCAGGACCAGGATCCACAGGAACCAGAGAACCACATCAGCGGGACCGGGACCAGGACCCGCAGGAACCAGAGAACCACATCAGCAGGGCCAGGACCAGGATCCACAGGATCCACAGGAACCTGAGAGATGAGAAAGCACAGAAACGCTCCGGGGAAGATAGCAAGTTAGAGGCAGACATTTGACTGACATGAGACATAACGATGGAGAGGAAGAGGAGGAGAGAGAATAGAGGAGCTCAGTGCACCATAGGAGTCCCCCGGCAGTCTGAACCTATAGCAGCATAACTAGGGGCTGGTCTAAGGCCTGATCCAGCCCTTAAATATATGCTTTGTCAAAAAGGAAGGTTTTTAGTCTACTCTTAAATGTAGAGAGGGTGTCTGCCCCCCGAACCCAAACTGGAAGGAGATTCCACAGGAGAGGAGCCTGATAGCTGAAAGCTCTGGCTCCTGAACTACTTTTGGAGACTTTAGGAACCACCAGTAGACCTGCATTCTGGGAGCGCAGTGCTCTAGTGGGGTAGTACGGTACTATAAGATCTTTAAGATATGATGGGGCCTGACCCTTAAGAGCCTTGTAGGTAAGGAGAAGGATTTTAAACTCTATTCTAGATTTTACTGGAAGCCAATGAAGAGAAGCCAGTACAGGAGAAATGTGGTCTCTTCTTTTAGTTCTCGTCAGAACACGAGCAGCAGCGTTCTGGACCAACTGGAGAGTCTTTAACGACTTATTGGGGCAGCCTGATAGTAATGAGTTACAATAGTCCAACCTAGAAGTGACAAATGCATGGACCAATTTTTCTGCATCATCAGTGGATATGATGGGCCTGATTTTGGCAATATTACGTAGATGGAAAAAGGCAGTTCTAGAAATCTGTTTAATGTGGGAGTTAAAGGACAAATCCTGATCAAATAAGACTCCCAGATTCCTCACAGTGGAGCTGGAGGCCAGATTAATGCCGTCCAGGGCAGTTAAGGTAGTGGGAAAGCTGTCTCTGAGGTGTCTGGGGCCGAGCAGAATAACTTCAGTTTTATCTGAATTTAGCAGCAGAAAGTTGCTGCTCATCCAGGACTTTATGTCCTTAAGGCAGATTTGAAGTTTAACCAACTGATTGTGTTCATCTGGCTTTATTGATAAATATAATTGTGTATCATCTGCATAACAGTGGAAATGAATGGAGTGCTTCCTGATAATATTACCAAGAGGAAGCATATATAAGATAAAGAGTATTGGTCCAAGCACTGAGCCTTGTGGAACTCCATGTCTAACCTTAGTGTGGACAGAGGATTCGTTATTAATATGTACAAACTGAAATCGATCTAATAAATAGGACTTAAACCAGCTTAATGCAGTTCCTTTTATACCAATGAACTGTTCCAGTCTCTGTAACAGGATGTGATGGTCGATGGTGTCGAAAGCAGCACTCAGGTCTAACAAGACCAGGACAGAGAGAAGTCCTCTGTCTGATGCCATAAGGAGGTCGTTTGTAACCTTCACCAGTGCTGTCTCTGTGCTGTGGTTCGCTCTAAAACCTGACTGAAAATCCTCAAATAGACTATTAGAGTTTAGAAAATTACACAGCTGATTAGCTACAACTTTCTCCAGGATCTTGGAGAGAAAGGGAAGGTTGGATATAGGTCTATAGTTAGCTAACACACCTGAATCAAGAGTAGGCTTTTTCAGGAGAGGTTTAATTACTGCTACTTTAAAGGACTGCGGTACATAGCCTGTTAGTAGAGACTGATTTGTCATATCCAGTAAGGACGTGTTAATTAGGGGCAGGACCTCTTTAAGGAGTCCAGTAGGAATGGGGTCTAGGAGACATGTTGACGATCTAGATGAGGAGATTATTGAGGTCAATTCAGCGAGATCAATTGGAGAAAAACAGTCCAAGTACACATCAGGTCTAACAGCTGTTTCTATGGTTCCTAGGTTTGAGGTTGGACCAGACCCTGTTAAGGGCAGGAGGTGCTGAATTTTGTCCCTAATAGTTAGGATTTTATCATTAAAGAAGCTCATGAAGTCGTTACTGCTGAGCTCTAAAGGAACACAAGGATCAATAGAGTTCTGGCTCCTTGTCAGCCTAGCTATTGTGCTAAAAAGGAATCTAGGGTTGCTTTTATTTTCTTCTATTAATGAGGAGTAGTAGGCGGCTCTGGCATTACAGAGGGCCTTTCTATAGGTTTTAAGACTATCTTTCCAGATTAAACGGGATTCTTCCACTTTGGTGGCCCGCCATGTCCTTTCTAGCCTTCTTGAGTGTTGCTTAAGCTCACGTGTCTGGGAGTTATACCAGGGAGCTTGTCTCTTTTCTTTAATTCTCTTCTTTTTTAGGGGGGCAATAGAGTCTAGTGTCATTCGCAGTGAACCTGCAGCACTATCGACCAGATAATCAATTTGGGAGGGGCTAAGATTAGCATGGGGGTCATCCACAGCACAGGGACACAGTGGCTGAAATACTGAAGGAATCACCTCCTTAAATTTGGCAACAGCACTATCAGATAAGGATCTAGTGAGGACCTCTCTGTCATATAGAGCATAGTCCTGTAGCAAGAAATCAAATGTTATCAGGTAATGGTCTGATAAAATAGAGTTATGTGGAAAGACTGTTAACTGTTCAGTTTCAACACCATAAGCCAAAACAAGGTCAAGAGTGTGGTTAAAACAGTGAGTTGGTTCATTTACACTCTGGGAGAAGCCAATTGAGTCCAATAGTGAGACAAAAGCAGTGCTAAGGCTATCATTATCATTGTCCACATGAATATTAAAATCACCTACTATAATCACTTTGTCCACACTAAGGACTAAGTCTGATAAGAACTCTGAAAACTCAGTTAAGAATTCAGAGTATGGACCAGGAGGGCGGTACACTGTGACAACCAACACTGGTTTTAGAGTTTTCCAGGTTGGGTGTGAAAAACTAAGAGTAAGACTTTCAAAGGAGTTATAATTAAGTTTGGGTCTAGGTTGGACTATTAAACTAGAGTTAAAGATTCCATCCATCGTCTGTACCGCTTATCCATCAGGGTCGCCGGGGAGCACCGGGGTTCAACCTGGACTGGTCGCCAGCCAATCACACCAATTAACCTAAACTTGCATGTCTTTGGATTGTGGGATTTAAACCGGGATTTGAACCTGGAAGCTTCTTGGTGTGAGGCACCAGCATGCTGCCCGTTTTCTTTAATGTATCTAGAACTAAACCAAGTGAATGTGCGTGGTTCGATACTGGCAGAGGAAGGTAAGAACTTAAAAACACAGGAGCACCAAGCAGAACAGAAACAGTTTTATCCCGTAAAGCACATGCAGAAGATAATTTCCAGAACACACCGACGGACCTTTTAACGAAGGCTGATGTGGCCTTCGTGTGTCATCACAATATCCCTCAGAAATTTAAATACATATTTGAATCTTGACAAGCCTGACGGAGGAAGCGATCACGCGTCGAGACAAGGTGAGTGACACGCTCGAGCCCGAATGGGAAAACATTTCAATTTCACACTTCATGTGTCAGAAAATATCTGCACACACACACACACACACACACACACACACACAGAAAGCGTTGTCAGTCACTCACCATTGCACTGCTTTCCAGATTATCTGAAGTGTGATCGAATGGGATGTCGGGATACAACACCTGAGCCAAAACTTTGCTTTTAAGGACAGTTTCAAGGGGAATGCGGCCTGTCGAAGGACTTCGTCGCCTCCAGAACATGATTAAACTTTACAGAGATTAGAGTTCTGTTATCGTACAATCTCTACGAATAAATAGATTTAAAATAACCCTACAGAGGTTAAAGGTCACAGTGATGTGAAGGAAGTGGAGTGAAAAAGGAAGAAATACAAGGAAGAGCTGAAGAGGGCGTGATGTTATGTGTTGTTATGGATTTAATGTAATATTTAATGTTTTAGTCTTGTGAGTTGATTCACAACAAAAAGAATCAACATCATCCACATGTTTTTCACAGGTTTAGACTTTTTGATTGATTGATTGATTTATCTCTATCTTATGTGCATATATATATATATATATATATATATTTCTCACTTTGTATCCTTATTTTATACTTTATTTTTATTATTGTTTCAGTCTGGAACATTTCACTGCACATTATACTGTGTATAACAAATTAAGGTCTTACGACACAGATCATTTTGCACAATGACGACTCAACTCAACTGTGCAATAATCCATAATACATAATCCATATCATCTGTTGTTTCTTTATAATTATTGTATTACTGTATATAATGTTTCTTTTGTGTATATATTATGTTTATTTAATCTTCTATTCCTTTAACCGTGTGCTTTATGTCTTTATGTCCTTGAGCTGCAGTAACAGTGAACTTTCCCCACTGAGGGATCAATAAAAAGTTCTTATCTTTATCTTTTTATCTTTAAGCATGTGTAATCAGAACAGCAAAGACAGAAAAGATGATGAGCCCACAAACAGATGAAGCTATTTACAAAGTAATGCACAGTCTTATGTTATAAGTCATTTCAGAGTCGTCTCTGAGCCGGAGATGTTCGTGTCGTCCTCGGAGGCCGAGGACTCCCAGAAATGGTCCCAGCGCATCACACAACAACGACTTCTGCAGAGGAAGATTGTGACTGACACGGATTACGAGATAAATCCAATCTGGAAACTTGTTTTTAAATGTAATACAACAGAGGATAATAAAAAAAACAATTCTACCAAAGATATTCTATACAGCAGATGCTACATGATGAGAGAAGCCTTTAATCCTGTGTGTTTGCTCTACGGGCGTTCATGAATTGTGTGTTTGACCTGAGGCTATGAAAGTCTTGACTGCGCTGCTGTATTGTATGACAGCTCGCGCGCAGAGATCGCGTTGCTCTTTAATTTGTCTGATCTTCTGATAAATCTAAACCGACACCACACCAAACAGAGAACAGAGAGAGAGGATGAGAGGTGGTAACTGCTGCGCTGGAAGACCCTCGGGTTGTGTTCCTGACATCCAATGAGCTGCATCACGGGCTTCGCTTCCCCACGTCAGCGTGAGCGGCTCTTCCTGCCACGAAGCCTTCTGCTGTTTGGGCTTTGTGCTTTTTAAAGGTCCCACATTGTGCTCAGTGCATAGCCGACACTTGGAGGTCCTTCCAGAGCCTGTTTACATGCTTTAATGTTCGAAAAACACATTATTCCTCTCACAGGTCGCTGCTGCAGCTGAGGAAAAACCAATGCCAAGTTATTCAGACACACATGATCAACACATCCCCTTATGACATCATAAAGACGGTCTTTTCTGATAGTTTCAGGGGCTTTAAACACATATTTATGCTGGAAATGTCTATTCTGCATTACATGGAGCCTTTAATAATCATCATCAGAACTTTATTTCAGACACTTGAGTCCACAACGGTGTGCAAAATACAAACATCATTCCACAGTGATTAAAAATACATGCACACATTTCTTCCAGTGTTTCCAAAAACAAGAGCACCACGAAGTTCAGACCATTATTATTATTATTATTATTATTATTACAGTTAGTCTGCACATAAACTACAGAACAGAATAAACATTACTAAGCACAAACAGATGACTTGCACTCGTCCATGTCGGGAGCTTGAGCAGGATCCTGAATGCATCATTAAAGGCCACCTGAAGCTTTTTCAGTAAGTGTGCACATATGACATTTACTGATGATGTGAACCAAATATTCTTTTCTGAGAAGTGTGTGAAGCTCATTTATCCAAATCCTAGACCGTCTTACTGCCTTACTGACCCCTGATGAAGGACTTACTTGCTGAGGTGTTAGTGGCACCTCCAGTGAGGGAAGGCTTTGCTGATGAGACCTGCACAAACACATCTCCCACTAGAGTGAGTTAAAGCCTTTTAAACTCCGACCTTTCACGACCAGAGCTGGCAAAATTATTATAAAATGTTATAAAACTTCATGACCTTAATTAACGCTCCAATACAACACATTATATTATATTTCCTGACAGAGGGAGCCTTTGTATGGCTCTCTGAAGATGGAATTACACCTTTAAATCTGTAATATGACAGAACTAGTGGCAAATTTTACGTTTTGAGGCTTTTTTTCAAACAAATATTGATTTTTATGTGTCCAGTATGTTTTTGAAGGACCAACTATACATTATAACTCCTATTAGTCTGAGTACTGAGCCAGAGTGTGTCAGCGTACTTATGAACTGTAAAAGTCGGCATCACACATGAGCACACGCATCATAACCCCCGACACATACAGTCTTTAAATACACAAACCACTCTAACACACTTACTGTGTAAGATGCCCCCCAGACTGTGTGTCCTGCTGCTGGTTGGACCTCCAGGCCTCATCAATATTGTAAAGTGGTACTTAGTGGACAAAAGACAGCAAAGACCAGAGCAGAGGACACCTGGGGCAGGGAGAGCAGAGCGGCGAGGAGGCGGGCAGAAAGTGGCAAAGCTGTGGTGTGTGTGAGTGTGTGTGTGTGTGTGAGTGTGTGTGTGAGTGTGTGTGTGTGTGTGTGTGTGTGGAGTCTTGCTGACCAGTTTTACACATTTTACACTTAATTTCTGTTAATATGATGGTTGTAAAATGTCAGATTCTCATATTTTACCACAGTCAGCTGTTACTGTTTGCAGGAACATTGTGCTCTACTGTAGAAAGGATCTTATTGTGGGGGCTTTGGCCTGCATGTTTCATGTTGGTGCTTCTAATATTTCAGGTAAATTGATCTTCAGGTAAAGATCTGTGGACATGGTGACATCCTGAGAGTCCATATGAGCTCTTCTTTTAGCTTCTGCTCCTTTACGTTTTACTGCTAAATGTAATTTGTCACCTTTAATCAGCCTTACTGAGCAGCTGAAACACAGTTTTTCTATCCTGATTGAAAAGGTATCAACTTAGAATTACAATCAGAAAAAACTACACAACATGAGGCAAAGACGCATCGTACTTATCCTGTATGAGCTTAGCTGTGTTGTTGTCCAGAGATAAAAGGGAAATAATGGACGTTGTAGGTTAACTACAGTCAGTTTGATGTGAGTGAACACTGCAAAATATTTCAAAAGTAGTTCAGTCTGAGAGCCTGTAAGAATTATGGACAAACTATTGTCACATCCCAGAGAGGTCTGCTCGGCACTGAATGATGAACACCTCCTCAGTGTCCACCAGCAGCGTGCAGCTCTGAGGTGGGAGTGTGTGTGTGAATACAGAGCGGGCCGATACAAGTGAAGGGACGAGCGACAGATAGTCAGAGGATGTGTTTACTCCCTACTCCTCCTAAACCCTGCCACTCAGCCCGTGTGTCCACAGCATCGGCTCAGTTAACAAAATCAATAAGCCTGCGTGTGTGTGAACGTGTCGTGAGGAGTGTATGTGAGTGTGTGAGCGTATCTGTGTGTGTGCAGGTGAGAGAGTTGTTCCCAAGGCGGGACGTCCCTTTCCCTCACATCAATTATTGAGGCGTCAGGACACACTGAGAGCTCCGGTGGGGGGGTCACAGGTCAGGAGACCGGGACTACGGCGGGCTTTCAGGGGGACCTCGGTGTCCCTCACCCCACACACACACACATGTTCACACACACACACACTTTCCAAAGGAGACTCAGCACGCAGGGAGACTGTGCATTAACTCCCTCACACACTGGTGCTCAACGTATTTAAGTCTATTTTACACTGAAATAACGACAGCAGCATCTGTGTGTGTGTGATCTGCCTAGAAATTACGTTTAAACATGTAATCTGTGGGTCCAAAACCACAGAAGAAGGACTGCTGCCTTCAGCTGGGTGGATTTGAAGGGATTGATTCATCCCATCATCTGCTGAGGGCTCCAAGGTCACGGAGCTCCCCGACCGCCAGAAATAACCATGGAATCACTAACAAAACTGCAGTTATGTGGTTTCGCAGCATCTGCAGTGTTATGTGTTCATTTTGAAGCCCGTTCCTGAGCAGCAGGTGTAGCTGCTCCTGGAGTTCCACTTCAGCTCCACAAACTACTTTAAATCCCTCACTGAAAGCCCCGATTCTCTGAGCAGCGCTGCAGCTGAGGGGCTCTGAAGACTTCATAGGCCCAGACAAGATCGTCAAGACTTACTACATTTACCTCCCCTCTCTCACCCTCTCTCTCCACGTCTCCTTCCCTCTCCTCACCCTCCAGAAGATTTTTGACATGCTTTGAGGGAGTTATTCCACAGCGAGGCTCCTGCTCCATCTTCATCACGTCTTTCCCCTCACCTCCTCTCCCTCCTTTTTCATTTTTAGGAGGCCATTCCGGCCCAAGACCACCAACATCCCCCCCCCGTCCTCACCTCCCACCTCCCTCACCCACACTTTACCATCAAACCCCCCCCCCCACCACCACCACCACCACAGCCGGCTACATTAAAGGTAGGGATGGCTGATGCGTGTAGCGTTAAAGGGGCGGGCGGCCCAGCAGCGCCTGCCTGTGTCTGGGCCGGGGCCCGGCTCATGAAATATTGACGGGTGAGTGTCCCTTCCAGGAGCTGGCTCGCTCGGTCTTGGGAGGAGGAGGAGGAGGAGGAGGAGGGAGGAGGAGGAGGAGCAGGAGGGCCACATTAATATTTCAGACTGCAATCTCCTGCTTGACAAACTCTCCCACGTGATTGGGTAAAAAGCTGCTTGCATTGCCTAGCAAGACCAGCTCCCCCCCCCCCCAGCATATCACCCCTTCCTCCCCTTTCCACTCTCTCCCTCTCTCTCTCTCTCTCTCTCTCTCTCTGCATGTCTTTCTTCGAGGCTCGCTCGTCCTTCCTCTCTGTTTGCTGTCTCACCCTCCTTCCTCTCACCTCACTCTTCTTGCTTTTTAACCAAATGTGATTCCTGAGTCTGGGTGATTGGTATTTGGGGGGGTGGTGTGTGTGTGTGTGTGTGTGTGTGTGTGTGTGTGTGTGTGTGTGTGTGTGTGTGTGTGTGTGTGTGTGTGTGTGTGTGGATGCTGAGTGAATGAGGTGGCGGTGGGCCAGGGTGAGCGGTGGTGGGGTAATTAATTACGGCCAGTGATTCTGGCCGGCCCCGGTAGTTGTGGGCCCCCGCGCTCGGCCGGCCCGAGGCCTCCGGGGGCCCTGCCTGTGGGTCCTGCCGAATGAAGTGGCATCCATTTTTTATGAAGAGCAGGTTATCCTATTTAGTCAGATTAAAACAGGCGAGGAGGAGGAGGAAGAGGAGGAAGAGGAGGAGGAGGAGAGGGGACAGATCCAGAGAAGAAAATAGAACCTTCCTCTCTTCCCTCTTCCTCCCATTTTCCCGTCTCCTCCTCCTCCTCCTCCCTTTATTTCACTCTTAAGCTTCACTCAAAAACAACCTCTCCTCCACATACCCATCAGCCCCTCTCACACCCCCCCGTCGCCCCCGTCCCCACCCCTCCGCCCCGGCCATTAACCTGGTTATGGGTGCAGAGTGCTTTGCTGACCCTCCACCAGGTGTGGCATCACCCTCAGCCTCCTCTTCCTCCATCTCTTTGGTTTTATCTCCTCCGCTGTGACTCACCCCTCTCGTTCTTTCTCTCTCTCTCTCTCTCTCGGTCGTTCCGTTTGTCTCCCCCTTTTTAACATCTCGGTGTTATTTCTGTCCGTTTCTTCTCTGCTCTTTCTCTGGGGTTTATCTGAGCTCTCCTCCTCCTCTGTGCAGCGGATGAAGGAGGCCGTCTGATAGATTACTGATCACTTCTGAAGGCAGCAGATTGTTCACGACCACGTTGGGTCGTTTTGTGAAACCTGAGAGAAAGAAATCAACCTCACGCCACCTTCTTTTAATATCACATATTTTTACAAATATTTCGACTGGGGGAAACATTAATGTGACGGAAATTTGCAGCTGAGAAAATTAAATTCTGCTGTAAATAATTTATTGAAAGCAACCATCTCTGCCACTGCTTCCACACTGGATGCTTCTCCGGCTCTGCCCACTGAGCTTCATGCAGCCAATGAGATTATTTCTGTGAGTTTTGCTTGAATAACCAAAAAGCTTTTTCTGTCCTTCCGTCTCCGCTCTCTTCCCCTGCTGTCCTCTTTAATAAGTGTGTTATTCTTTTGATTTTACTCAGTCTAGTCAGTGGATTTGTTAGATCTCAGTGGAAATGAGGCAACATTCACTGCAAGATTTTACAGTCTAATGTGGCGTTCTCCTTCTTGAAAAGACTTGGATGAGTACGTAGATAGATTTAACATTTACACACACAGCATGTAAATACTGCAGATTTCATACATGGACCTTTTCCCTCTGTAATCTATCAGCTTCTCTCACGAAATTATGTTCACGCTGCAGACTGAGTGAGGCTGAGGGAGTCTGGGTAAACGCTTAAAGGCCAGCTGCCAGGATACGTTACCCTCCTCTGGGCAGTGGAAGTGTTGGGGAAATAAAATATATATATATAGAAAAAAGATATACTCCTCCCGGACTTCGTTGCAACCAGACAACACCCACACCGAGCCCCCGGAGGGCAGCCGGGGAAGGAGGAAACCACCCCAAAAGCCTAAAAGCTGGATGAATTAATAACACTTGCACTGCTGTCATTTTCTAAAACATTTAGGTGATCAGAGCAAAGAGCATGAATCACAAAGCAGTTGTGTGAGTGGAGAGAGAGAGAGAGAGAGACGCTGAAATCTGGCTTCTCCAGTGAAACGGACATATTTTATATTTTATACATTGTCAAACAGAGGTCACAGGTTCTAACTTCCCTCCTTCTGAAAATACCCTTGGTTGGGGTCAAAGAAAGATCACAGCACGACTATGATCCAAACATCCTCTGCATCATTTTTCAGCTGCAGCAGAAAGCTGTTTTCAGCCTTTTTCCCTCCTAAAGATCAGAATCATAACCACCACGTTTCAGGACATGTAGTGGAATCACTCATGCTGCCGATTTACAGCATCCAGAGACATTTAAAGACAAATGACGCAGACGTGAACGGCCATCTTTTATGTTCTTCTTGGTTATTTTTATTGTACACTCTTTAACCACACTAGAAGATTAATCTGAAGAGTTAAGAAGAAATTATTTTCCCTTCATCTCCAAATCTCCTCCCTTTTGTCTCTGAACTCTCCCCTCATCTATACAACTTCCTCTTTTCTTCCTCTCCTCCCCACAGATGTCTTTCCTTTTGTCGACTTTTGTTATTTTCTTCATCTTCAGCCTCCCTCAGCCCCTCTTCACCCCCATCCATCTCTTCTTTTACCTGTCTGCCGCCCGCCGTGGGAGGTTTCTGTTAAATGATGCAGGAGGCGGCAGACAGGACCGTAACATGGCAAAGCCAATGGCACGTAAAAAAACCGGCACGGCCGGCATGAAACATCCTCCTGGGGTTAGAGGTGGAGGAGGAGGAGAGCAGGGAGCAGGGCAGGTTAGAGCCGAGAGGGGGAGGAAGTGTGAGAGGTGAGAGCAAGAAGGGAGGAGGCAAAGAAACGGAGGAGACTGTTGAGGAAAGGCTGCGAGGGAGCCACACTAACTAACTAACTAACTAACTAACCAGGAGTAGTTATACTAGTTATACTCCCCCCCCAGTAGCTGTGTGAGCTCAATGAGTTCAAATGGGCCCAAGTCTTCTTCATTATCCACCACAGCTGAGCAGAGACACATTCAATGATGTTGTAATGAAATAACAGTTGAAAACACACACACACACTCACACACACACACACACACACACACTGTGCTGTGCCATCCATCTATATTGCATGCTGTTTGTACTGTTTATGGACATGTATACATGCATATACTGCACATAACTACCCACTTCATGTACAGAGAGTAATCTAGTACTTCATTCATTCATGATCTATTCATTTGTGGTATTATTATGTATATTACACATATACATATATATATATATATATATATATATATATATATACATCCATTAACATGCATTCAAGCAAAACAGCCTTAAAAAAACCAGCCTCACCTTTCCCTTTGGATCGGACCGTCAGAGTGTGCAGAGAAAGAAAGGAAGACAAAGAGGCAGGATGGATGACAAGCTGAGGAAAGACAGAAGCAAAGAGTTGAGGGAAAGAGAGGAAAATCACACACACACACACACACACACACACACACACACTGTGGACACACTCTTGACCCGAACCTCTAAGCAAAGCAGCAGGCAGGTCTGATGTGTGCTTCAGTCCACACAGACACACACCGTCCCTGCAGAGCTGCCTGGGTAACAGAAATCATGACTGTGTTAGTGCTCTGCGTCCAGCCATGCAGATGATGTTGGGAAGTAACTCGGGAACAGACACACAGATTCACACACGCCAGTGAATTTCCTAACGTCCGTGTTTTAAAGGACAAGGCCGGTGGGACGGTCAGTGAGCAAGAATCAATGAGGAGGCCAGGACTCCCCGTGTGTCTGTGGGACTGAGAGCTACATGCACTCATGTGTTTAGACCTGCGGGGGGGTGTGGGGGCGTTTGTCTTTGGGTATGCCCCTGTGTTTATCATCATGTATCACAATATCACATATAAAACGCAGACTAGTGCCCTTTTGTGAACGCTAGACCGCTTTATAAAACTGCATGTTTGGTACAACCACGGTTTCTGTTGAGTTTCCATCCAACATCCCACATTTTGGGTCCTGGAGGGGGGGGGTGCAGCCGAACAAGCTGAAAACACAACACCGATGATATTTTAGCACTTTGTTGTTATGGCAACAATCGCCTATTTTTGCATCCAGCAGACACGGAGCAACATTAGCATTCCTGTCCAATTTAAATCATCGTGTTCAACCTGGTTTTTCTGCTCCAGCTAACTTAGTCTGCCTCTGATCCCGGACACGTGAGCTGAGGGGGGGGGGGCAGCCATGATGAGTGTCTCCGTACAGATCTGGATCCAGGTGCACGTTTTTTAAACATTTTCTATTATTAAGATGATAATAATAAACTCTCTCTGCCTCTCTGTGCTGTCCAGCTTAGTCTGTGTGTTGTGCAAACATTAAATATGAATGCGTCCATCATCACGTCAGTTAGTTAGGGTTAGTTATTTTAACTTTAACCCGTGCCAGTGGAGCTGCTGCTCTAACTGTCACCACTGACTGTCGCCTAGTGTGGTGTGGAGGTTTAAAGTCTGAGGTTGAAGTAGAAAACACACACGCACACAGAGTTTTATTAGGATTTATTATTTATTTCTATCTTTGTTTGAGGACACTCAGTTACATAATGTATTCCCCAGGGCCTCACCCCCACCTTAAGCATCACAACTAAATGCCTGACCCTGTAATCGTAACCCTAACCTAAGCATAACCCTAATCTAAACATAACCCTAACCCTAAACATAACCCTAATCCTAAACATAACCCTAACCTAAACATAACCCTAACCCTAACCCTAAACCTTTCCTTCCTAAGTCCCAGTGGGAACCTGGTGACCACTTGCTTCTCTCGTCGATACTTACCTTGATTGAATCAGACCGGAACACGGTGAAGGACCTGAAATACAACAAAGACATAATGAATCTTCCCATGGATGAAAGAACAGCCCTGGAAGAACTTCGAACAAATGACCAGATAATTATAAAACCGGCTGATAAGGGACTATGTCCATGAGGCCTTGGACTCACACGAGTTCTGATTTTGATGAATTTGTGCGGACCCTGAACTCCAACCATGCTTCGATCAAAGTGGACCCTGTGCTGCACACATCAGCAGTGAATTTTCGGGACATGACTACCTACAAGGGTCCTGGCTTCGAGAGAACCAGGATATTGGATACTAAGGTCTTTTTCAAGCCTCTACCCAAGCCAGCTAGGGTAGAGGCTACTAAGACGTTGTTTCACACGCTTAGACAGCGGGGATACAGCAGAAGCTTCCTCAGGAAAGTTCAGAGGGAAAGCCTGGGACCTGAACCGGGTCGGCCGACAGACAATCACACGGTGATACCGTTGGTTACGACTTTTTCGAACTACGCTGTTAGGGCCAACTTCCAACTGAAACAGAACTTCAATCAAGTTCTTCGGGACGCTTGATTACCTGAGAAACTCAGGATAATCTCGGCCTACAGGAGGAGTCCGAATCTTAAGGACCTCCTGGTGAGGACAAAATTGAAACCACCACAATCAAGACCATTGTCAAAACACAACGACAGGTTCGCGAGGAGTCGAGTGACGGGGAACTCATACCGGCTACCTTGGCCATTTCGGTATAACATACCCGGAGATGGAAGAACCTAACCTTAACCTAAAAGTCTAACCTTAACCTAAACATAACCCTAACCTTAACTTAAAAGTCTAACCTTAACTTTAAAACCGGGTCTTAACCCTCAAACAGCCATATGGAGGGTTAGGGTTAGGGTTAGGTTTGGGTTGGGGTTAGGGTTAGGGTTAGGGTTAGGGTTAGTGAGGACCAGCCCAAATGTCCTCACTGCTGATTGATTGACTGCTCTTGTCCTATAACACACACACTCACACTGGTGATAACTTTACTGTCAGCACCGTCTCCTGGAAATGATCTTCACATACAACTGAAACCAAATCAGGCTTTCGGTTAGTTAGTTAGTTAGTTAGTTAGTTAGTATAGTTAGTATAATGAGGACATGTTGTTAGTTAACATGCCTGCAAGACAGAAAGATGACAGTAAAATCAGTAAAAGGTTCACCGAGTATATTTCATCTGGTTTCTTTGTTTCATTTCACGTAGCGGTTACATTCGTCACTTGGAAAGAAAATGAGTTACAACCGAATGTGATTTCCTGGAGACAGGGTTGCTGCTGTGCCTCCGTCCCTGCAGACGTGTTTCATGAGTGGACCGATCGGCCACATGTGTAGTGAAAAGGCAACAAAACACTCAGTGACACACTTGACTGGACAGGACAGATAACAGCAGGTCTCTCTCTGCGTCCCGGCGGGCCGACTGCAAACACAGTTCAGCGCATCAGATAAAACATCCCCGTGTCCAGTTCGAGGCGGAGTGCACCTGTTTCACTGCTCCGCCAAATGTGCTGAATGTACGGATATTATTGTCACAAACAGGTTTAAGATACAGTTTTTATAAGTTATATGTTCCATTTGGAGCAGTTTCACAGAAAACATGTTGATCTGAGGGTCATCCTGAGGAGGTAACAGGGTGAACAATCATCTTTAAATGAATCTGAGAGACAAACATCTCAAAACCTGCACAAGTAAAACCAAAACTATCTGCATGGACGAGCGACTTAGTGAATATGTGGTTTGTTTTTGGTCATTTGAGTGAACTGATCCTTTAAAGTGTGATCTCCATTCACAGATGAGTCTTTGTAGGAATAAAGAAAAAAAAAAAAAACGTACATGTGTTCTGGAAGTGTGTTTTAGCAGGTTTTGGGGGGGTTAAGAGGTCATTAAGCTCACTCCAAACCCCCCAACGACCACATTTACTTTTAGGAAAAACATGAACAAAACCCCATCAAAACTGGAGGTAAGATGTTTTTACTCCCCCACCACTCAGAACGAGATCGCTCCATTAGTGGACCTGCCTGCCTCCTTCTCTCTCTCCCCCACCTACACTCTTACAGTACTCTTCCACCTAGTGAATTATGAATGGAGGGGCCCCTTGTTTTTCTGCCTCTGGACGGCCCGGTGTCCACTCAGTGCACTCTACTGTACATGCACACATCACATTTAAACACAGAGCAAAGAAAGGGGGTGGAGTGAGTTAACGGATCGGATCGATGGCGATAAAGTTTGGCAAGAGGGGCACTGCTGGACTTTCAGTGTGGGCCGTAGTCACCGCAGAGTCACCGCAGAGAAAGAGGCAAACATCAGGTCTTTATACAGTTCGGTCAGATCACAGCAGAGGATGTGTTTTACTGCCGTGGGTCCAGATATCAGCTTCAGCACCGGAGGCCACGGTACCATGGAGGTAGAATAACAAAATAAAGAAGTGCAATCCAAGTGACGACATAGTTGATGTTGAGGAAAGGCACATTTATTTATTTGTACGGCACCTTTAAGACACGAGGTGATAAACAACATTACAGGGACAGAGACAGATTCCATAAAGTTGGACTAAAATGTTTTTTCCCTCTTCTCATGAAATGATTGTGACAATGTGATTTATTCTTGATAAATAAAGTATATATCTTCTCAACTTTATTGATCAAACTCTTCCAAACAGATCACAGTGGAACTTAAACCATAATTACCGTATTTACCGGACTATAGAGCGCATCGGAATATAAGCCGCACCCACTAAATTTTAAAAGAAAAAATATTTTGACATATATTAGCCGCACCAGACTATAAGCTGCAGATATATACGTGGTGAAATGAGATATTTACACAGAAAGATTTAGTAAATGTTTATTTAGAGACCTTAATTGTTTCCAAACGGTGCCTGTAACACGGCAGTAAAACGGCTGATCGAACAAAACAGAAAAGTCATTAATGTTTTTATTCTTCCTCCTCCTGTGCACTGAAACGTTAGCGAAGAAAAATCTATAGATCAGCTGCATCGTTGTAAATAAAAGTAGCGGCTTTAACAACATTGGGGGTATTGAACAATTATCCCAACTGTATGGGCAACAGTGTAAAACACGACGAAAACAAGACACAGAGACGTTAAAGTGCATGTAAGAGATACTGAAAGCACAAGAAAATAAACAGTTAGAGCTGAAGAGCAGATGCATTAGAAGACAATAACAGAGGAAGGACTGCATGTTGTTTCTGTGTTTTGGAGCCAGCTGACTGTAAAGTCCTTCAGAGAGGCCTTAAAGGATCATTCTGGTTTTAGAACAACCTTGTTCTTAATTCTATGAGCAATAACGGTACTGTACTTACATTTCTAAGTTACTAAAATGAACAAGAACAAGAAACACAGGAAGTGAGAGCATCAGACAAGAGTTAGATTACTAGATTACCAGATCATTAAAGTAATTTAGAGGAGAAAAAGAACAGTGAAGACCTATAAAATCATCAGCTAAACTATTTAACTAATGTTAAGAACTAACTTTCTGTGTGTTTATCCGTCTTCTCTTGTATCAAAGACAGAGAGGCAGCATTTTTACAACCTGGGCATGAAATGACTTTGAGATCCGGTGCAATAAACTGGAATTAACCTTTTGAAATAAAGACAGACTGTCAACAGGCAGACGGACGGACGGACGGACGGACACAGAGCGCCGCCTCATCGCCCGCTATTATGTCGTGTCATGTGACCCAAAGTGCCCTCCTTTAACGAGGCCTCTGCAGCGCTGCCGATGAGCCGCAGACATAATTAGCCTCATCAGAAGGACTTTCAAAGTGTTTAGATTAGCTTAATTAGCTTTGGTTTGTACCGCCTGTGTGTGAGCGTGCCAGTACAGCTGCACACACACACACACACACACACACACACACACACACACACATCATAACATACGTGCACGTGCACACTCAGTCCTTGTAGACCTGGCCTCAAGCTATTGCGCTAACGAGCCTGAGAGTTCACGGAAAGCCGCTGGTTTTAAAAGTTAAATGCCACTGTGTAAATATATTTCCAGGGGATATCCAGGGAATAATCAACTTTTAATTTGGCTGCTAATCTAGTTAGTCACCGTGGCGCTCGACTGCCTCCCCGAAGTGATTTGAAGCAGAAGAAGAGAGAAAGAGAGCTGAAAACCCTACAAGGAAATTGCTTGAAAAATCACTATCAGAGGTTTCTTAGATTTTCTGTCCGGGGGATATCTGTACATTTGTGGAATTACAATAAGGGGAAAAATCTGAAAAAAGAAGGAGGAAAAGCGATGAGAGAGGGAAGATTTTCAAGAGTTTTGCCTGCAGAAGTGCGTCTCCCTCCCTTGTTAACTACGGCAGAGTTGATGCAATAGCATATTAAGTCAGTCATTGGACTTCATCAATGCCAGGATCCATTAATAGACAACAGCCGGCAGCACAAAGCCGCAGCGTGAAAAAGGCTTCGCGCATAGATTTGGTAAAAAAAGTTGTGCTTGTGTTTTTAGCGTTTCCCCAATGAGAAGCAAGAGAATAAATGTTTTTGATGTTTGCATGCACAGCTATTGTTTTTATTCATGTCTGAACAGAGCTGAATTTAATCGCGTTCACAGGCCGGTTGGCTCCTCGCAGCTGAACATTTGATGCTTGGTGAAAGCATCAGGTATAACTGTATCTAAAATACACCGACGTTCACATTTATATAACACTCTGTTCAATAAAGTAAACTTTTATTTTATGTAAATGGTGGATTTAGACCCAAAGAGATAAGATAAGATAAGATAAACCTTTATTCGTCCCACATTGGGGGGAAATTTGCAACAAGAACAACAGTGCAAAGATAGTTAAAACAACAGGCGCCTGTATAAGTAGAATATAATATAAATAGATTAAAAAAGAGAGAGCAGAATGGATGAAGTGATGAATTATTATTGCACAGACCTGAATGAGGAGAAGATCTTGTATGATGTGATAAATGTGTGTTTTATTGATTGTTTGTGTAGAAACAGGTGGTTCAATGGGATTAAAGACAAAAGTGACTGAAATATAATCAGCATGAAGCAGGAGGTGAGTCAAGACTCCTGGATGGTGGAGAAATCAAAGACTGTGAGTGGACAGGAGTGTGTGTGTGTGTGTGTGTGTGTGTGTGTGTAGGGTGGTGTGTGTGTGTGTGTGGGGGGGGGGGGGGTAAGGCAGAGAAAAGTGTTGGCCTTTCTCAGTGTGTGTGTTCAGCCCCTCAGAGGGACTCGGTGGGGAGCAGAGCGGTGCATTGCTGGAGAGATGATGGAGGGAGGGATGAAGAGATGAAGGTGAGGACGAAGATTCAAATGCTGCAAAAAATGAGGGTAAAAAAAAAAAAAATCACGAGAGGGATTTCATCATCAAAACCGCTCTCCACTATCATTTAAGCTGGTCAGCATTTACCCAAAATCCACCAGGCGCCAGGGCAGCGAGGCAGCGAGGCAGCGAGGCAGCGAGGAGAACTGGCTCCGAGAACTTGATCATCATCAGGTTTTACGTCTGCGGGAAACATTTTCTCCAGCTGCTTCTGCAGATTCAGGACAGTGTGTGCTGCTCTGCTTCCTGATATTTTACATCACTAAATATTCTATAAAACACCTCTCAGCATAAAACAATATAATCCAACAGCGCCACAGATTACAGCTTCAAAGCTCAACTTTATTAGAAGGTAGAATTTACTGACTTTAAAGCCACTTCAGGAATAAATGTGATTCATTGAGAGGGTAAAACAAGACAGGAGGAAGCATGAAAACATGTTTCCAGGCTGTTTTTTCTAAGTGAAAAGTGATAAATCCACCTGTTCACACCTCTGAAAAGGATCCAGAGGAAAACACTGGGGGGCTGTGAGTGTTTTGGGGCTGGGGAGGCAGGCAGTGATTCTGATAGAACTCTCTTGTTCATGACTTGACATTTTTTGCAGTATTTCCAGCTTCGCCTGCGGTGAAGAGGCCAGGGGCTTCATTAGAGAGATCTGGAGGCCGACCCCATCAGCCTGGGGGCACGCGGGAGAAAGAGGGAGGGAGGGAGGGAGGGAGGGGGAGCTATACCAAACCGAACGCCCGTCTCTCCACTGGAGACAGGCTGGGCTCCCCTGGGCTCCCCACGACCGACCTCCTGCTTCTGTGGATGGGCCAGAAAAATCAACGGCTCTCCCCTTTGAACACCCTCCTCCTCCTCCTCCTCCTCCTCCTCCTCTGTCTCTCCTTCATGCTCTCTCTCTCTCTCTCTCCTTCTCCCTTCGCTCCCTTTCTCTGTGGACCTAATGAATGATTCATTTAACCCCTCCACCACCTCCAACACCACCCAACTCCTCGCCTCTTCACCCAACCACCCATCTACCCGTCCTCTGTTTCCTCCCACATTATTTCTGTTCTGCTCTCCCTTTTTATTGCAAGTAGGGACGTTTGTTTTTTTTAGAGGAAGCTAAAGGGCCGTGGTGGTGTGGTGGGCATGACGAGGAAACAGAGGAGGCAACAAAGGGAGGAACAAACACCGTGTGTGTCACAGATCCCTCCGTGTATTCCTCTAAAGGCAGTGTTTGACAAATTACTTTACACAGCTTGGATGTTGATTGTCTGTGTGTGTGTGTGGGGGGGGGGGTAAGAAGATGAAGCACTTGTCAGGCACACACACACACACACACACACACACACACTGAACCGCTAATGAGAGCAAGATGGTAGAAAAGCCCTTTTAAATGAGGTGTTACGACACACTGGAGCTGCAGAAGAAGGACGCCTGGCCAGCCAGATAAAATCCATTACCGCCCTTATTATCTTGGAGGAGTCATTAATTTAATGGAATAATTGGTCAGGACACGAAAGAGCTAATTGCCATGATGAAACCAAATTTCTAACATGAAAGGGGAAGTAAATGAATCTAGATGGCGCACTTGAAAGGCTCGCAGGAATCTGGGGACACTTTCAAAGATGGGTTTTATATTCTGCTGTTCGTTTTCCCTGGGCTCCGACTCACAGGCTGCTGCGAGGAAAACAGGCGTGATTCAATTGGAGAGGAGATCTCTCTCAAGTCCGTGTCAGCCACAGAAAATAGAGCACCTCCTACAAGAGGAGGAGAGGAAGCGACAGCGGGGGGGGGGGGGGGTTTGTGGATGGCTTCAAGTGAGCAACTGAGATCTGAGATATAATTATGAAAAACAGAAAGATTGTTTGGGAAACTGAAGGTTTGTCTTCAGCATCACCACCAGGAAGCTGCACTGGAATCTGAAAAAGCCTGATTGGCGTTAAAGGTTGAGTTAAAATACTTTGCACCACCGTAAAGGTGAGAAGATGCCCGACATCCCCGACAACCTCTGCAACGCTTCAAAAGGGAAAAGTGGGACATTTCCAGATGTCTTTTACGTGTTAACCACAGTCCTTATTTCTTATTTCAGGCATCTAACCAAAGAACGGACTCCCAGACCAGGGAACCAGGTGTCAGTGCTGTGCTGTGAGATATTGAATAAAAACCTAAATGTCTAGTTCAGTTCAGAGCGGAGGACATGCAGCTACTGTAGTCTGTGGGTCCAGTTCTCTGCCAGCAGCTTCAGTCTGACGTCCCATTCAAACATTCCTGTGTTCAACCCTCTGTGTCGGTCACCTGTCCCTGCCCCCCCCTCGCCTCTGTTTGCTCCTGAAAACTCATGATGTTCTCAAGAAGCCTCTCCGTCTTCACGGCACATCACACACACGCTACCTCTCCGTTAATCAAGTCTTCTCTCCTCATTAGTTTTCTTAAACCCAGAGCAGCAACATGTTTATGATGTAAACTAGATTATTCTAACAAAAAGCAGGTTGCTGCATTAAGCAAAGGGTTAACTGCAGTTAAAGTCCAGTGCTGATAGAATATTTCTTTACTAGTACAAACCATTTATTTAAAATCTTACTTAGATAAAAGCAGAATATACTTAAAGTATCAAGAGTAAAAGCTTCCTTCTCTTTATGTGTGTTTATCACATTTGCCATCATCAGATTATTGATAGTTGCTGAAGGAGGAGCTGGTTTGAATAAATCAGGCCTAAATAAACACATTATGTTTGACTCGTTACTGTGAGCTCTGAACTTAAGTCATATAACTCTCACACTGGTGTATCTGTCAGCGTGCTGAGGAGGCTGCTGCTCTGTGACGTCTGTAACTGTCTCTTATTGGGGGGGTCCTTTCATCGGTCTTTCTGCAGAAGTATAACGTGTTCCTGAGGCTTAATGAAGGATAATAAGCACTCGTTGTTACAGTTTTACACCCCTGCATGATCGTATAATGGATTATTACACACTATAATGCAGCTGGAAGCAGAGAAAATCATCCCTGATGTCACTTGACTTGATGTTAAACCAGCAAAGATCTCAGGCTTGATGTGCGTTTCTCTTTGTAGAAGATGTTTCTCTGCCAGAAACAGAAATATTTACAACCCCTGTCTGGACAAACAGGGCGAAAAGCACAAAATGCTTTTGAGCAAAGCGATGTTGTTGGGCAGGAGTTTTAATAATTTGTGTTATCACAAATGTCAATATGACTTTGAATTAGGTTTCTACTCACTGCTGGAACAGAGAGCAGAGTTCTGGTTTCTCTCTGGTCGTCTGGAAAGAAGCGTGTTAAGCTCACACACTCTGTTCTGGTTGGCAGCAGTGTTTTCTGTGTGACGCCTGGCAGCGACATCTGAGAGGCTCAGGAGACACAAGACACAACAGCCTCAGCTCCCTCCCTCCATCTCTGCCTCCGCCGGAGGAGCCGGAGCCTGAAGACGACTCCGCAGCCAAGTGGCAGCACTTCAGAAATCAAGATGGTGGCCTGCCCCTCCTATCCCACCCTATCATAATGCCAGAAGTGCTATCAGGAGGGGGGGGAGAAAAAAAAGATTCTCTTCATCCTCCTCCATAATCAAGACACACTCCTTCATTTTTACACATAAACACACAGACACACACTTTTTCTTTTGAAGAAAAACCCAAAGATCCTCTGACGTGCAGAGGAAGGCCACCATCTGCCCTCAGCGCTCTCTGTGTGCAGCTGTGAGCACAGCTTTCAGTCTCCTTTCAGTCTTTTTCAGGTGGTCTGGAGCCCAAACGACCTGCACGCAGGGCGGAGCGGCCCCCTCCCTCGCTGAGCCAGCAACCAAACAGACAAGATTAAAAAGTGCAAAGTGTCCCCTGGTTTGTGTTGGTGTGAGGATGCACATAAAGTTTCTCCTGACTGATGTGTGGGCTCTGCCTTTTGATCAGTGATTATTTGGGATAAATAATTTAAAGTACTAAAAAGTTAATAAAGACTCGAGAAAATCTTCCCCCATTTGGACGTCTGAGATGAGGGAAGACATTTGATAGACATGAAGGACGGACTCGGTCGTGGTGAGGATGGAGAGGGGACGGGGGCACAGCGGGGGAATTACTGGCAGAAAAAAAAGAAATGACAAGAAAATGGACAGAGGAGGAGTGAAATAGAGGCGAGAGGAGGAGGAGAGGCGTTGTAAGAGGAGGAGGAGAGGTGTGGCAGAACGGGCCGAGGGGAACCCGCCCCCCTAATTGGTACTTAAACACCCGCGCCGAGCAGAACTGTTGCTATCATAAGAAATTGATGAATTAACTGAGTGAGAGAGATAGGCAGAGAGAGCAGGAGACTGTGGGACGGCAGAGAGAGAGAGAGAGAGAGGGTTCTGAATCTTTTAAGAGGATAACTTACTTGAGCAAAACAGCTGTTTATGCATTATTTGTGCGGCGAGCCATTTACCACCGTTTAGGATGAAAACCTTGGTTCCCGGGCTGCAGGAGTTGCCCGCGGGGACGCTGAGGGTTTTGGGAGGGACCCGGCGGCCCATCAGTCACTGATAAGAAAGGATGAAAAATTAATTTGCTGGTAGTTTCGTTTTAAAGACTTAGATATCGGCCTGTCAGTCTGCGAGCCTTCGTTTAAGTGACAAACAGGCGAGCAGGGATTCAGGCGAGAGGAGGAGAAAAACAGGAGGGCGAGGTGGGCGTGGAGGAGAGGAGGGAAAGTTTGTGTCTGCACCTAATCAATGAGACTGTTGTCGAAGGGTTTAGATGCACAACAGTGTCCTGCTTCTGGTCTTATGGTTCAACACTTCTCTTGGTTTAGAAACACCCGTGGCCGTGCAGTGGTGACAGGAAATCAAACCGGGTTCATCCTAGTTGGTAGAGAAAGAGCCCGACACGCCTGCACAGGACTGTGGATAATGGTAGAATCGTGTACACAAGTCTAAGTTTCTCTGTGTTTCCTCCGTTACGTGTCAAATATGATGAAAACCTGGATCAGACTCAGAGGAATACTAGTTTGCATGAAAACACACTTAGAGGATGTTTCAGAGTTAAGAGAGCAGCTCCTCACTGCAGAGGATGTAAACAGGACAGTGTACAGATGGTGGATGATGGATGATGGATGATGGATGATGGCCTCCTTAAACTCTGTCCAGAAGGATGATTTGCCATCATCACCGTTTCACTTTGATCACTTCAAAGAAAGCCTTGAAGTCGACGCTGGAGAATCACACGACGAGCCGTCACCACCACCGGCTGTCACTCAAGTCCAAACAAACTAAGAGCCGCGGCCCTGTGTGGAAAACCGCTGCGAGTTAACGGCAAGAAAACTTTAACTCGCACATCTCCAAGGCTGTCTGCTGTTTGGTCTGTGAGGGCGTTCGTGTCTGTGTGAAGGATCAGACTGCATATCCACACTCCTCATCTTACACCACACCTGGTGACCCTGAGACACTCACTTTCTATTAAATGTGTGTGTATTTGTACACTAATGACGCAGGAAGAACCTTAAAAGTGACGATAGTTTGGTAAGAAAGTGTTTAAGAACGTGGACTCTGTTAGCACTGTTAGCTCTGTTAGCTCTGTTAGCACTGTTAGCTCTGTTAGCTCTGTTAGCTCTGTTAGCACTGTTAGCTCTGTTAGCTCTGTTAGCTCTGTTAGCACGACGATGCTCAAACATCGTCCCAGTGCACGCTGATGTCTGCCTGTGTGCAGGTGTGTGTGTGGGGTTTCTTGCCTCTGTCACCTGCCCTCTCCTCTCGTCCTCTCTCGTCCTCTCTCATCCTCTCCTGTCATCCCTCCTGTTGCCGTGGCTACCGCCTCGGGGCGACAGACACTTCCATGTCATGTTGGGCGCCTGTGATGCTGATCGGTCCTGATGGAGAGAGCTTTGTCGCTGTTTGTTCACCTAAAGCACCGGCATGTCACAGCACCACCTGGGAAGGGAGCTGCCTCCTGCACACACACACACACACACACACACACACACATACACACACACACACACACACACACACACACACACACACACACACACACACACACACACACACACACACACACACACACTGACAATGCTTTTGATCAGCCTTTGAGGTTTTGATCAGCTCTTACTCCTCCGTATGTTCTCCGTCTGTGCAGCATTTTAACATTGTGGAGGTGTCGATGGTTCTAAACGTCTACATGGATGCGATGGATCCATGCAGTTGTATTTTGAATCTTGAATATTGATCTCAATAGAAGCATTTTAAAGTGTTGAAATCAAGGTTTAAACAATAGAGCAAAAGAATGATTCTGTTCTTGTTGTTTTTCCTGGTTAAATGATGATCTGCGGCGAAAAAAGCTAATCAAAAAGAATAACCTTGATTGTTTTTTAAGGAGATGAATCAATAAGAATGAATAAAAATAACCGTTTTCTCAATAGTCTATTCAACAATTACAACTTTTACATTAGCGTGAGGTAGCTGTATCCCAGGACCTGATTAGGTTGAGGAAAAACTGATAAATACGGTCATGACTTTTATTCGGAGGACTTTCTGAGTAGTTGCTCATTATTTCCTGTTTTCTTACTTCCTGCCTTTGTCATTGTCCTTTTCTTTGTGTTTTTTTTGGTCCTCGTGGTTCCTTTGATTGTCGCCTGCACCTGTCTGTTTTATTTTGATAGAGGTTTATGGTGTGGTATCTGATATGACAGGTGTATTTTCTATGGTACATGTGTGTGTCCTCTCTGTGGATGTTTATGTTTACCTGGATAGGAGGTATGTGTTCACATATAAGGACATGGAGTTTTAGGATGAGCTCCCAAGAGGGACACTAACATATAGGAACGTCCCCAGAGAGACATTACATATGCATTTCTCTATATTTGGATAAAGGGGGGTCTTGAACTGATGGAACCCATAGGGTGAGATAAGCCTTCTGTAAGGTATAAAAAGGTGAAGATACCTATCACGCTGTCTGTACGAGACATAGAATTGGCGCCTGTTAGACAACTGATCTGTTTGTAATAAACCGATTTTTATGCAACAAGTCGTTGTCAGCGAACGCTTCCCTTCATCATCTGCACCTGAAGAGTCACGACAATGGCATTAAATTCTGATGGAGACGTATCTTCAGAAAAAAAACTTCCATCCCTCTCACCGTGACACGTATGAGCAAATACATCGAGACGTAGACGCTAGTGGAAGCTCACCTGGAAGGACTTGAAGCAAAAGATTACGTTAAAAAAAGGGTTTGCTTTCTGATAAAGTACAATAATAATAATAATAATAATAATAATGTTGTTTGCTTTTTTGAATGTACTTTTTTTCTGTTGCATGATTTCATCTTATAAATAACACACTTAGGTTGCTAAGCTCCTAGCTAGCTAGACAGATAGACAGATAGACAGATAGACAGACGCTCCTCTCTCTTTTCCCACATAATGAGAGTGTGGTCCTGATGGAGGAGGGGTGGATCTTGCCCGGCATATCATCATTCAGGCCGGGCGCGCAGGGCGAGTCGTGATTAGCCGGCAATTTATTCTTGCGGGCGCGATTGAGGGGAAGGAGGCCTGAAATGGTAATGTGTTTAAATGTCAGAGGAAAGGTACGGTTCTCATCAACCTTTGGTCACCCGTCCGCTTTGAATATTCTTATTGCCGTCATGTATTAGTAATGAGAGTTGAAAAGTAAGTAAAATTTAACCTTCGCTGTACCTGAGGAAACTATGAATATTAACGAGGCCTATTATGTGTACCTGATCTGAAAGAATTTTAACCCCGCGCCTGGCCGCCTCGCTGGCTCTCCCTCCCTCTCTCCCCTCTTTCTCTACATCCACCTCGCTTCCTCTCCATTTTTCTCACCTCATCTGTCTGCATTTCCCCTCTTTTTCCCCTTTTCCTGCTCACTCTTTCTTTCCTTTCTCCCCACCTTCCTTCTCCATCCCTTCGTCTCTCACTTGTTTCTCCACCTTCATCTCACTCTGAAGTATTCAAACACAGGTTTCCATGATGACTGTTAGCTGGGAGCAGAGGCAGCTTTCTAACTCACTGCTTAATCTTTCAGTTGAACAACTGTTCATCAGTGTGTCTCTTAATTACACTGAGGTCCACAGTGAGAGGCACTTATCGTCCTCTGTAGCTTAATGCATCCTGTAGCTTCCCCAGTAAATATCCAACGCAGCAAAGCATCATTTACCGTATCAGATGAGTTCTGATCTTGTTTCACGGCAGACGTTTTGTCATGTCACACGTGTTTGTGTTTCGACTTTTCCTGCTGTGACCAGATAAAATACCTGTCGGGAAAAAGAAGTCTGTAACCCTGCAGTCCGACACACGTTCCAGTGAGTGAAATATGATAAAGTAATGTGATCAAATATGTTGTAGTGATTTAATATTTCTGAATACTACACACTCATTGAGCTTCACACTTGATATTGAGTGAATATTCACCTTTTACGACCACAAACTGTCTGTCAGCAGCCAGAAATGGACACGAGACTCACGTCTGTGTTTGGTTTTTAATTTCTTTTATCCCGTATTGAGGCCGGTTTTGAATTACAAATGCGGACCGGATCTAAACAGTAAGAAAAGGATCTGGTCCTGACGGCTCCTTGACGCTCTCGCTTGGTTTTGCTCTCTGCCCACATCCCTCTCTCCTTCTGTGTCTGTCATCCCTCCCTGTCTCCTCATTTCTCTCCGTCATGAGAGGGGAGGAGGCTGTTTACCATGCAGAGATGGTGTTTGCATAGATCAGGCCAAAGTGGGACGTGTGTGTGTGTGTGTGTGTGTGTGTGTGTGTGTTGGATGGAGGGGGTGTTACTCCCTGGATTAAGGCTTGATCAAGGCGCCATCAACACACACACTCACACACACACACACACACACACACTCCCACCTCCCCCATGAGGGCCTGGGGTTTTCGGGGGGGATTGACACATCTTTCTGCAGTGGACAACAAAGACAGAGGAGATGTTTTGCTGAAAAAGAGCCTCTCTTCCTCCCCGTCCCTCTCTCTTTCTGTCACTTGATGATTCGTACATGTTACATCTCAAAAACTGTCAGTCACTGAGATGACTGTGTGCCTCCCTGCAGCAGACGCTGAGATATCGCATTGTGTGTTTATTAATGTAACTGGAGGGCGTGTGTGTGTGTGTGTGTGTGTGTGTGTGTGTGTGTGTGTGTGTGTGTGAGTATTTGCAGGCTGACGTCGATGTCTTCACGTATCAATCCTGCATTAGCACTGCGGCAAACTGTAGGTGAAATTTTAAAAAATATTAGAAAAAGTTCTTATAGATTATTTTGAAATTCAAGTGAAAATCAGGTTTTAAAAAAAAGAAGCACTGCGTAGTTTAACCAGTTATATGGAATAACAGCAACACACAGCAGCTTAAATACATTTTAGGAAACATAAAACCACAGATTCCACCAGGATATAATCTCTTCGAAGCAAAGGTAAAAACACAGTTACACACAAACTACCTGAGCATGTTTGAAGATAATACTCAGGGATCGTATAACGGACGTGCCCACTCTCCTCTCTCCCCCCCCAGGGGCTCCTCTCTCTCTTATCCCAGCTAATATCCACCATCTTGGGCCTGTCGTCCTGAACGTGTGGCCTCCATATGCCTGCTGTGATCTCTCGGTAAGCCGGTAACGGCCCGGCTCTTATTAGCTCTCTTTATTGATTTGGAGAGGGGATTCAGAGCTGAGCCGCTCTCATTAGCACTGGATGAAGTCATAATCCACCAACCTGCTGGGTCAGACTCACTCTGCTTCTCTTCGCACTCTCTCTGCCTCACATTTAACAAGTCCATTCCAAGATGTTGCACTTTTTAAATGATAATGAGGCTTTTTTTTTTGATGATACAGACTTTTCTTTGAGACATTCTGGCTGCACTGACAGATAATAGTGTTTAAAGTTGCATAATTTGAGATGTTGCATGTAAAGGAGCCTTCTTCTATAAGTCTAGATGATAAATAGACGGAATATTCTGCTTTCTCTGTAATTATTTGAAGTGTATTGGACTCCTGGTGACTTATTCAGCGTGTTTCACAATGCAAGGCTGCATGTAGGTTTAATAGACTGAATCAATCTGGGATGGATTTTCTGAGAGCATTTCCACCAACGCCACAGTCATCGCTGTGTTCAGCATGAGATGAGGACAAACACTGTGGCAGAAACTGCAGATGTAGATCACGGTTCAAATTTTTAATTCAAGATGTAATTCCTCTGTGTTTCTGTGAGTCTAACTCGTTCCGTCAGTCTTGGTTGTGATGCTCCAAACATCGTTTTTCTTCACAAAGAGCATCAGTAAAGGCAAAAGCATCAGTTTAAGTTTCCTCCTGCCGCTTCTGCAGCTTCTTACGTTGCTCTTAAACTTCTCTGAGTGGGTACGAGCTTCCTTTAAGAACAGACGTGTCCATCAGGTGTTGGTCTGGAGGAAGTTAGTCATGCGTTTGGTCGTGTGTCTGTCTGTCTGTCCTCCTCTAATCTTGCACTAAGTTGCTCTTTGACCAGTTTTTGACCCTATTTTCTATTCACTGTTTTATACCATCGTTGACTGTGTTTCCCCGTCCTGCTCCTGGGGGGTCAACTGCCCTCCATGACCCCATTCGTGTGGATCAGGTGTGCTGGAGCAGGGAATCAGGCCACGTTTGGGAAACCCTGAGCTGTGTGAAGAACAAACCTCACCGGTATTTTAGGCCACATTTTGGCTCAAAAACGGACCAAAAAAAACAAAAACTTGCAGATTAATTTAATTTCACACCTGATAAATTAAAAGTCACTGCCGTCATCTCGACTGTGATGAAGTCTGCTCCCCCATCGGACAGTGTTTCCCACAGTGGCACCTCCGCAGTAGAGGTTAGGTTCACTCTTATAGTTTTTACTCTGTTGTTTTATTATTATTATCACTGGTAGTAGTAGTAGTAGATATATTTACATGTGCAGGTCATCGTTGTAGGTGTGTATTTCACACACATGCACACAAAGACACGGGTGATGTAATAATCTCATGGTACATGTATGTTTTATATATATATATATTTAAAAACATACTTTATAAAGTTTGTGATAACTGATGCTCTTGGTGAATGAAGGTTCTGTTTGATCACAAGCAAACACAAAATCCTAAAAGATGAAACTGATTGACGGTGATTTATCGTGCATGTGTTGTGTAGCCATGATTTACGTTAAATAACTTCTTTAAATGACCACTCTAGTGCTTCTGTGGGAGTGGATGTGAGGCCATTTAAAAGTAGTTTAGAGACAAATTAGCAAATAAATGTTTCTCTCCCTCATTCAAACCATTGTAGACGTTGTAGAGATCTAAAAAAGCAGCTCTTGCATCACAGTGTGTTGATCGTCATCTCTTTTTATTTTATTTATTTTAACATTAGAGCTCATTGTTTACTGACAGAGTCGACTGGAAGCTGCTGCCTCACAGAACAAACTGCCGTGAAAATATTCATTAATATGTAAATGAATTATTTTAGTTTTCCAGCCTTTCCCAAACTTTGGGGCAGTTCTTTAATCATGTCAGATTCTGCTTCATGTCAGCCTGTCAATCACTCTCCCAGCTCTTCCTCAGCAGGGCTGCTGGAAACCTTCCTCGCCCCCTCCTCTTCCTCCTCCTGCTTGTCTTCCTCCTCAAACCCTCCAGACCGAATTGACTCCCAGCCCTCTCCGAGCCGGGGGTTTATCGATTTGCTGGTGTGATAGAGGTGGGAGGCGCGTTCACAATGCGGCGGGGGTCTGGCTGCCTGGGCTGCATCTTTCAGAGGGCCAATCGATACCGACTCCTTTTCTCCCCTTCAAAGCTTTTCATTCACACAGACAAACAGCGAGAGAAAGGAGACGTGAGGAGCAGGGAAAGGAGGAGGAGAGGAGTGAGTGACATGAGAGTTATTTTTTCTTTTCTTTCGTTCTCGCTCCCTCGCCTCTCTCTTCTATCCTCTCCAGACTCACTGCCTGGCCTCAGGGTCAAACCTGGGAGGGAGGGAGGGAGGGAGGGAGGGAGGGAGAGGGAGCAGGAGGGAGGACAAAAAGGAGAAAATAAGTGAGCAGGAGGGCGAAAGACAAGGAGCGTCACATGGGAGGGAAGAAAGATCATTTACAGAAACCAGAGACTTAATTTTCGCCTGTAATGAGGTTTCACCTGTTGCACAACAAACGCAGGAGACTTTGAGATGAGATGTTAGAAGATGAAGGAGACAATGATGATGATGATGATGATGATGATGATGATGATGGAGGCAGGCGGACGAGGGTTTACGGTGGGAGGTGTTTGAACCAGAGGCGTCTAAACACACTCTCTCCCAGCAGGCTGCAGCGAAGGTCGGACCCCTGATGTCTCTGCTCGATAGTTTCAACCCCGAGGTTATTAGATTAACTGAGCATCCTCTTTATCCTCCTCCTCCTCCTCCTCCTCCTCCTCCTTCGTGTCGTTTAACGCTCTCCTCTGTCACCTGCATTCTTCATCACCTGCAGCGGAGGTGGAAAAGTTTGAAGACTAGCACCTAAAAGTACAACATCTTAAAACACACTAACTGTAAAATGACTCTCTGCAGGTGTTTAAACGCTCGTAAGTCGCTCTTGGCGTTTCAGTCATAGCACTTTGATCGCTGTCTTTATTTGCATATACACTGATATACTGAAACATCCTTGAGGGTCTGAACACAAATTCATTTCTCTAAATGAAGGAGGAGAGACGAAGGGTCACCATCAGCCAAATCTTCTCCTCTACAGGGCAGGAGTCTTTAAGTCTTTAAGTTTTTCTTCAGCAGCAAGTCACTGGTTTTATCTCTTTAAGGTCTACTGGTGGGTTTATCAGCTCTCACATATTTCCTTATTCGTGTCATCCCTCCATTACTTTCCATTCTGAACAGTAAACTTTCAGAGCCTTGAAACAGAGAGCACCTTAACAGCAGCTTAAAACCTTTTGATTGCCGACCTCTTAGCTTCCTACCTTGCTGCAGTGATGTAAAAGTGCACTGTGGGCGTGTCAGTACACCGTGACGTCACTGCCGACAAGCTTTACACCAAAGAAGGCGCTGGGGCTGCCGCTCTCCTCCTCTTCCTCCTCCTCCTCCTCCTCCTCCTTTACGCTGCAGTGACATAAATGGAAAACAATACAACCTCAATCACATCTCACAGTTTCTGCTGATGCCTTCTTGTCCTGTCACCTCCACCATGTGCGGCGAGCACCTAAACGTAAACCACAGGAACAGTGTGGTCGTGTTTTGGTCACAGCAGAACATGTCAGAGTGAATGTTGTAGGAAAACTAATGAGATGTTGTCGGTGTTGCTTTGCTGATGTGGCCAACATGTTCTCTCTTCATACATTAGGACTCATAATTATAGCGGTGAGTATTTATACTCTACATGCAGCCTATAAACAGAATATTTCATCCTTATTGTTTTGGGAGATATTAAGCAGCGACCTTGAGGTTTTCCGAAGTAGATCTTCTTCTTTGTGTCTCTCTGCTCGTGGAGGAGAAGCTGTGGGAAGTAATTTTGTGTGAAACAAAGGGGTGAGATTTGTAAGGTTAAACCCCGTCCATTAACAAACAGGGAAAACAAAGCCGTGATTATTCACACACAGATGCCACCGTACGGCCTCCTGTGGGACCGGGATCCCCGGCATCAAAGGCTGCCGGCTCCACGCGCCGTGATCTTCCACCAGTGCGATGCAGTGGTACCTTCGCAATTAGCGGCCTGAAGTTTGTCCTTGTCAGAGTGTCAATAGTAAACTACAACAGCACCGTCCGTGAGCAAACTTTCCTTCAGAGCTTTCCCTGCGTCTCAGCTCGTGATATTATCCGTGGCTCCAGGCGTCAGAGACAATTACATTTTGGTGATATCTCTTCCTTTCTTCACCAGAGGTTCTCGCTAATTTGATGCTCTGGTGAGGAAGATCGTTGGCTTTAATACAAATCATGTTTCAATCGTTACTTGAAGACCTTAAGCCCTACCCCGGCTCTCTGGAGGGCCGCGGTAATGAGGCCTGCTGGGATTTCAATCATTTTTACATCTGTTGAAAAATAAGGAGAAAAGAGAAGAGGAAAAAAAAAAAACAGAGAAAAGAGAAAAATCAACTACACCCCCCCTCCCTCCCTCCTCCTCCCTTCCTCCCTCCCTTCCCTCCCTCCTCTTACTCTCTTGGAAAAAAAATAATTTGTTTTGAGGATTGATAATGAAAAAAAAACATAAAGAGCTCTTTTTTTTTTTTCCTCCTACTTTTGTGCTCTCAAAACTCTCTGGCCTTGAAATCTCTCTGCGCAGTACCTCGATGCTTAAAACTCCCCCAACAATTTCTGAAGCCCTCTTCTCTCCCTCCCCTCGTTGCAAAATAAATAAATCTTTCTGATATTACATTTCAGACACCTCTTTATCACACAAACTCACTCTTTCTCCCCATCATCCCCTCTGTCTCTGCGGCTTATGGTGTTTTCCTCTCAGAAAGCAGCAGCTCCCCAGCTGTGCAGAAACATTACTCCATTCCTCCTCCTCCTCCTCCTCCTCCTCCTTCTCCATCTTATTCCGCTGTAATTCACTCTAAACACGGTGCCCAAGGTCCATACAGATGGAAGACAATAAACACACAGCCTTAAAAAGTACTTACAGCTCTTAAAAAACAAAAAATGACTACAAATTCTGGATTAATACAATGCAGCATCGATCGATACTGTCTGAGCGCCTGCAGCAGAAAGTGTCCTCGTTCCAATATGTGATCTTAACCATTCATGAAAGGTGAGGCCTTCTCTGGAAAACATAATTGTGCATAACTAAAGCACGGTCTTCCAACAAAGCTCCCGTGTTACTCAATCTTCTGCAGCCCAACCTTCGTCTGGTGGAGCTCATGGAGATCTCTGACTACATGAGGTAATACTTTTTCTAGACTTAGGATTAGTAAAACATCTGATATCATCTTATGAAGTCATACAGAGAACATGAGAAGAGTCCTGTGATGAATTTTACACATTTTTTACTCAATTTTGGTCTCCACACGCTCCACAAGCTACTGTGGCTGCTGGCCTTGCTGCTGTTCAGGTGGCAAACTGGGAAATAAAGTGGACAAACCACAAGCTTGCTAACATTATGATGCGCGCTTGTCTTTCTGTAGGATCTCACTGATGCTTCAGCAGTTTGTTCGCAGGGCGAAGACGAGAGCTGACGCCATTTTCTCCATCTTCCCTTCACAGTTTTCCAATTTAAACTTCTTTCCTCTGTCGGGAAGAACTTATTTTCGGTGGGGTGGAGCCTGAGGGGAGGTTAGTTGGGTCAGACTGTCCCAGGTGATGAGAAACTTCTGAGAAATTTACATTGCTAAGCAGCTGTGAGGGTTATCCGAGTGTTGCAGCTCTGATGTAACGCTTACAGAGCCGGTCGTGGCCCTTCGCTGTCCCATTACAAAGCTCTCAGCGTTCAGCTCTTGCAGATTTTCACATTAAAATACCTGGATTTTTTTCACAAGGAGCAGCTCAATTTTAATTTTGTTATTTTTCCTGCAACAAGAAGACACTGACCACCACAGTCGAGAGACGCTGACACTTTAGAAAATGTTTGCTTCAGTAAAGGAAAGCACTGAGAGTCCCTCTGAGATATTATTACCATTATTATGTATCATCATCCTCTCTTGTGGTTGTTCTCTTCCATTGGTTTGTTTTTCCTCTGCTGGTGCTGTAAAGCGCTCTGGATCACCTGTGTTGGGTGCAAAGTGCCACATAAATGAAGATGAGTTGGGAAAAGATGCAAAAAGCAGTTTAAAAACACTCATTTACACCTTTTTTTCTTCATTACAAACGTTTTTAATATCAAATCCAAACACTTTTGACTTCCCATGTTTAAATATAGTACATGTAGACAGTGTTCACATGCAGGCAGTGTGGCCTTTTGAATAGCAGCCCCTTTTCTTTAATCACACCTTGTGCAGAGGAGAGAGTTTCCTCTCCGAACTTATCGTGACAGAATATCACAAATCTCCAAACAAGCTGCGATTGCACACAAACAGGATCGGAGACATTTTCTGACCGCAGGTGTCCTAAATGTTTTGATCCCATATCTGATCAGTGGGTTTGTTCTTCAGAGCTCTGGAGCAAAATCGAACATGTATTTGAATACCACGCTGTCAGGCAGACGCTTCACCGAGGTCTGCCTGCAGGAAGCACCCTTTGAAGCCTCCTGGCAGAGCTGCGCCAGGGAGCCCACGGCGGGCTGCAGTGGTTTTTGGCTGCATTGAAGTTGCTGTTAACGCTCCACCTCGACGCTGGATCAGAGGCTCCCTGCAGTGAGACACCTCACCTCCACGCCACAACATCAGAGGTGGAGCCCTCCTCCCTGGGAGAGCAGGGCGGCCCGCTTTGCTTCCCACATCAACACTTGTGTTTTTGTCAATGTGTCTGCTTGACTGATGCAGCTTTGGTGTGTTTTCTTGTTGATTTTGTGCTCGTCTGTCTCCTCGCTCGCCGTTCTGCCTGTCACTTTGACTGCCCGGCTGCTTCTTTGTGCGTCTCGTTGCCTCTGTGCTCACCTGACAGACCTGCTGTGTTTTCACCTGCCTGTCCGACGTCTTCGCTGTCAGTTTGTGTGACGGCCTCTCTGCCAGCTTGATTTCCTGTTTGCCGACCTGCTCTCCTTTTCAAATATTTCTGTTCCTTCATTTGAAAATCAGCGTTACATAAGAAGACTGTCAAGGAAGGATGTAGGTGTGTGTGTGTGTGTCTATATATTTATATTTCTATAAGGCATCTATATGTTTTCCCTGCTGCCTTTAACTCAGCTGTCATCAGAACATGCACAGGGTACATGTGCCATACTGCACTGCTCATGTCTCAGTGTGAGCATGACTGCACAGCATGTTAAAGCTGCCTCTAAATGCTCTACATGCCTCCACTCTGACCCACTTTTCTTTCTTCAGCGTACAGATATAACATCTATTTTCCCTGCCTGCCACTTCCACTCTCTCAGACGGTGCCGTGCACGAGGCCTCGCTGGTGGAGACGTCTCCACGAGTCTCCGTGTGGAAAAGGTCATGTTATGCTTCCTGGAAGTTTTGTGGAAATCTTCACTTGTCTTTTCACCACAGATTCACACTGCTGACGCACAGGAAACGCTGCTGTGAGGGAAATAATGGCGTAAAATGTTTTGGACGGATGCGCATGCAGCTCACTGATCTCTGGCTCCTTTAATCTTTAAAATAAAAACACAAATTTCTTGGTTCTACTTGTGGCTGTTGAATCACAAAGTTTGTGACTGCAGCTTTAAACCTTTTTGTATTAGATTAGATTAGATTAGATTAGATTAGATTAGATTAGTTAACAAACTGTCGAGCAAACACAGAATGTGCAACAAGAAATTAATCGAATTTATAACAAAATCAGACGTCAAAACGTTTTAAAAAATAATGACCCACAACAGATGAGAAAAAAAACCTGATTAAGAAATGTTGAACCGAAATTACAGCCCAGACAGTGAGACAGACAGACAGACAGACAGACAGACAGACGAGGAGTCCCTCTGACAGTGGGTCCAGGGTATCACAGGCTCTCCTCTGCTGATGTCAGACACTGGATGAGTGACAGCTAACCTCCCTCAGTGCTACTTATTGATCAGCCTGGGACTCTCAGTGTGTGTGTGTGTGTGTGTGTGTGTGTGTGTGTGTGTGTGTGTGTGTGTGTGTGTATGTGTGTGTGTGTGTGTGTGTGTGGAGGGGGGGGGGGGCTATAGATACAGTTTTCAGTCTTCACTGACCCTTGTATGAACTCCATGTCCCGGCAGCATGAGTGTACCAGAGCTGTGTGAGTGAGGTGGACTGTGATGGGCAGGTTCGGCTCTTCCACAGTTTAAAGCTTCCAGCTGGAGGGGAGATTGTTTTGTCAACTGCTGTCTCTAAAATCATCGGTGAGTTCTCAAACTCAATGTCAGTTTAAGCCACAAACTCAAATTCTATTGCAGCCAAATCTAAAAAAGAAACACCTAAATATGTGGTAACAAATACTTTAAGCAGCCACTTGAATAAAATCTCACATGCTGTTACCTGTCTGCACCATCACTGCTTCTATCCAGCATCACTATAACTCATCTCCACCAGGTCCCTGAACACAACACAAGCAGGTTTCAAGTACTTTTCAGGGCGACGCTGTCAATTGTGAGCGTTTAAGCAGACGTGCCGTCTCGTCACACTGAGGACGACGGCAACAAACTGGCAGATTTTAGGAAGTCTAACCAAACCAATCAGTGCTGGGAAAAAGATTACAGAGATGAAACCAGATTATGGAAGAATAAAGTGATGTGGTTTGTCCCGCTGTTGCATTTTTAATGGCATAAACTGAAAATGCAGTAGAATGCAAAGAACAACCCCTCACACCAAACCCATCCGTGGAATTCAGTTTATGTTTCCAAAAAGTTATTTTAGGCCACAGTGACTGTGGACAGCACGTATAAACGTCCACGTGGCCACAAGGAGAAGGATTCGACATGTGTGTGAGATCTGATGATACGATAAACTGAGTTGCAAAAATGCAAAATTAGACATAGAGATTAATGACAGAAGAGACTCAGGGGACTCACACCTGAAAGCACACAGTTTTCTTTAGAAACAGAAATAGCATTGGTCAAAAAAACAAAGTGAATCACAGCTTCATCACAAAAGAACTCCTGGATTGTCTCATAATAACACCAGAGGCCTGTTTTAAAAAGAGAAAACCTCCCCTGAGCTGTTCGGAGCCACTGAGCTGCTCCTGTGTGTTAACATGCTGCTGAGTCAGGAGAAGATTTGGCTGCCAGGAAGTGCTTGTTGGAGCTGGAGCTCCCTGAAGGAAGCAGCCCTGCAGCAGGTTGTCCAAAGCTCCTTGTTTCATGTGGTTTTTAGGGGCTGGTTCTCACAGCGAGGGGGGGGTGGGGGGGGGGGGGCAGAGGCCTGCTCCACCTAGTCATCACTACAGCGCTCCAACACTGACACCATGTGGCCACAAAGACGACTGCAAGACCCACTTCACCTCCACCTCCTCCTTCTTCACCTCCATCTCTCTCCCCTCTTATAGTACCTGCTCCTCTGTGGCTCCTCACCCTCTCCCCTCTTATAGGCCCCCTCCATTCCTGCCTCACCCTTTCCTCCCATTCTCTCTTCCCTCCTTCAGTGCAAGTCCTTCTGGTCCGCTTCTCCTCTTCCTCACCCTCGCTGTCCCTCCCCATCCCTCCTCCACCCCCCCCCAAAAAAAAACTCATTGTGGAAAGTAGAGCATCTGTTTATTATTAATGAGGGCGGCTCTGCGCTGAATGGACTCGGGGAAATTAACTTTTTGTTCCCTGCTGCTCCTTTTGGTTTTACCGATGACCTGGGAGCATCTTTAACTAACTAACCAACTAACTAACTAACACACTCAACAAATCTTAACTAGTCGTCTATAACAGTTCTGCTGCTTTCAGTGGTTCATAAAACATCATTTAACACAATAAACCGAAAACAGACCGACTTTAGTGATTTACAGGACTAAATGGTAGAATTACAGGGTCAAACTGACATTTCTGCTGATTGATCTTCCTCACTGCACAACAGGAAAGTACCCTTGTGTCCACATACTTTAGGCCACATATTGTCTTGGCAGAACTAGAACGGATGCATGTCCTCCCGTGTAGTTGGAAGCAATCAGTTTCTGTAGTTAGTCTGAGGAAAGGTGGAGGGAGGAGTCACATTATAATAAATCTACATCAGACTCTGACGCAGATGTTTCCAGCTGCTCTCATGTATTCACACATAAACAGACATGTGGGACAACCGAGTATAAATAATTAACGGCAGCATAAACCTTTAACAGCTATATACTGATGTAAATGTATGTATATAAGAGTAAATATGCAGAAAGCAGCTGTGAAATAAGATGTGAGGAATAAATATGAGATGATTGTGTGCAGGTTCTATTAAACACATGAGGATATAAACAGGGTGATGTTATGATCGTGTGCCTCTTATTTTAGAGTCTAATGAGCTGAAATGAGCAGAACATGTTTTAATAACATGGGGGTAAAGGCGCAGTGATTGGCCAGGTGAGCTCAGGTGTGCTCAGGTGGGCGGGGCTTCACCTGCGGCCTGTTCTGCTCTCTCCAGTCCTGGTCTGTCCTGAACCCGCAGACTCTTCTGCTCTGGACTACTGAGGACATGTTGAAGGGTTTTTCGGTGATGATCTGTCCGGCTCCTCCACGCTGCGGAGCTGCACGTGGCGTTCTTCCTCCGTCCACGTCACGGAGACGCGCTGACATCACGGGCCGCAGGTAGGAGCTGACGGCTGAGGCCAAACACTCAGAGCACCTGCTGCACCTGCTGCACCTGTGGAGCTGCTGCTGCTGCTCGATTACTCGGTTAGTCGGTGACATGATGATGATATTTCCTGTTTTCTCAGATTTGAGGACGTGATGGTTGATCTATTCTACAACTGATTGATTGATTGATTGATTGATTGATAGTGAGGTGAATATCTGCAGCCTTTGTGACTTTTGTGGAAGTTGAAGTGTGTTGGTGCTGCTCGATGTGGTTTGATGAAGTCCTGCTCTGTTTTCCTGCTTTAATCTGGTTCATCCTGCTCCTTTATCAATGTTCTCCTTGTTTCAGTGCTTTAGATCCACACAAACAACAAACAGGGGGCAGAGGATGCTGTAGTCAGTGTGTGTTGTTGTTTGTTGCCTGCGATATCTCCAGGATGCACAAAACCGTGTGCAGTGTTGTGCAACTTAGAGCAGCTGGGTTGATGCAATATACATAAATGTTAAGACTAGATGACAAATCTAGATGTTAAAATGTTAAAGGGAACAAAAAAACGAGGTTTAAATCATGTGTGGATCTTTCTTAAAATGATCATCTGCAGTAGAGTCTAACAAAAAGAAGGATCTCCTGTGGAGATCATTGCATTAAAAGTGAACTGTAGATGTATAATTTAGTTCCCTATAGCGCCCATGTCTCCGTACGAACACAAGAGGGAGCAACAACCCCACGAAAACTTCAAGCTTTTCTTCCTCTTCCTCCACAGCAGCTCATCTTAAACTGATATCTAGACAGAACATAACTTCCACATGGATGTTCCCTGTGCAAAGTGGCTCTCAGAGCAGATTTAGCTCCAAAGAATTGAGTGTTTTAAGTGTGTGTGCATGGTAACAAGTGGTGATTTCCCACTACAAGACTGTGTAACACATTAATCAGTGAGTGTACAGTTAGACTGAAACTGTTTGAAACTACACCAGACATGGAAGTGTGTGTGTGTGTGTGTGTGTGTGTGTGTGTGTGTGTGTGTGTGTGTGTGTGTGTGTGTGTGTGTGTGTGTGTGTGTGTGTGTGTGTGTGTGTGTGTGTGTGTGTGTGTGTGTGTGTGTGTGTGTGTGTGTGTGTGTGTGTGTGTTTGCTGGCGTGACTCATCGTACCTTTGGCACACAGAGAAAAGATTCCCACACTCTCTCTGCTCCCTGAACAGAGCACTGTGGGAAGAGAAGGAAGTGTGTGTTTCCAGTCTCCATCTTTAGACGCTGACTCTGACTGACTGTCATTCGTTGGCTTCAGCAACTCTGAGGCACATTTACTGAAACAGAAGGAGGTGAAGTGAGTGTAGATGGAAAAGAGAGAAGTGGGAACTGAAAGAACTGAGTTTCTCATGTAGAAGTCAGATGACGGTGAAGCCGACTGTAACTCGGCTGTTTAAATGTGTGCGAACACACTCTGTTGTCTCTGAACGACGAGCACGCCGTCTTCTGCCAGAGCTGGACCACGTGTGATCCTTCCACACCAGAGACTGTGTGTCTGTGCTTGTTGGCACGTAGCCGGCGGCACACATGCACATATTCAGATTGTTGCTTTGCTTTTGGATGTGCACGTACATAGCAGTGTAGAAAGAGTCCATTTAGCTGCTACCATCTTCCTGTAGCTGATTATTTAAAAAGCAACAGGCTGGTGAGCAGAGAGACTCCAGCTAATAAAAGTAGAGCCGGGACATCTTTCAACACAACGTAGTACCTTTGGTTGCAGTCTGATTGGAAACATAATGTAAGAAATGTGACCCGTGTGCTGCAGGCAGCTCAGAACTTGTTCCCTGATCACACTGAGGATCACTGTCAGTCACTGTCAGTCTTTACCTTTACTACCAAGGTGCAGGAGTTAGTCTGAACCCTGAACTGTCCATCAGATCTGATCAAACAAAAAAGGAACTTCAGCTCTGATTGCTGCTTATTCAGATATGAATACTTCATTTAAATAGAAAAATATAATATAATAATAATAATGTTCTCTGTCGTGAGCATGTAAGTGAACGACTGGCTCCTCTCAGAACACATCTAGCGTTCATTTAGTCATATTTGTGTCCTCCTGATTAATGCAACTCCAGTATTCACTCACCTTTTACCTCTGTTTTGGTCTCTACCACCTCCTGTGAATAAAACATGACCCTTTAGCAGCTAAATGCTCCACTCTGTTCGTCGCTGTTTAGGGTTCATCAGAGCTTAAAACCAAAATATTGAGCTAAAACTCAGTGAAGCAGCAACTTTCAAATGCAGGAAGTCATTCGACCCATTTTAAACATGATTTAGTGATTCTAGTGGTTCTAAGCGGTGATGCTCTGGTTTAGCTGGTGAAGCTGTGTGTGTGTGTGTGTGTGTGTGTGTGTGTGTGTGTGTGTGTGTGTGTGTGTGTGTGTGTGTGTGTGTGTGTGTGTGTGTGTGTGTGTGTGTGTGTGTGTGTGTGTGTGTGTGTGTGTGTGTGTGTGTGTGTGTGTGTGTGTGTGTGTGTGTGTGTGTGTGTGTGTGGCCCTCCACAGCCACTAATAGAATAAATGAACAGATCTCTCAGGTATTGTCGGAGAAGCCTGTGTGTGTGGACCAGTGGTGTGTTTGCGTGTGTGTTTGCACTGTGACCTTTCCTTCCTGTGGAGGCAGCGGGCAGTCCATTACCCAGGGTCCTTGGCGGGGCCAGCTGTCAGGGCCTCCGTCCAGCGTTTTCCAGCTCAGACTGTGGGAAAGTGGGAACCCCAGTTTGTCCCACAAGGCTCGCTAATATCTAACAACCGCCCCCCCCTTCTCATCCTGCTTCCTGGACCGAACGTCTAAATATAATACGCCCAGGGCCGTGGGTTTCCCGCTCTGTCCCAGAATATAGAGCCAAAATGCTGCGCTAACTTCAGGCATTTTCTTCAAGAGACTTCACCGCCCTTTTTCTCTGATGTTGAATTAGCTCTGTTAGGTTGATGTCAAAGATACTGGCGTCAAAGATTTGCCCGTTTTATAACGAGGATTTGGTAGAAGAGGCTCTGCTCTCGAACTAAACACCTAATAAACACATACGTGATCACTGAAACTTATCAGAATGTGATCCCGTCTTCACCAGCCTGCCAGTGTTACAGCACTCTGTGTGCAAGGGTGATTCACTAAACTACACATCTACACATCTGTCCATGCAAACATGCAGCCAGTAGCTTTACGCTAACTGTCTCCCTCACTGGGTAAACAGACAAACGGCACTGGTGGTTTGTTAGATGATCGGTCACTAACTAGTGTTGATTCGATGAGTCACCTGACGGCCGGCTGAAATAAAACTTGGCTGTCGTGTGTTTCTGTGCTGCTTCTCTCTGTAATATCACTTTAGACTCCTGACAACTGCAACAAAGGTGTGAGACGTTTTCTCTCTGGTGGATTCATGTCGGTTTCAGGAGCTGCATTTTCCCACTTAATCTTTTATCCAATACGATGTCAATAATTTAAGCTTGTCAGCTTCATAGTTTTGAACCAGGACCTTCAGTATTTGGTTCAAGAGGCTTGTGAGAAAAATAACGGGTGCCAAATCAAAAAGGCTCGTCTGTTTGTCCGGTGTGACGGTTTCATATTTAACACGCTGTGGACGTTTGAATGCTGTGTGGTTGTTTCAGGAAATGTTGGAGGACTAAATGTTCTGCTATTTTCTGCTGGCACAGATATATATATAGAATATTAATACTTTGATCAACTCATGTCTGCATTATCTGCATTTTGGCAGCTGGACATTAAATTCACAACGTTTGGAGAAGCTCAAGTGAAAGAATCCGACCAAAACTCTACTAATTATATATTTGTTGACTATATTTCTGTGCATATCATTAATAATGCATTTAAATATAACCTTTTAAAAGTTAATCCACGGGTTGAAAAGGTTAAAAAAGGCAGGTTTGTTCTTGTCTCTTCTCTTTGAGCTGTTTCAAATCATTTCTTTTTTTTTTTGTTTTGTTTTGCGAAGCTTTCTCAAAGTCACAGTTTGATATTTTTATTTTCTGTAACTTCACAGTTTTTCTGCTTCATGGCTGTAAATAAAACTACGTCCAAACCCTGATGGATGGGTGCATGAATGGCTGCATGGCTGGCTGAGTACACGCAGCACTTAACCCCATCGCTGAATACCACACCGCCATCAGCAGCAGCAGCAGCAGCAGCAGCAGCAGCCCATTACTGTTCAGGAAATATGCTGAATTATTCAATCACTTCCTCTCTGCATTCTCTACAGGATGCACGCAGTCTTGTGAAAATCACAGAGTGTGTGTGTGTGTGTGTGTATGCGTCTTTGCATTGATGACGTGTATATAAAGAGTGGTTTGTGTGTGTGTGTGTGTGTAAATTCCTGGTCATGACCTACATTAGGTTGCCTGCCTGTACTCTTAGCAGACTTACAGATGATTTTATTGGGGACGCATCCCTTCTACACTGTTTTGTAGCTATGCAGATTGAGTTGGCAGTTCGTTGGTGCGAAATAATGTAATAATCCAAACATAAGCAGACGTGATGTTCTCAAACGCAACTAACGTGCAGTAAACGTAAGCAATGGTCCCTTTTAAAGACATTAGATGGCGTGCTGCAAGTCCTTGGTAGAACAAACAGTGAGATTTAGGTAGTTGTGTGTGTGTAACAGAGCGCACACCTCTGAGCACACCTGGTAGAGACACTAGGCGAGGTGTTAAGATGCTCTTTAACTATATCCTAGCTGCACCGTGCACTTACTAAAAAAAAAAACAAGCATGATACATAAATCAGGGCTCGGCAGGATTGTCCGGCCGCGGGGTCGAGTGAAATATGTGAGTGTGGTCGAACCGCTAGCTGTCATTTATCTGAACCAAGCAGCTCGTTCTTTAGACGTCGGAGGTATTAAAACATCATCCGGTGGAATAAAATCAGAAAAAATGATGATGTTTGCTGTCCATGTATAGCATTTCATGTCTACCCATAATCCCTTGTGGTTTTGTGGTTGCTTCCTCGTTCTTAACAAACCGCACCACAGTTTGGTATTTCTCTCACTTGGCCAAAATAAAAACATCTCGAGGAGTCTCACGTGTGTCTTTAGAAAGTGGGCTGGAACATTTCTGAACCAAGCGGTTTATTGTGGTCCTTGAACGCAGCTGCGTCTCCACCCGGACGCCAACTTCTCGCTCTGACCACGGGGTCAAAGATCCACAAAAACTGCCGGACAGCATTAATTGATGTTCTGCAAAGTTGGTGACAAATAAATGCATCTGGCCACATGGATGTGAAGCAACTCTGAGTTTTTAGTGGACTGAAAATCACAGTGAGGCCCCAAAATCTGACTGAAAGCTGAACTGTGTTTTCAGAGAACAAAAGTAAAATCTGCTTTGAGCCACTAAAACACTAAATGGAGCTCCTCTGGTTCCATATTTCACCGCCGTCCAGATGAAAACATCCGAATGGGAACGCAGCTCTTGTGAGTTACTGGAGTGAGAAAAAAAAGCTGAAGACCAGACGGGGGACGAAAGAATGAGAGTGGGAGGGAGGGATGGATGTGAATTCCTGAGGGCAGGGAGAGGAGTGTAGTCATCCCAGCAGCAGAAACAGGAAGTGAGTTAAAACCTCTCTCCTGACCTCTTGACCCCTGCAGATAACATTCCCACCCTCCCCCATCCCTGCAGCTGTGTGAAGCCCTCCCTCTCTCCCTGGATCTTCCTCTCCTACTTGCTTTCTGTGCACAAGTCCAGCTCCATGAACCTCCTCTGCTCACATGCGTCTTCAGGCACTCTCCTCTAACTGACCGTCACAAAAGCATCTTTTAGGTCCTGAGCTCTGGGAGTTCTCCTCCTGTGGCGCTTGACAAAATTAGCCAGAAACAGAGCGAGAACACGTCTCTTACACAACTTTATCATCTCATATCTCCTTCTTGTCTTCATCCTTTCCTCCCTTCCACCCACACAAATCCCTGACTTCCTATTGGAGCCTCTCTGTCCGTCTCACACACACACACACACACACACACACACACACACAGGAGAGCCACAGCTTTGACCTCTTATCTTTTCCAAACACTCTGCCAGCGGAGCACCGAAGCCATTTGAGTCCATCTCGTGTCCTGGCTCAGTATTTCATAGACCTTCCCCACAATCAAAACAGAAAGTTTGAACGTTTCCCAGAAGCAGATTAGCATTTTTCTTCCTTTTGTCAAAAGTAATGTAAAGCTGTGGAGTCTAAACACAACTAAACCTGACTTTCTCTCCTAAAACATGTGGAATGAACTCTGAATTATAGAAAATACAAATATTTTAAGTGACTTTTTAGAGTTTCAGAATAAATTGTTCCTTTTTCTGGAGCCATAAACAGATTTTTATGTTTTGTGTGACGATTACCAACCATACAAGTCACCAATCTTCACTGTGTATGTGAGGTTTTAAAGTGTCGGCGATCATTCTCTCTGCTGAAGTGTCTTTGAGCAGGACACTGAATCCCTCCCTGCTGCTCTGTAGCTGACGCTGACCTCCGACCTCCTTTCACTGCTCTTACTGTGTGTTTCTTCTGCCGGACCACGCGTGAGGCCGATCCTCTGAGTGACAGCAGAGCTCCAGTACCGCCTGTGAATGGCTCGCCGAGTGATTGACAGCTGTATGGGTGTTTGACGGACAGGCGGTTTTGTCCCCGAGGGGTCGGGGGAACGACACCAGGACAGCTGCGGTGAAGATGCACAAGTTGGTGAGGGTAGGGGGTCGGGCAGGGTGGAGGGCGACTCCTCACCTCTGGACGCCCACTGCTTTGACAGCGGGGTCGGAGGTCACGGCTGGAAGTGGCATCACTCATCAGCCTGTCTCCTCAGCGGAGGGGAGGAAGAGAGAGAGAGAGATGCTCAGCTGATATGACAGTCGCTTAAGAAAACACTCCAGTCGGCAGGATGGGCGTCGGTAGCATGATGCTAACTGTTGTGCTTAATTGATAAGTTTGACAACAGGTGGCGGCTCACAATGCCGGCTAACTCTTTCAGTCGTGTGTTAGATTGTTTGTTTGAGGAAAAATATCCTCTGCAGTTCAGATTTGATCAGATCCGGGCCGTGTTTGAGCCTGAAGGAATCAAGGATGTGTTGTAACCCCACTACCAATGTCAGTAGATGGCTCCTCAGGGGTCAGAGGTCAGGGAACTGTGGTTTACCTGCAGCATCGGCGCTGAACCAGCAACCTTCAGGCTACCAGGTCAGCACCCACATTTCTGAGCTGGTGAACGGGTTTATTGGTAAAAGCTTGCAGAGGGAAACATCCATGCATTATTTATTTTCCCTATCACACTTTTAACACACACACACACACACTCCAGTGAGCACTTGTGTGTCACAAATGACAGTGAGAGAAAGTGTGTGTGTTCATTTCCATTAATATGTGTGCACTTTTACTTGTGTATTTGCTCGTGTGTGTGTGTGTGTGTGTGTGTGTGTGTGTGTGTGTGTGTGTGTGTGTGTGTGTGTGTGTGTGTGTGTGTGTGTGTGTGTGTGTGTGTGTGTGTGTGTGTGTGTGTGTGTGTGTGTGTGTGTGTGTGTGTGTGTGTGTGTGTGGAAGATGCTAAGAGCTCTGCTTTAATGCACTTTGATTTGAGATGAACAGAAAGGTTGTGCTTTTTTTTTTTTTTCCTCTCCAAGGCTGCACATAAACACTCTCTCTCTCTCTTAAGTCTCATTTCTCTTCCTCTAATAATCCCTCTCTCTCTCTCTCTCTCTCTCTCTCTATCCTCATCTCTTTTTTTGCGTGTGTCTTGTATGTACATACACACACACACACACACACACACATCTGTATCCACTGCTCTGGGAAGCCATTAGTGTGACCCAGCCTTGATTACTTATTTATGGGTCCAGCAGAGTAAAGTGAGGGGAGTGGAGCACCGGGGGCCTCATTTATAAAACTGTTGTTTGACTCCATCCAGATCTCCCCACAGTTGATTTTAGCATTTCTAACAATGTCAGCAAAAAACACACACACACACACACACACACACAGCTGAGTTATATCTATAGCATTAAAGAAAAGGCTGCTTACTGGGGAAGCAGTGGAGACTAGAGATGTTTTAATCTGGAGTTGACTGTATCAGGAGTTATTTATTATTTCATGTGAAGTAAAAGTTCCTTTTCTACTTGGACGTTGTTTGGTGCAGTTGAAGCATCAGCACAAAAGTATATTTTATTTCATTCCTTTCTTTTTTTTAAATGAAACATTAAAGGTACAGCCTGTGGACTTTTACGTCAGCTGCGACTCCCAAGAAGCGTTTCAGTGAAAAAACATCCAGTTACTGAGCTGAACATGAAGTTGTGTGAGCCGCTAACGACGAGCTGAAGCGTCTCAGATCAGTTCACTTTCAGAACCTGTAAGAAATGATTCTTTGTGTCATGAAGGAGGTCCGAGCAGAGAAACGCTAACCTTCAGATGTAATTCAGATTATTAGTATTCGTGCATGATTTGAACTATAGACTTTAGCAAATCATCACAGTGAGGACGTCTGTCAGCGTTTTCATTGGAGTCACTAATCCCAGGAACACCCTGTTACTTTAGCAGCGTTAGCGTGGTGTGTTATCGTCCACAAAGAGGAGAAATGTGACTCCACAGTCGTCTCTGTTGGCTTGTTAACGTGCTTCACTGTGAGGACGAGATCCAGTGTGTAGTTAGTAACTGGTGACGATCTGAAAGTAGCTTACTGGTCACGTGATGTCTGTTAAAACACTCTGGGAGAGGTTCACGAGACAGTTTGTCTGGTCCCAGAATGCACTGGGGCACAGCCTCCACCGTCTCGACTGTGCCCCACTTTCTGTGCGATTTAAATAAACATGCAGTAAACATGGAGTCAGCAGAGACTCAGGACTGGATGAACAGAAGATGGAGTCTATGTTTGCTTTATTTTTCAGCTCCAAACAAATCCGGAAGAATTCTAGAATAATATTAAAGCGTTCTGGGTGACGTGAAGCCGTTCAGTCAGTCACGAAGTACACGTGGATCTTTTTGGAAACTCCTTTTTATTGGTTCATCTTTAGCCAGGAGGGTAGCAGCAGCCACACCACACCAAGAGGAGCAAAGAAACGAAATCAAAAGACAAACGACAACAACACTGGTGCTCTTCATCTCTCCTGACCGCCGTAAAATAAATACCAACACCGTCCTCGTGATTATTGTTACCGCCATTGTTGCAACCATTTAAATAAATATCCATGAAGCAAATATCAGCAATGAAACAGAAAGTGTGAAATGCATAATGTTCCATATATAATATATTCATTTTAGATAGATTTCTATATATATTTGTTCCATATACTCTCCTTAAATTCTTTTGCAACATACAAGATGCCAATTTGTACCAAAAGCGATGCTTGCTAAGACACGAGAGGAGAAGTTCACTGGTTATAGTGGCAGCCTGCGTACGTACAGCATCAGACAGGTTCCTGACATGAGCTCCGGTCCTGGGGGAGGAATGATGGAAACATTTTAAAAATGTTTGGGAGATCTTGGAATTAAAAGATTTCTATATCGGAAGGCTTCATTTGTACATACAGATACACAGAGCGCAGGCAGCAGAGGGGAGAGCTGGAGGCTGCTGACCTGCAAAGAGTTTCTGACTATACCAAGTGATGATCCCCCCCAAATCTTCCAGCGAGCAGAAGATGATTTATAATTCTGATGTTTTAAAGATCATTTCACTAGAATGCATTTACCTGCACTTCAGGGGGTAGTTTTAGAAATCCAAATATCTGAAGAGTATAAGAGCATAAATCAGATCTGTAGCATATAAAACAGTTTGATCTCCTTTGAGAAATCACTGTGTTCCTCCCAGTGCACTGCTTTCACCGGTCTGTGTATCAGAAGTACAGACAAGACATCACACACTAAAGAGGTTATGATTGGAACAACTGTCACTGTAAATGTTTTAAAGATGAAACATAATCAAGAACCAGTTTCCTCTCTAGTGTCATCCAGCTCAGAAAGAAAACAATCCGGGTGCAAATAAAGGTTCCTAAAGTCGTCTCCCCAAGCACCAAGATCTGACTGAAGTCATCCAGCCAACGTAGAGGAGAGAGAGAGTGTGTGTGTGTGTGTGTGTGTGTGTGTGTGTGTGTGTGTGTGTGTGACCACAGTAATGCAGTTAAATTTTAAAACGATGTGTTCATTTAGAAGGTTTTCTGCTCTCATTGTTGTTGTCAAACGCCACGACAAGCAGCGTCTGCACGTGGGCTCATTCAGCATCATCTGTCATTCACAGATGCATGATGGGTAGAGTGTGTTTCTTTTTGTCTACGCTAATTTCATGGGACCTGCATTTTTTCGAGTGTGTCCACTTGTTCTGCTTTGGGAGGCTGAAAATGCTTCATGTGGATGAAAAAAGTTTTGAAATTCATCAGCATTGATGTGGACGTGATGTCAAACGAGGTGATTTGCAATAACAGGTGTCAGTTACATAGATTATGATCTCTGGTTGCCAATACTTCTAATAATAATAATAATAATTATAATGCCATAGGTAACACTATAGGTGGAGAAAGTTGCAACATTAAAAAAAGAAACCAAAATAAAAAGCCACGTTTAAATTGAGTGTGTCCTCCACGGTTTGCCAACCCGTCTATCAAAGTGAAACCAGTGACGAGCGCAGAGACATTTGAGGCAGCAGTCACAGATTCTGACAGTAAACAGCAGCAACACTTGAACAATGAACTATTACACTTTGCATGAATTAATTAAAACAACAAAAAAACAAGGTTGCTGTATTGGGAGTCTGTTTTTCAGTGCAGAACAGCTTCGGTTGGAAGCATGAAAGCCTCAGTACTGATTTGTGTCTAATTCCAAACCCTTCACAAGCCTAAAGGCCTCAGTGTGCTTCAAACCCACTAGCTGGCAGGCATTCATAGATTTCCATATGTGAAAAAAGAAAGAGAGGTTCAGATCTTGCCTTCTTCTGCGTGTCTGCACCTCATGATTGTTAGATTGTCTGTGGAAATATTATCTGACACGGCCGCTAAATACCACCATCAGAGGACGAATGACGAGCACACTGAGGCCTTTATCTCTCTCTCTACTGACGCCACACACCTGAGAGGACTCGTCAGACGAGCCCTCCTTCTGTTCTTGTTATCGGTCCTGCAGAAAAAACGACGGCGGACAGCAGAGCGGTGCTCTCAGTGCTAAAGACGCTCAGAGGTGTGAAGCAGGCTCGTAACACTGAGCGCTACGAGGGAACCTGATAATGAACTGATGCCACGGCAGCAGTCTCCTTTCATGTTTGCTGTCAGTCAGAGTTGCCCCAAATGTTTCTGGATCGATCACAGTGAGACAGTAAATAAGTAAATGTTCACTATAATGGAAAACGGCTGTAATAATATCAATCTTATAGAAACAAAATAAAGCAGAATAAAAATAGTTATGCAGTTAATAGCCCATATTTACATATAAAAATATAGCAAAGTAACATTTAACAAATCAGGTCAGTGTGTGTGTGTGTGTGTGTGTCTGTGCTCTAGAGATGCACCCTGACACACACACACACACACACACGCGCATCCAAATATGAACACACACACACACACACACACACGCTTAAAAACATGTACATGCATACAAGCATACACACACACACACACACCTGACGCTGTGTGTGTGTGCTGTTTTTAACCAGCTTTGAATCCTTCTCAGAGGACTCGTGCATTTTTCTTGCATTTATGTTTTTACATTAAATTTGAATTTTGTACCTGAAGTGCTGAATAAGTTCAGTGGATGCAATGAAAGTCATTTTCGACCTAAAACAAATGTATTTATTTATTTTTTTAGAGCTTGCCGGGTCTCCTTAATGGGAACATCCTCTCCTCCTTTCTCTTTCCTCCCAGCATCCCTCTCTCCCTCTCTCTCTCTCTCTCTCTCTCTCTCTCTCTCTCTCTCCAGCTGTCCATCTGCCAAACTCCACAACTTCTCTCATCCTGTCCCCTCCCTCCCTCCCTCCATTCTTCTCCGGCCCATTAAGAGCTATCATGAAGCTAATTGCCTGTTTGATCAACTCTCTATGGACCAGGAACTGGAGGCTTTTAGTCCTCTGAGCGAAAGAGGAGAGACGGATGAGGCAAGAGGGATATATATATATATATATATGTGTGTGTGTGTGTGGGAAATGTACGCCTCGTGTCAGCTGGCTTTTGCTGGTCGGGTTAATTGTTTGTGTTTTGATGCTGTGGTCATTTCAAAAGAGAAAATGGGGTAAAAACATATATATTTTTTTATCTTTCTGTATGTGTGAACCTCTTTTCCGTCCTGTCGGCACACAGGTCATCCAGTGTGTTGGGCCTCTCACATAGATGATCTTCTCAAAGTATCTCCGAAGAGGTGAGATTAACCCTGACAGCCTGCAGGAATATTCAGAGGTCATCAAAGCTGCTAAACCATCAGCCAACAGAGTGATGTGCAAACCGTGATCTCCCGGTTAACTGGATTGATTTGTTGGTGAGGTAACTACAGAGCTCTGCCTCCATCAAAATACACAAAGACAATTGAGCCAATACCTTTTTTTAAAAGCTCCTATTTCCATTTTCTGCTCATGCTTTCTATCAGGTTTCATATTTTCCTCCTTACTCAGCCTGGTAGGAGCTATTTAGGGTTGAGATGTGTTGTGAATATGTCCCCTGCCTTTAGTTTAGAGTTATACAATAGGCTGGAAACGTATCTCATCACTGTGAAGTGAAGATCTAAAGCGCACTACACAACTGACCTGACAGACAATAAGGATGGTTCACAGAAAGGAGCATTTGTGTTTTTGTGGATGAACTGTGGCAGAGGAGGAGGCGTGAGGGATGGAGGAGGAGGTAGGGGGGGGGGCGGTGAAGGAGGTCGGCCAGAGGAGGGAGGCTGGCGACAGGCTGACTTCGGGAGGAAACCCGACCAGACCCTCAGAGCTCCACTGAAGCAGCATGGCTAAAAATAAGACGAGGGAGGCTTCTTCTGCTGACAAAACAGCACACACACAGGCTCTACATACACAGGTTGTTGTACAGTAGGAGGACACACACACACACACACACACACACACTCACACAGACACACACACACGCTGCCTAGTCACAATGGATGCACCCTCCCTCCGGTTAAATAACCCCCCATTCAGCTCTTGGCTGCCGGGGGAAATCATCCATCCACCTCACAGTGCTTTTCCTTTATAAATGAGCTTAATAGCATTGAGATTGACTCAGTTCGTACAGTGCATGGTCCCTTTTTGGTGTCGAACTGTCGTTACAGCTGTGTTTGCAAGTGTCTTTGTTCTCACGCTACGCCTCGGTGCTTTGCTTAGAGTTCCAGTCTTATATCGACCGCTGCACGTTTGTTTCTCCATTCATTCATCTTCAGCTTTTTCTGGAGACTTCTGAATGTCATTGTGGTCCAAGTCCTCAATCTCCCACGATCCCTCTGATTCTCTCTCTCTCTCTCTCTGAAGGACAGAAACTGTTGGCATAGACCATACACGTCGCCACAGGCGTCTTTCCTTCCTGATTTGGTCCGTCGCCCATCTCTGTGCTCTGTGCATTCTCTTTGCAAATGTTGGGGGAGGAAGGAGCTTTAACAATAAATAAATAGATTCTAACATGTCCAGATTACACCACCGAATGCCAAGAGAGGAGATGTCTGTCTGGAAGTCTTGGTTAAGGTTGAAGGGCAGTCCAGCAAAGCACGACAGCTTCTTCTTCTTCTTCTTCTTCTTCTTCTTCTTCTTCTTCAGGATGAGTTTTTTTAGTTTTAGGCATGAAGTCTCCAACATGAACAGGCACAGTAAAGCTTTGGTCCCTCCTGAGCTGGAGAAGAAGTAAATTCAAGGTACATTAGGTGAACAACACTTCTCAGTTGGTTGGTTGGCTTGTCCTATGTAGGTAGGTGGGTCACAATGGCATTGTCGTCACAATGTCAGCTGTGGCACTGTTGGCGACAGCGTTGCTTTGGCGACGGCTGAGGGAAACGGATTCACCTGGTCCCCGTGCAGGCCTGTCATAACGGCTTCTCCAGGGCCTTGCTACGGAGCGAGGGATGACCAGGGTTTGGATTGGAGGCAGAGATCTTGCGGCACACAGTGTTGGTGTTGCTGCACCTGCAGCCGGGGCGCGTAGCGCGGTCATGGGCACACTGGCACAGGGCAAGGCACAGCCTGGCAGGGGGGTAGCAGCAGAGGCAGGGCAGGCAGAGCGCCAGCAGCCCCATGATGCCCCAGCGGGCACAGGCGTGGGCTGGAGCGCAGGAGCAAGGCCGATCAGCGCAGTTGTCCTCGTCATCCTGGGCGGAGCAGTGGTAGAACAGGCCTTTAACGCAGCACAGACAGGTGCCGTACTCCACGGCACTTTCAGCAGAGCACAGGCAGCGCTGTCCGCAGGCCCAACAGGAAGGCAGGCGGCGGGGGGCGCAGCAGTCTTGGCACTTACAGCGACCACACCGCTCGCAGATGAACAAATGACGCCCCAACTCAGTCTCGTCCTCCGTCAGGCCTTTACCAAAGGAAGCGTCAGACTTAAGTTCTCCTTTAGGCTGAGAGCGGACTACCGAACCAAGGCCAGACTGAGACGGTGTCAAACCTGCCAGGAGCCGCTGGTCTGAGGTGGCACTGGTCCGAGACATGGAAGAGCTTATGGTACTAGAGCGGCTCAGGCGGGAGATGTGAGCGTGTTGCTGCTGACTTTGGCTGCGGGGCAGGGCCGAGTGGGAGGAGTGCGGGGGGTAGTGGGAGTATACTCCGTGAGGGTAACGGTCGTCGTGGGCATAGAAAAATCCGGACTGGGATGACGGTTCCAGCGCCACGGGCCTTTCCACATAGTCATTGTTGGCCCGGATGGCACGTATCTGGTCGAGCGACAGCACTGGGACCTGCTGGAGGTCCAGCCCGTCCAGCTCCATCCTGAAGGAATGAGCGGGGTCCATCCCGGTGGGCCGGGCTGGGGGGCACCAGGGATGTAGGCCGGGGCTGGGGCAAGGTGCTCCCAACGCTCACGGCACATCAGATAAACCTGCAGACACAGAAAAAGGTTTGTGAAAAATCCAGACCTAAAGCACAAACATCAACTCTATCACCATGTTTGCCACAAATATAGTTTTGATTAACATTATTATGTTATAATTCATTAATCATTCAGTCTCTGAAATGAAAGTGAAATTCAATTAACAACAGTGTGAAACACAGAAAAGCAGGAAGTGTAAGGAGCTGGATCCAGTGAATGTTTGACATTTTAAATGTTCAAATGAGGGATAAGTGATTAATCGCTTATCAAACTCTTTATGTTTTGTCAATTAACTAATCAAATAACCATTTCAGCATTTAATTGATGATCTGTGGAGCACAGCAGGTAGCTTTGCCTGCTGCTTTCTTTTACTTTAAATAATTTATAATAATTTATATTTTGTGCTCTCTAGTCCATGAGAAACTTTCCATCCGCTGCATGGCGCTCAGAAGCAAACCCTCCTCTCAACACATCCTCTGGTGCACAGGAACTGATGTGTTTTGTTTCTGGTCTGTTTAGAATATACAGAAAGTTTTGTTTTGTTAGCTTGTGAACCAAAGCCACAATGGCTGGACACCAAGAACCACTGACAGAGAGTCGAACTGCTTTAGCAGAGAAAGGAAGGAATCAGAGTCCTGCCCTGCGTTTGATTGACGGAAGAGCTCCGAGGACACCGAGGCGTTTACCGCTGAAAACCCAGCTCACTCCAGAGAAGAGCTAAATCAAGTAACTAAACTTGAAAACATATTTAAAAATGAGAGGAGACACACAGAGTAAACAGTAGCCTCCAAATATCTAAGCAGCATTTGATCAAAGATGGATTTTGGCAGCACAGCCTGCACACAACCACCAGCCATGTCCTCATGACCGCCGAGGTTCTCCACTGCTCAGACTAACACTATTATTAGCCCGCCAGAGCCAGCGAGACACGAGCCTGAAGTCCACACCGTAGTTTAGCGTCTGTCGGAGGAAGCCCACTACAGAGGAAGTGTGCAGCTCCAGGTGTGATTCCTAAACAAGTTCTGTTTCCTGTGGAGGTGTTACTGCCTTTCTTCTCTGTCGGTGGTACTCCGAGGCTCTCCATGAGCGCTCACGTATATCAGTCAGTTTATATCCATCAGCTGCTTTTCTAAGCTGAAACACACTGAGTTTTGGTCTGTGGTTCCAACCAAGCAGGTTGTGGTTTCTTTAAAGGGCCGTTTCACTGATTATCAACCTCATCTCTATCTATCTGAGTAATGCATGTTGTGTAAAAATGGCCTGCAGTTGTTGCCGATGTTCGAAGCCGCTGCTGCAAAATGTGTCCAGCAGCAGTGTCATCGTTTGACATGTGCAGCGACGTAGTTGTGAACAAGGAAGACCTACAGGTTATTTCAGCTTGGACTTCTAGTGTCGGCCTCTGGGCAGCCAAGGGGTGTTCACTCAAAAACCAGACTGCAGCCAGTGTTATGGACAGAGATGCATGTTACAGTGTTTTGGCTGACTTGGATGTTCAGCTGTATTTATTTGAGCACACTGCCAAAGAAATGAGACGAGCCGAGTTGGGCATGAGAAGACGTACGCAGTGCATCCTGGTACATGTAGGCACCGCCAGCACAGCTTCACAAGCATAGCAACATACTCCAACATACTCAGACCATACTCCAGTCCATTATCTGCCTAAAGTGAAGATCAGCTCTGTTAACTGTTTCAGGACTTTGTTTCTGCAGAGATGAGATGTTGGATTCTTGAAATATTTTGTGTGTAAACCTCCCGCTGAGATCCAGACACAGATATCTCTTAAAACCAAAACTTCCTGCATGGTTACAAGGGGGTAATGAGAGAAATATGTATTTTTGTAAATTAGATGATTTGCCTCTCCCTCTAACTGGTGGATTTTCTTGCTTGTGCCACCGCAGTAGTATGGGTTGTCTGACTATAGTGAGCCTCCATCCATCCATCCATTATCCCTCCTGCTTATCCTTAAGAGTAGCAGCGGGCTGGAGCCAATCCCAGCTGGCATCGGTGATGGTGCCAGTCCAAGTGATAAAGAGCATTAGTAGTAAAACTGATCTCCAGGCTTCCCAAACAGTCCTTTCATTGGATAATTGGTTATCCAGATGTTTCTGCAGTTTGCATGATCTTAAAAAAGAATCTTTAGAAAAGATTGACTCGTTAATGGATAGAGGACACGCTGCAATAAACTCTGTCCTTCTCCCAAGCTTTCCTTAAATGCAGATTTCTTACTTAAGCCCATATTGTCACGCTGTTCTCAGATGGCATGTGTTGCACTGTGCACGCTGTAACACTGGGTAAGACTGCAACTGAAGGGTTAAAAGGTAAATATGAATTTGCTTATGAGTTCAGTAAATGCACCAGTAAAAAAAAAACCCAACCCTAAATCAAATAAAAGGTCCCAGTCTAGTTGAATATGCAGCTGATTTGATTCCCGCTCAGACATCAGATGAGCCCTGAATGAAAAGTACAGAGCTGATCGCTTGATATCTGTTGTTTTTTTGAGGGGAAATGTGAGTTTCTTTGTATTTGTGTGGATGATAAAGACAGTAGAACCACCACCACCCCTCCCTCCCTCCCTCCCCAGCCAACATGCACACACACTGTACACTCATATACACACTCGGATATACATACACAAAGACGCTGCAGTCTTGCCAAGTGGCCGGGGGGGGGGGGGAGATAGCCGGCCCCGCTCCTCACATGGTGCCAGTCCTCTCTGAGAGTAATGAGGCCAAATGGAAATGCATTTAAAGCAGCTCAGATCATGAGATTAGATGGAGGAGGGAGGTAAGAGGCAGCAGCAGCAGCGTCTCAGGCCTCGTCCACGTGAACACTGAAACACTGATACAGTAACACGCTCGCAGTGCATCCAGGATTTTTGACCTGCCAGAAGCAAAGAGGATCCAGGATCTGGTCTTCGTCCTGGTTTTTTAGTTCAGTCTTGGTAACAAAGTGGTTGGTCGGATACACCATCATGATCGTTTCTGTTTGTGTGCGATTGTGCGAATTAGTTTCTTTCGACTATAATCTGTCGTGTCTCTGTTCGGTCTCTTTGGGTAACTTTTTTTTGGTTGTTGCTCGCTGTCAAAGGTACACATCAGGATCAAGGTAATCAGCTGAGCAGCTTTCTGTCGATGGACTAAAACAGAGAAGAGAAACTTGTTGTAGGAAACACAAAACGCTTTTTGAATGTCTCTGAACAACACGTGCAGCCTTTACTCCTGGCTAGTCCTCCAGAAACCTTCTGTTCTTCTTGTTTACTGCGACTGTTTCATCTTTCCGAGGGGAACAAAGCCTGATGTACTGATATATGTTAAGACTCTGACCAAAATCCAAAGGAGGCATCACATTCAAAGCCGTTCCTGAAGGCAGAAGCCTGTCTGTCCTCCCAGTGCCCCTGTGCATGCTGGGACACCTGAGTGTTTACTGAGCAGTAGGGACAGATATGATGATCAAGGAGTTCTCCAAATGATTTTTCTCATTATGCAGGCCAACTGTGATGCAGTGCCTCATTTGTTCACTACTTCATTGACTAATCAATCAAACATTTGGTCTATGAAGCACAAGAAGTAGTGGAAATATTTCACTCGGTACTGAAACCCCCCAAAAATATTCAGTTTGTTCTAGAAAAGCAAACGTTCACGTCTCAGAGACAAAAAAACCCCGATTTAATCAAGTTTCAGATTTGTTGCAAGTCAATTTTCTGTCCATCCATTTCCTCCTTTTCAATCAATTAATTGAAAAATCATTTCAGCTTTACTGTTATGATCCAAACAAAGATCAACAGCGACAGTTTGAAAACTGCTCAGAATCACTTTAGCCGCTGAGTTTAAAGAGTTAAATGTGTCGTTTCTGTGTTGACGGCTGATTAATGAACTCGTTGCATTAGCGCCCTGCTGTGTGCAGCGAAACGGTTAAACACAGAAAAAACAACAGACGAGTGGTCTCAGAAAAATGCCGTGGAGGGGCAATAAGAGAGGAGCGAACAGAAGTGGGGATGGAGGACGTGGATGAAACCCAAGAATGGCAATCCATCACTGTGTGGGGGGGGAGAAGAGGAGGAGGAGGAGGTGATTAGTGAGCCGAACTGTAAAAACACAACAAAAAAAAGAGCCTCTTCCCGTCTGAGGAGGAGAGTCTGGTGAACAACCCGACCGTAAAGGTGCTCCCCTCCTTCCAGAGGTCCTGCTATAAAGGAGCAGATAAGAACGTCCAGGTTGGTCGGATGAGGATGCATTTTCAAATTAGTGCGAGGAGAGAGGAGAAGTCCTGGTGACTAATCTCATCAGGCAGCCCGCTCATACTCTGCCGGCCTATCAGCCCATCTAATTGTTAAAAAGAAGAGGCCTGCCATCCGTTTCCATGACCTCATATTTACTTACTGGTTGAGCCGACCAGCCCAAAGTGGCACAAACACTGCAAGACATTTCCAAAAAGTTTTAGCTCCTGGGATGGAAAGATGGATCGAATAATCCAAGAAAGGAAAAGTCTGATTAGCCAGAAATAAAAGAGTTGTTTTTACAGCCAAAACTATATCTTTGTGTCACCACGGTCACTATAAACGGTACCTGAATGTCCCTGAGAAGGAAAAGCAGGTTTTATTACCAGCCTGAGAAACGTGGCCACTGTTTTAACAACATTCGGCTCGATGGCCTGAATCGGCGGCACAGATTGGCTGCGCCGAGGGCTCCGGTTGTTTTTGGGGAGTGATGCTCAGTCTGGCTGCGCTGGGGAGTGTCTGTTATCAGCCCCCCACACAACAACACTGTGTGTGTGTGTGTGTGTGTTAGGGGATGGTGGAGGGCAGGACAGGCAGCACCCTCCCCTCTCAGATTACCAGTGGAGCTGAGGGCAGTCAGAGTGTGTGTGTGTGTGTGTGTGTGTTTTTAATGTCACGTGTGTTAAAGGTTCCCTGAGGAGTTTCAGACCTCTGGCAGCGCTGTGGCTCACGGTTTGTTCGTCTGTGCACGAGGGCGCTCAGGTATGTGCACGTGAGTAAGGAGATACACACACACACACACACACACACACACACACACACACACCTACCTTTGGTGTCACACTGATCAACAGGTGGCGGTAACACGCCAAGATGTGCTGCAATGCGCCAACAAAGTAGAGGAAGAAGAAGACTAATGACTTAAAACAACTGTTCGACCTCAAGGATAATTACACTGAATGCAAACATAACTTTAACTTATTTAAAGGAAATAAAACGTCGCAGGGCCTCTTCGTTAGGTGTGTGATGCTGCGAGTGTTATGGGTTTCCATGGTTACAACCAGTGGAGGGATGCTGGAGATAACAATGTTGAGATCTCTCTCTAACTTTGAGTCATGCAGGAAAAGATGAAGCTGGGTTTAGTTTTGTTTTGTGTGAAGATGACATCGTTGGGATTAGATTATTCTTATGCTGTACCTTCCCCCACAGATAACTCATTTCCCTCTAATAGTAATAATAATCTGACATAAATTGTTTGTTTAGCTTCTCAAGACTTTAATTATTCCTGCTTATTGTTTATGTTTTGACCATTTTCTATAAATCTTTACTAAAACATGTCAAACTTCTCTAATGCATCATTGATTTAACACAGAGAAGCAGCACATGTTTATCTCTTTACCTAAATAAAATGCAGATTTTCTGATTTCATCAGGGAATATTTGAGTAGTTTATTCTGAAGCTTTGCTCAGTTACAGCTGGAAAAAATCATCTTCAGTCCTGCTGCACAAGCACCAAATGTTCCTAATTGATAAATATATTGATAAAAGCACACCTTTAGAGATAAAGCTTGACACTTTGTGAGTGATGTTCATCAGCTAAATAATCTCTTCTAATAATCACATTCTTCATCACTGATGTTGGCACGAAGGGGAAGGTGGTTCAGGGGAAACTAAAACTGGACCAACGTGGCCTGCAGCACAATGAGTGTTTTATTTAGTAGACAATCCATCTGGCTCAGAGGGGAGAGGATGGGAGAGGCATCCATCCATCCATCCATCCATCCTTCCATCCTTCCTTCCTCTCTCTCTCTGAAGCTGATAATCAACAGCATCGTAATGTTGTAAAGGATTCAGCAGGAACAACAAGAAATGAGAGAGAACTAGAAGCTCTTTGGACTTCTGAAGCCACTACAGGTGGACGTGGGAGAAAGTGTTGGATGAATCTGTCGGAGGACGTGCTCTGATAGCTTTGTTGCACATGTTGTGTCTTTCATCGTCCTTTTGTTGTGAAATGTGTAAAAATGTAAAAATGAAGCAAACCAGAGCGACAGACAGAGAAACGGTCCGAAAGAGAGAGAAAGCTGGTGTTTCAGGAGGGAGGCTGTCAGTGGTAACCTGAGGACGGACCTCTGAGCTGGGGGAGTATCAGTGATGGCTGAGCCTCTGCCCTGGGACTCACACACACACACACACACACACACACACTGTATACACCCAATCACCATTCAGACAGTGATGCTCTGCAGTGTATCTGTTCACAAAACATATTTATAAGTTAGGAATTGTCTCAACTCTGAACTCCGTTTCTCAAAAAGAGGCACAGGAAGATATTCATTTACTAAAAAATCTAAACTTCTCCTTTTTTAAATGATGTCTGGCTGTAGGGAGACGTCACTAAACAGTAGCAGGGGGACTGTTGTAACAGTTGTAACCAGCTTCTCCTCTCATAATGTGTCATAAATGGACTTAATCTATCTTATTTAATACCAAGCTGTATTTATTTCATCATAACTATCATAAGGAGTTACAGTATCACCCTGCTGGCTCTCCATCATACTCTCATCCTTGTGGTTTCAGAGGGTCTGTTTATATTTAACCAGGTGAACCCTGCAGAAGCCCGTTGTTCTCCTTCCTGTGTCAGAAACCAGGGAAGCAAAACGCCGGTGAAAGTTCAGTTTTAGGTTAAAAACCCAGAAAGCTCCACTGTGCCGATCCCTCGTCTGACTCTCTAACTTCCGCTGAGTCTGGACTCGACCTGCCGATGGTCGATGGGCGTTAATGGATGGAGGACCGCTGCCTCCCTCACAGATGACATCATGGCTTCGGGCTATTTTAAAACCGTCTGCAGTGACCCTTCGCCTTGGAGTGAGGAGGGGTTGCCCTCTCCTCTTCCTCTCCTCTCCTCTCCCCTCCCTTCCTCGCATTTCTCTCCCTTTCCTCTCACCTCCTCCCCTCACCTTCACTCTCCCCTTTTGTCCCTTCTCTGCTTTACTCCCTCTGTTTTTTTTTCCTTGTTAACTTTCTTTGAGGAGAACATGGGTCCTGCTTTTTAAAGACATCTTTATAGGAAATAATAGCAATTAATACTTCCTATTATCAGCCTATTTAATGAAGAAACATTTAAAGATCAGTGGTCATTTAAATCCAGGATTTTAGAAAAAAGTAGGTCATGACTCTGAAGCGTTCCCGGTGCTTCCCCACTCTGACCACACACCAAAAATATAGTTTTTTTATTTTAGGTCTGTATGTTTATTAACTATTGTGACATATTCAGTTAAGTTAGTCTCCTCACACGATGGTCTGGTTGCAGTTTCACACACTAAACGTTCTCCCGTCTCCACATAATGACAGAGACTGTCTGAATGAGCCGTGCAGCCTTTGTGCATCACTGGGCGGTAAGAGGAGAATGCCTACGAGTCCTCAACGAACCTGGAAGAAGCTCTCGGCTCTGTCCTCTTAAATCATCGATCATCAAATAATCCTGTTAGGAGTCTAACACTCGGCACCTTTGGTTCACTTCTTGTACAGACTTCTAGCTGCCTTCTACTGTATGATACACTGAACACTGACGTCGAAACAACTCGTTTCTGTGTGGAGTTTCTCCGGCTTCCTCTCAAAGACTTGCAGGTTAGTTTAACTGCTGACTGGTGAATAGATGCTGCAGGTTGTGTCAGTAAAACACCTTCATGGTCTGCAGCTGTTAGCTGAATGTAGTTGAGTAAGAGTGTGGAGGTCGAGGCACTGGAAGGAATGCTTGACTTTATATTAACCGGTTTTTGGTGCCTAACAGCAGCCATAGCTTCTTATGCCTACCAATCATCAATCGATGTGCTAAATGATGTCTGATATCAGTGTTCTTGTCTGGTTGCAGTAAACCTTCTTTAACCCCCAGTAAAAACAGACCCACAGCAAAAACCGGGAAGCCACCTGCCCCAGTTGGACTGAATATAACTCGGACCCAGTCTGAACGCCCCTGTTCATCCCCCCAGAGCCACGACAGTATACAGTTAAGCTTTGCACTGAATATTTTAATTTCTGATTCACTGTGATGGAAAGTATGTAGACTGTATCTGCAAATTGTGACGAGGGTGTCGCTGTTGTGCTCTAAAACTTTGTGTAAAAGAAGAAATAACACATGAAATCACTAAAATCCAGTCGAGTCAAAGAAAGACAAAGTCATGAGTCGTACATTTAAACCGGCAGGTTCATGAGGTCAAAACATTTGACTCCAGTGCTGCCAGCTCTTTCTGGGTGTGTGTGTGTGTGTGTGTGAGTGTGTGTGTGTGTGTGTGTGAGAGGCGCCCGTCAGGCACTAAGACCCTGGGGCCTTCCTCCCGGTGCCCTCCGGGAGCACAGCAGGATTGAATGACAATAAACTGGATGAGATACCGGATGTGCCGAATCTGACCCCAACGGAAAGACTGAAATAGACACTGCAGACCAGCAAGTCCAGGCAGGGGGGGAGAGGGGGGAGGGGAGGGGAGGGGAGGGGAGGGGAGGAGAAGAGGAAGGAAAGAGGCAGTGAATGAGAGAGGGATGGCGATACTACAGTGATAAAAAAATGAAAGTGGTGGAGCCAGATGTAGAGACGGAGATAAGAAAGATGGGAAAAGTCAAAACAAGAGAAGGAAAGAATGAGAGAGAGAGAGAGAGAGAGAGAGAGAGAGAGCAGAGAGGAAGAAGTCAGATGTGGATGCTGTTGGACGACACGACACCATCTTGTCATGTAATAATCCGCCCGACCTGTCAGGCTTCATCAAAAACAAGAATAATAATAAGGCGACAGACTCGTCGTGTTTGCCCACATTTACCGGCTGGCAGAGGATCACATGTTCACGGCACGACTGGAAGGACAAACCTGACGCTGACATCCTAAACTCCACTGAGGCTGGAGTTTAGGATGTCAGCTCTGTTTTCTGTCTGCTCTCCATGTTTCAGTGAGCAGCTTCGGCTGTTTAGTTACACAAAGTGTTCATTTCCTCCCTGAGAGAAACCCCAACCTGCCCCCACATGTTTCTGAATCTTTTATTTTCCTACTTCCTTAACAAACCCTGGAAATCTCCTTTTCTGCTGGTGGTTTTTAGCGTCTCACAGTGTACAGGTGTACCTCTGTGATGTCACTCGGGGGCGTGGTCACAGGTAGGACTGTGCACAGTCCTGACCCGACCGCCCCCCCGTCAGTGGTGCTGGACACAGTCAGAGGTGAGACAGAGCCAGCATGTCCACTGTATTTAGTCATTAATGAACCACAGGTGTGCCCACACCTGGCACATTTTAAATGGCTCACATGAGCAGAGCGACGTCGGCGCAAGTCACCATCTAAATAATGAGCTCAGGTTTCCACCGGGGGTCGTGTTGGTCTCACACCTCACATTCAGACCTCATGGGCGCGAGAACACAACACGTGGGCAACATGGCCGCCGGACGTCCCAGCTTTGTGTGAGCGACACGACTGGAAATGACAATCAGATGAATGTAAAACTGGAGAGAACAGGTTATAAATATACTTATTTATGACCAGAGAATGGAGTAAACCTGTTAGTTTAGTACTGAATTTAAAAAATAGGCTTAATTGTGAGCAGCTGTCACCCCTCCATTAGAGTGTCCTCCTTCTGGACCACATTAAAAAAACACTGAGCATGTAAATAAGTTAGTCAGTAAAGTAAAAACTGAATCTGTTGTAACTGAGACTGGTTTGTTCACATGTGAGCTGGTTTCCGTGTGCAGCGGTCAGAGAATTATGGTATGTTGGTGATGAAATTACAAGTGACGAGCAGCAGGAGGGAGCATCAACTAGTCGAGTGGAGGCGGTGAACTACGCTGCACAGGTCAGATTAAACCCTGAAGCACCTGAAGAGCTCAGCAGATCTAGTTTCTCCATCAAGGTCCTTTCATGCTGGAAAACATATTTTTCTGCCTCATTCTGCAAACACACACACACACACACACACACAAGAACCCCACCAAGTGGGAAGGCCGGGCTTCATTCTGCAAGGTCAGAGTTTGGCAGCAGTGGGAGTGTGATGCAAGTCCCTGAAACTTCAGATGAGCATGATTTCATCAGGTGCTGTTTGACCGGGGTCCATGTTGTTCATGTTGTTTTCCATGAGTGAGTATCAGTTGGCTGCTGCTGTCTCTTTATCCCCATCACTTCTTAAAAACTGAGGCTTCGTCTACGTTCGCTTTTTTTTTTTTTTTCCATTCTTCTCTATTTCTGAGTGACTAACACACACTGTGCACATACGAAACACACAAAGATGAAGAGAAAGTGCTCCAGGTATTGTGGTGAACTTTGACACCTCTGGCTGTGCAGAACAACCCCATCGTGTTTCTGCTCGTCCACAAGCCAAAACGTGTCGTTACATTACAAGTGTTGTTGGAGTTTTGACCTCCTGAGACCTTTGTTTCCGTCTCTGTGCAGCCTGGCAGTAGGTTTAAACCCTGAATCTGATGCTTCACTATCTTTTGTCCTCCGTCATGTAATCATGGCCTCGTAATTGATTTCTCTGCAGACTGTGAAGACGTGTTTCAAAGCTCAGAGACGAGGAGGATTTGTCTGGCTAGTTGTTAAAGACCAGTGACTGGATGAGCTGAGGCGAGCAAGTTAGCAGCCTAGCACACACACACACACACACACACACACACACACACACACAGATCGCCTCCCTACAGGTGGGAGCATGTAAGCTACACCACCAGACTCTTTATTTGAGCTTTTAAGTGTTCTTCCAAAAGCAATTATTCTGAAATCATCACCAAAAGACATATTATAAGAACTAAAATTGACTTTTAAGTCTGTTTAGCTACTAGTAGATGATCTAATATCTGCTAATTAAGGCAGCACTGCTTCAGAATAACTTTATAAAGGACAACAGTTATTTTTCTGGTGACATCTGGTGGCCTGTGGAGGAACTACACCTTCAAACTCTGCTCCATCTTTTCGCTAAGGGCTAACCGCTGTTCTTCTTCTGATTTATTCCTGCTCGTTATCCAGCTGCTTCTTATCTTTGGCTGTTTGAAGTCTTTGCTTCACGTGCAGCAGCAGCGTAAGTTGACAGGACAGAGAGCTGAAGTGTCCCGGCTCTTTCTTTTCTTTTTTACAAAGTGTTTTCTCTCCCTTTCCACAAGTTTGTGGTTCTGCAGTGCATTAGTCAGTGCATTAGCTCATCTGCTGTGGGATCAAAACCCTCCATCTCCATTCATCCCCTCCCTCCCTCCCTCCCTCCCTCCCTCCCCCTCTCCCTCCATCCATTTCATCATTCATTCATCTATCCACCATATTCCTCTCCTCCACATGTACCGTCCCCTCCCTTTCCATCCATCTATCCATCCATCGCTGGTCAATCCCTCCGCCTAAGTCCACCGCTCCTCTCATCCCATTCACTCCCTCCCCCCTCCCTCCCTCCCTCCCATCAGTCGGCCTCATCATTTGCTCTTCCACCCGCCCCTCCAGTCCCACCCCAGCGGAGATGGGTATTGACATTCTGCATCCGACCTTGAGGACAATCAATCCCAACGCCACGTCCCCATCACACACACACACACACACACACACACACACACACACACACACACACACACACACACACACACACACTGTATCTGCTGAAACACACTAATGTTAACATGCAGCCGAACAATCGGTTAATATGACTGATTCTGTTCAGGAGGATCATTCACAAATGTGATCTCGCTCTCTCTCTCTCTCTCTCTCTCTGTCTCTCTCTCTCTCTCTCTCTCTGTCTCTCTCTCTCTCTGTCTCTCTCTCTCTCTCTCTCTCTCTGTCTCTCTCTCTCTCTCTCTCTCTCTCTCTCTCACATCTGATTCACATAACTTTGCTTAAAGTCTGCTAAGTTGCTCCAAAAGCCAATAAAAACACACATAAACTGACTCATCATCACCTTCACCGGTGATAAAACCATAACTTGGACCAAACTGCGGTAAAGGAAGTTATAGACGGACCTCCATCATCCAGTCACAGGCCCCAACACACACACACACACACACACACACACACACACACACACACCGCCATATTTAACTGGAGTGAACTCTGAGCCACAATGAGAAGTCATTAGTATCCACAAAGCAAAGACGTCCTTTTCTCACCAAACGGCCGAGACGAGGGGCAGAGACAGGGCAGGGACGGATGTATACATGAGGGTCTGATCCAAATCATCAATCAAGCAGCGACGAGATATTTTGGAGGGACCTTCCTGCTGCTGAGCTGGATTATGAGGCTTGAAACACTTCAGTCCTGCAGAGGACTCAGGAGGTGGAACAAACTTTCATGTTACATCAGTTTTTAGGAGTTTAGACATAAAAGTCCATCTTTTTTTATTTCTGCTGAAGAGGAGAAAGTGAAGCGGACGAGTAAAGAGAGCCAGAGAACTGATTCAACCTTGAAAAAACACTAATTTTGGTATTTGAAGATGTAAATGTGGAACAATGACAAACACTGTCTGTAACTGTCTGAACCTCTAAGTGTGTTTCTGCAGGAACACAAGTCGACTCCAGCTGCCTGAATACGTATGAAATCCAATTCAAAGACTCTTTTTCTGATCAGAAAGATTCCCAGTGGAACTTTTTTTCATTCCAAGGTCACGCACATCATCAATAGTTCATCAGCAGATCGGATGGCGACAGGATGAATGTGTGCTTACCTCTGATTGGAGGGAGATCCATGCTGCGGCGGCGTGCTGGGCGTCCTGGGTGTCCGTGTGTGCGCGAACCTCTGACAAATGAACTCTACAGTGTTCCTCTAATATCCCTAAAATATCCCTTTTAATGATTTGTAGTCTGTCTGTGGAGTCCAGCGACAGATTTATCTCGGCTCGGCACTTTTCTGATTATTCTCTCTGACTTTAGGGCGCTGCAGGGCGTTATTCTGCTAAACTCCTTATACAATAATCCTCTACGGGAATTTTATAAGATTACCGTGGCCCTGATCTCTGAGGGGTGTGTGTTCACAGGGAGGATGCTCTCTCTCTCTCGCTCTCTCTCTCTCTCAGCATGACGCGCCCTCCTCCTCCTCCTCCTCCTCCTCTTCCTCCTCTTCCTGGAGCTCTTCCAGGAGCAGCCTGGTCCCAGAGCGTCCTCCTGAAGTCACCTCCTCCTACACCTCCAGAAAAATAAAGAAAAAGAAATACACCAGTCCCTCTGAAGACGCTGTGTCCAAGAGATGCTCATCAAACCAGGCTCGGCTCTGGTGTTCGGTTCTCCAGAGGGAGAAAGTGTCCTCGGTCGAAGGAGGAGAAGATGAAGATGAAGTGTCTCCACGCAGAGCGATGGGGCGTTAAAAGAAGAGGATGATGAAGAGGAAAACTGCAGTTGGAGTTGAGCTCGTGAAGTCAGAGATTTAACTCAAACTATTTAACTTAAAAAAAAAAATTCCTCCCTTTTTTTTTTCCACTCAAAATAGTTTCTTCTCCCGTCCGGCTGTAGTTTCCTTTCCTCTCCTCTCCCCGAGAGATGAATGACTGAGAGCTGGATGCTCTCTCTCTCTCTCTCTCTCTCCAGTCACCCCTCCTCCACCTCCTCTCTCTCCCTCTCTCTCTCTGTCTCTCTCTCTCTCTCTCTCTGCCCCCTCCCTCTCCCATCACTGAATTCAGTCCACTTCTGCTTTACGAACATGACGGAGCAGAAGAAGAACAGATGAGTTATATGTGATACAGATTCATTTTCAGCTCAGCTTGTTTCACCAGAGTTTCCACTCGTCTGCTGCTTTTATACAGAATCCAGTGATTTAGACGTTAGAATTAACAGGCGATCGATCTTCTCTGTGACGCTGCTCTGGATTACACCTCAATAACCTCACAGGTCCAAATTATATTCCCTTAAATCAGATCTTTCTTCTGTTCTTTTTTCTTTGGTTAGTTTATTTCTGGATTCAGGACCAGTACCTGGTCAGACCAGCCGGCAGCAAAAGGAAATTCCTTTGTGCTTCCTCCCAAAAACAAGGTGGTGCTGGAGCTTGGTGGCCCGGTGACTAGTTAAGGGGACAGCTGACGACGTGCTACTGCTAGTCAAGTTAGCTGACTAGCTGCCGGGTAGCAGGCTAGCTAGCTCGGCCGCTAACAATAAGTCCGAAATCAGTTCCTGTTTCTTCTTAGATGACTGTATTTTTATTTATTTCTACATTCATAAAGCAAAACACATGATGACACACGTTCTTATGTATTCTGTTTATAATGCAGATTTTTCCTCTAAAACATATTTTATGTGTAAAGAAATACTTTTCTGCTCAAAACTAGTTTACAGTTTAAAGGTCTTCAGTGACCCCCCAGAGATGTCGAACATGAACGAGCATTTCTTGACCTCCTGCTCGACACACATGAATATCGTGGAGATAATTTGTTCATACAGCTCCTGGAGTCTTTTACATGTTATCAGATCTAAATGATTCAAGCGTTCATAACTGTAAACTGTATTCACTGCAGTTCTTGTAGAAACACATTTTTGGATGTCACATGACCTGCAACAGACCTGCTGAGTGTTTACTGTGTAGGTGATGGAGAACATTCAGCAGCAGGTTGTTCTGGAGAGGTTTAGGCAGCATTGTAGTTTGTCTTCTATCAGGAACAGTTTATAAAAACGTGCAAAGAGAAGAGCCCTGCACGCTATTCATTGACTTTTATTATTTATTATTGTTGGACTTTCTTAAATCTTGCACATAATGCTGTAGCTTTGCTGTTTTTGGAGATGTGGTCACAGTGAAGGAGAGGAAGGAGCAGAAGGAGGTTTTCATTCATTCGTTCCATAAGGACAAGTGACATCAGTGACAATATGCTGCATGACTGTAATATGAGCCTCTTCCTTTGTGTGTGTGTGTGTGTGTGTGTTCTCATGCATGTGCGTGTGTGTGTGTGTGCTTTTGTCTCTTTAGCCCTGCGCCCTTACTCAGCAACTTGCAACCATCCGGACTACAGCAAGACACACCAGTGTAGGCATACAAATGCATGCACGCACACACACAGATTACAGTAATCGGACACTGGTCCCTAATGGGGGAGCTCTGTTTCCTGTGGAGGAAAATATCTGAGATGAAACAAACTGCTGATAGAGACACACTGAGGCAGAATGAAGACAAAAGAAAATGTGATTATCTAAAAGAAATCAAAACTACTTTGGGCTAAGGTGTGTTCATGACTAGAAACTTCAGGGAAAAAAAGGTCCACGTTGTGAAATAGAAGTTTTAAAACCATCATTTCTGACTTTATTTGCTTTATTTGTCTGTTTGTTTGATTTGAGGGGTAAAAAAAAATACAAAAATAGTTTAAAATGTGAATCTTTTATCCTCCCAGGTGTTTAATGGAGCAGCTGTCACAGTAGCCTGGACATGTTGTTAATCACATGGACTTAAGTTATTCTGTGTAAATGTCAAGTTTCTAAATTTAAATGAAATTCAGTGCAGACCTTCATGTCCCCTTCAGGACCAGTTAAATGTATATGATATAATATATTATGTATATAATACATGGTGGGCATGGTAAACCCAGAGGGATAATACAAGAGGTTTAGGCACTAAGAGTATTTTAGGAGAAGAAGAATGTTACTCACTTTACTTTTGTGTTGCTGAAATGTGTTTTCTTAATTGTTGAAGTCAAAGTAGTGAACTGGCTAGTTTCTAAACCATTTTACACAGTGTGTTTATAGATTATATCCTGATACTATTGATCTCTGTTGCTGGACACACACTATTATCTATATCTCTGTAATGCTGTGGAGAAAAACTGGAGACAACGAGCACACAGAGTTTATACATTAATCTTCTCTAATGAATTCCTGAGTTATTGCTTCTCTAACATGTAACTTATGTGGCAATTAAGCACAAACAACTAAAGTGTGTGTGTGTGTGTGTGTGTGTGTGTGTGTGTGTGTGTGTGTGTGTGTGTGTGTGTGTGTGTGTGTGTGTGTGTGTGTGTGTGTGTGTGTGTGTGTGTGTGTGTGTGTGTGATGGAGAGATGTTCTGGGTCAGGAGGGGATCAATGTCAAATGGCCTGGTTAACAGCATACAGCTGACAAAGTCATTCATTTCTGCCGGCGCTCCACTCTGGACGCTCTCTTCCTGTGTGTGTGTGTGTGTGTGTGTGTGTCTGTGTGTGTGTGTGTGTGTGTGTGTCTGTGTGTGTGTGTGTGTGTGTGTGTGTGTGTGTGTGTGGTTGCCTTTGTCATTGTGCTGCAGTAACAGTAACGCCTGCTGGACGGGGAGGAGGCGTCCCACCCATGAAGCACATGGGTGTCAACTTACACAACACATTACAGTATGTCTGTCACGTGAGCAGCACACACACACACACACACACACACACACACACACACAGAGGTTTGCACAGCTATTCTTATTAGGACGCTGCATTGACTTCCATTCATTGTGGACAGCCTCAACACTAACCTTAACCTCAACCAGGACCTCTGCTTTGGTTATACTGGAAAACTTTCCCAATAAGAATAGAGAAGCTCACACACACACACACATGCTCACACACACACACACACACACACACACACACACACACACACACACACACACACACACACACACACTTTTCACTATATGCAATCAATATGAAATGACTGACAGCTGCAGAGCAGTTTCACCTGTTATTGGTTTTACTGGTCTCCTTTTGGACCAGCTTGGTCCGGCTAATTCAACAAAGTACTGTTGCTGTGTTGTTGCCTATTTGGTTTGTGAAGGGGCTGAAGTTTGGGTTTACTACTCGCTGTGTCTTCGTCAACTCTTGGAGATGAAAATCCATCTAAAATGTGGTGGTGTGCGGATCGATACCTCCGATACCAGATATTTATATTCTAAAATTAATTCTCATATTAAAATATCAATATTTTAGTAATTAGGAGTAAATGTGTAGTTCATCATTAACAGGAACACAGTGGAAAGTAACTCTACTATCAGGATCTCGTCTAAATGATCCCCAGCCGATAGGAACTACTTTCTCTTCCGCCTATCAGAGTCATACGGCTGCGTAAATGTGTTAATACGCTAACGAATCTTTTCAAAGGCCGGAGAGGTTGTGAGCAAACTGTAAATATGCTGATGTATATGTTTGTGTTAAAATGTTCAGGCAAGCGTTTTAAGATCTTTTTCATTTACTGGATGGGTTGCTATGAAGTTTGAGTTAGTCATGGTGCCCAGAGGATGAATCTCACTGGCATTGGTGCTTCCAGCAGGTCAAAATGTGAAATATCTCAATATCTGCCAGACGGTTTGGTACAAACTTTGATACGGACCTCCATGTTTCCCTCTGGTTGAATCGTAATGACACATCAGAATCAGGTTTATTGTCATTATACGACAAAGTACAATGAAATTCCGTCTGACCTCTCCCATGTGACATTTACAAACAATAGAGATATAAAAATATAAAGATAGGCAAAAGAAATACTCAATTATCAAAATTAAATAAATAAATATATATGCAGTGCAATGCAGCATGAAAAGTGAGTCCAGTGTTTGAGCACAGACAGAGCAGCTAGCCTCTGATTGGAGGCTGCTGAGGTCGTCCTGGTTAGGAGTTCTTGGAAACAGGGGGGAGGGTGTGATGGAGGCCACAGCTCTGGGGTAGAAGCTGTTCCTCAGCCTGTTCGTGGTGGGTTTTAAAGTTCTGAACCGCTTCACAGACGGAAGCGGTTCAGACAGGGAGTTTCCGGGGTGTGTGGTGTCCAGTGTGATGCTCCCGGCCTTCTTCTTCCTCAGTCTGCTGGCACAGAGTGTGTGGAGGTGACGGAGCTCCAGCCGATGATCCTCTGAGCTGCCTTCACCCTCTCTGCAGGGCTTCACCCTCTCTGCAGCCGTGCAGCTCACAAACCACACGGTGATGCAGTTTGTGAGGATGCTCTCGATGGTGCTGCGGTAGAAGTTGAGCATCAGCTCCTTGGGGAGTTTGGCCTTTCTCAGCTTTCTGAGGAAGAAGAGTCTTTGCTGAGCCTTCTTCACCAGGTTTGAGGTGTTGGTAGTCCAAGACATCTGAGTGGAGACACTGACTGACTGCCAGAGTGAAAGGTTTGACTTTATAACCAAATACCTTCCAAATCAGCACGACTTGGTATGCTAAGGCTCCAGACTAAGATGGAGAATGTGGTGAATATTACAGGGGAGACACCTTTTCTCTCTCGTCATCTTGAGGTTTTGGGTTGAAGTGAGTTTCCTTTTTCATCCTTATAACTCATTTTAACAGCAAGTTCAAAAGAATCAAAGACACATTGTGACGATGCACAGGGTTTGGTTGTGATGTGATTTTAAACTTACGTTTTTTCAGCTAAATGTTTGATTATGAAATAACTAATCTCCTACAAACTGTTATGACTAAAACAGCAACATGAAAAATGACTCTGACCCACAAAAAATACTGAATTTCTCCTCACCTCAGTGTTTTGTGAGTCTTGGATAGAAACTAGCGTGACGACACCCTTCATCAACACGACAATCTGTGACAATCAGCCCCGTTCGTGGCTTCAGACATTTTCTCGTAGTACTATGAGACACTGGAGTCGTACGTTTTCACATATAAGCTTCACATAAGGAGTCCTTTTCTCTGTGGTTCTTGTCCGTCAGTGTCTGTTGGTGCGTTTGAGTCTGTGAATGGATCAGAGGGCAGACCCGTAGCCCAGTGACACCAAGTCCAATAACGAATCAGAGCAGCTGCCCAGCGACAGACTCGGCTAACCTACTGAGCTAATGCAGGGAGTGGAAGAGGGAGACGCACATGATGAGATACCTTTTAATCCCTCGAGAAGACACAATAGATATAGTTCTGATTTAGCTCACAGAGATAATAATAATAATAATAAAGTAAAAAAAAGTATTCTCATCTTGGCAGCTGTGTTGATGCTGCAGCAGATGTTTGACTGCTGTGTCACATGCACGTAACAGATTGTTATCAAGTAAATGTGGCTGATTTTCTTGGATTATTTCCTCTATCACTGCCTCTCAGGTCGTGTTCACTTGCCTCCCACCCTGACCGCCCCTACCCCCCCCACACACACCTCTTGTAATTGTTGCTGATATTTGGGTGTAGAGAGGAGTAGAGCCACTGGTCCATTAACTGACCAGGCCCGGCTTGATTGGCTCCGGACGAACCCCTGAAATAGCAGGATTGGCTGTCGGCCAAGCGCCCATTTCCTGTGTGTCTGAGAGGAGCTCCAGCCACCGGGGCTCAAATGCATTTCCTGACTGTGTATAAAACTTTTATTAATGACCAGGAGTGCATCAGCGGCTATGCCTGCTCGCCCACACTCACTCCCTCACCCACTCATTCACTCTCTCGGAGAAAGAGAAAGCGAGAGGGAGGGAGGGAGGAAGGGAGGGAGGGAGAGGAAAGGATGATGGAAGTGAAAATGAGTTGTGAGACACAATGTGAGACATGCAGGGGATGAGGAAGAGGGTGTGTGTGGGGGGGTGGGAGAGCGTGTGATAGACGAAGAGAGACACTGATGGATGGATCAGGAGATGTGGAGATAAAATTAAGTGAAACAAACCAGAGCCGAGACATTAAAAGAGAGCGAGAGCGATAGGAAGGAGGCCTCCTATAGGCTCCCAACCTACAGTATCTCTTACAGTGTAACTCCATTACAGCCCAGTGCTCTGCAGGTCACTCAGTGCACCTTTCCTACGGGACTAACGCAGAAAGACATAACATCACCTTTACTTTTATTCTTAAAACAAAGACCTCTGGCTACAGTGGTCTTTACGCTGTGTGAAAATACTTAAAGACTCACTTACCTAATACTTGAAATGTAAATTGTGTCTATAAATTCATGAAAACTAAACAGGTTTATCAGCTTGGACAGCGTGGATGTTGCACGGCTCCAAAGATGGTCGTCAGTCCACCACTGCATCCCCAGAGGATGAATCCTAACAACCCTCGTCTTTGTCAGCTGCTATCCCCGACCGCTCGGCTGGTTTTCAGCGAGTGAACGTCCAGGCGGCGATCGCTGTTACAGCCTGTGGTGGAATGATGGCTTTGATTGGCTTTCTGGTGCGGCTGTGAACATGCAAGCGGTAACAACCGTCCGCCACAGACATAATTAACATCTGCTACTTTAGAATATGTTGTATGTTGGTGCAGTAGACTCTCATAGGGTCCAGAATCTTTTGGGGAGTATGAATGTGCTTAGTATATGTATATAGCATCTTATCTTATCTCTTGTCTTGTCTTGTCTTGTGAGGATGTTTATATTTCGTAATAATCTTCCTGTTTTGACATTCGTGGACTCTGTGGTGTGATTGTGATGCTGGAGGAGAGGCTGAGGGGAGTCTCTTATTAAGGGTAGTTTTATAGATATTTAATAAAAAACCTGAGTAGCCTTGATGGCCATGACCAGGTAACTCAGACCTGTGAGAGGGATTAGCTGGTAGGAACCATGCTGCACTAGAAACGGCACGATGTGGCCTTTCATCGCACCATAAAAAGTGAATGGGGAGCTGCGAGTGTGCATAGAGGAGCGTAATTACATCAAACGGTTGAAAGATGAGAGCTGTCGGTGCGTTCCTGGAAGGGTGGAGAGACGGAGGAAGAGGGGTGAGGCAGAGAGAGCGATGACTGCCGTGACTGGTGGAAAACTGCACATGTACAGTCTGATGAGGTGCAACGTGGACTGGAGATCATGAAGATCTGGTGACCGGAGGAGCGTCACACTGTTTGTATCTGCAGCAGCGTCTGTAAGAGCCACCACGTTCATCTGTTGTCTCCATCAGGATTAGAAGCTCTCAGCTCGCTGCCGTGGTTGCTACTAGTGCTGCTGGTTGTAAGCTACATCCACAGTTTTAGGGTGATGCATTAAATGATTAAATTAAAAGTTAGATTAAATATTCTAGTGTATGAATATAAACCTGCTCTATGCCTGAAATCAGTCCTGAGAACTTTCAGCTTCCCACAAACAGCAAAACACAGATGTTTAGTGCCCGTCAGGCTCCTGTTTCTGGTTATGAACCGGCTTTGTTAAGTCCTCTTCAGGCTCTGTGACTGCTTCAGTAAACCTGCTCCAGTAAAGAGAAATGGGCCATGAGAAGAATATAAAACCTGTTGTTGCGAATAAGGCGAGAGAGGAATACTTCATATATTTATTTTACCCTCAGTCACTCTCAGCCCTCCTGTTCATTTCTAAGGGAGCAGCAGTCGAGCTGTTTTGCATGTCTGGAGCTGAGGTTTAGTCTTAAGGCTCAAAAACACTAGACTAGACTACAAGTTTAAGTTTATTCCTTTATTGTCATTTTCATGTTGGAACATAAAAACGAGATATGGTTCCACATTACCAAAGACATTTAAAAAAGAGTGCAGCAAAGTACTGTGCAAAATACTAAATACCGTATTTACCGGACTATAGAGGGCATCGGAATATAAGCCGCACCCACTAAACTTTAAAAGAAAAAATTTTTTTTACATATATTAGCCGCACCAGACTATAAGCCGCAGATATATACGTTGTGAAATGAGATATTTACAAAGAAAGATTTTGTAAATGTTTATTTACAGACCTTAATTGTTTCCAAACCGTAAAACGGCTGATCGAACAAAACAGAAAAGTCATTAATGTTTTTATTCTTCCTCCTCCTGTGCAGCCTCAGAACATCTCCGTCACACACCTTGTGTGAAAAATATTTTGCGTTCGTGCTGCGTTTTGCGTTGAGTGCGCCAAAAACTAGCGTCTTCTTCTTTGCATTGACTTCTTGCGTCTGTCTCATTTTTGCACTTCCTGCGCCCCCTGATGGCCGTTAGCGAAGAAAAATCTCTAGATTAGCCGCATCGTTGTATAAACCGCAGGGTTCAAAGCGTGGGAAAAAAGTAGCGGCTTATAGTCCGGTAAATACGGTGGTTTCAGTTTCAGTTTAGTTTATTTGAAAGGGGACAATACAATTTCATAAAACACATGATTACACATGGTTAGAAAAGCCAGAATTAGCCAGAAGGCTAGTTTTCATCTGTAGTCCCCTGGCCATGATGTAATAATTATAATAAATAATCTAAAAACATAAATACACAGTGCAACAAGTAAATATCATTAAGTACACTAGACTATATATTAATTATGGGTATTTATAGATTTTGTATATTTTGGATTTTGATATCATTTCCCCACTCAGTACAGAAGACTCAGTTTGCTGCATGTCGTGTTTTGTTCAATAAAAAAGAAAATTAAAAAACAAAAACTAATTATGCCCACCACCCTCCCTGACTCAGATAGACAGAGTAGCAGCCCCCCCACCCCTGCTGCCTCCTGCACTGTGGTGAAGTGTGTCTGCAGGTGTAACAGACTCAGGAAATCACTTTAGTTTTGGTGACATTAATTAGTTTTCTAATCGGCACAGCTGCACTTTAAAATGGACTTTCTGGACTTTTACCATAAAATCTACTGTTTAAAAACTATAATATCTATAAAAGCGGATCCTCAGACGTCTGGAGCTGCTCACCGTCCTGTCAGTGAGAGGACGACCTGCTGTGGAGCCTTATTTTAGAGATGTTCTTCATGTCGGCTGTAGCTGCACGGTTTAGTTTGGTGTTCGATGTGTTTTAACGGAGAATATCTGAACCTCTGGATATAACCTGGTCCTGATCAGGCCAGGTGAACCCCCCCTCATCACACTGGAAACCTTCCAGACTTTAGGCTCGACACACCTCCCTGAGTGTTCGATCCCGGTCCCCTCCTCCAGGCAGGGTTATGGTGTGTGAATGTAGTGTAGTTTAGTTTATTCGTCTCTGTGATCGTCTCACTGCTTGGATTTCTTGCCCTGCAGTCTTTGTCGTGGTGACACCAGTGAGTTCCCAGTGTACAACTACATCATATCCAGTAGAGACGAGGCCCAAAGCTACTAGAACATCATCCAACTTGTATTAAACCAGAATTCTCCTTTAAAGAAGTTTGTTCCTGCAGCATCCTGAGATTATTAGAGATTATTAGATTATTAGCTTTGTGCTTTATACTGTGCTGCTGTTGGAGTTACATCTGAGAGCTGCAGCCTTTTTTCAGCTCCACAAATGGCTGCCTGTGGCCCAGTGGGTATGTGGGGGGGTGATGATGTCCATGTCACACACACACACAGAGAGCCAAGCAGGGGGCTTCAGTGGGTCGCCGACCCCGGGCATGGGGCCTGGTTACTGGGAGAGAGGGGTCGATAGGCCTGCCTGTGTGTGTGGGGGGGGGGTCAATAAGAACGAAAGGCACAAAGAAAAGTGAAGTGTGATTCTCACTTTCATTGTTTTACCGGAGACTTCCTGCCTTTCACCGTTAAATCAAGGCGTCGTTGGTGTGTTTTCTCTGTCGTTTTAACTATTAATGATGCAACTTGCATGAATGAGTTAATAATTGAGTTAAGAGCTGAAAGAGAGACCTGACTGGTTGAGACTGAACAGCTTTACATGCACAGAGAAACCAGCGGACCGGGAGGATTCATGTATTGGAGTTTTAAATCTGTCTAATCCAACGTTACCATATTGTGAAACTATGCTTCACACATATTGAACTTGTATTCACATGTTTTTTGTGAGAGGACAGAGCTTTTCCTCGCTGTTTGAATGTGTATACTGTCGAGGAAACACTCATCTAGACTTGGAGAGTCGGTTTAAACCCTGAGAGCAGGAAGTGATGCATCCTGATGGTCAAAGTATTGTATTCTTTTCTCCTGGAGACATTTAGCTGGAAGTCTCTCTATAAAAACCCTCCTCATTTGTGGAAAGTGAGTTTCTTAGTTATATAAATAAGATATAAAGGAGAAAACTAGTAAAAATACAGATTTAAAGCGGTCAAAAACTCGACGAGGTGCCTTTTTAAGCACACTGAATGTTTGTATACTCACACTTCAACTGATAGAATGAAATATATCTCTAGTACAAATAAATGCATACAGATAATCGGGTATGTCCTAATATATTATTGATAATGATCAGCTGTTTGTTCTGCTAATTTTTTGTAGCGTAAAAGTCTGATTTCATATTTCTCACATCTCCAAGTTAGATATTTTGGAGGCTGCAGTCTTTCTCCGCTCATCACCACCTTACGTTGATGAATTCCCCCCTTTTTTCCGCCAATATTAATACCATACTTCCATTCATGCCAATAAAGCGTATTGATCTGATTAGAGAGAGAGAGAGAGAGCGAGGGAGAGCGAGGCAGACTGGAGAGCGTAATGGGGAAGCATTGATTATGGCTGTTAACTCTGGCTCTTTGATGTGGATAATGCAGTCTCTCTCTTCCTGCCTCTGCACTGCCTTTACACTCTGAAACCCCCGGGCCTCAGAGGATATTGGGTTTACAGAGAGAGAGAGAGACAGAGAGAGAGAGAGAGAGAGAGAGAGAGAGCGTGTGTGTGTGTGTTATGTTCACATACGTGTGTGTACACACGGGAAGAAGTGTGTGTTGCAGAGTGAAGTTTGTGAGAGTTTGTAGATTTTCCTCCCAAAGAAAACGAGCATCATTTACTTGTCTAGCAGATAAAGGAGTGAGGACATTTATCTCTGGGAGGACTGGAGGAGACAGTGTGACTTTATTATAGAGGCACAAAGTCTTTTAATCATGATAATAATTGTTCCGTCACCTTTAAACTAACAGTTGCTTAATGTTGTCCAGCTACTGACGTGTCATTTTTAGCTGTAATATCATTAATGGCAACGTTTTCTAAAGAAACATGTCGATGTCCTGTTAGTAGCTGCTGCTTGTTTTATCCTTTACCTTTTATTTTTTCTACTCTCCTTCTTTTATTTTGTAGGAGTCTATCTTAACATCTGACCAGGAAACAGGTGCAAACGATCTTTTTGGCTCATTCTGGCTTTAACTGTCTTGATCCACTCTGATAAACCCACTGTGCACATTTACCTGCCGAGCAGCAGACAGCAGAGAGGCAAAGCTAACACATTAGCAGCTGAAGCCACATCGTTTCCCTCAGAAACACAGCTTAGAGGAAACAGAGGAGGTCAGAAAGCCTGTTCTAAATAAAAACTAGTGCAGATGAGTATCTGTTCCAGGTGCAAGTGTTTTATCTTAGAAGAAGAAAATCTGTCTGTGTTGTTTCTGCTGCCCCCAGAAAACACTGACTGAAGGTTTAAGGTGCACTGATTTTCCCCAAAGTGGTTTCTGAACCAAAACTTGAACCATAGTGGCGTCAGATCAGAAGCCTTTTTGTATTTTCATAAGATGTTTTAATCCTCAAAAAGAACCCAGGCAGAGCCGCCAGCAGCAGAGTTTGTTATTTAATATTCACCCCTTAATAATGTGATTCAAATAACATAAACCGTGTTTTCTTTATTGGTTGTTCGGGGGGTTTCTTCAGTGTAACTCCTCATATGTAATTCATGAGGCCTACATAGGATGAGCTGCATAATCGATCGAGTCCACAAATGTTGGAGAGGAGAGAGGAAGCACGGAGCATCACGAGCTTACGTCCAGCACGATTCTGGGGTTTCGTCTCGAGTCTTTCATGACGGCTGTAGCATGAACTGATACGGCGAGAATAAAATAGTAAACGGGTATAAATTCTTTCTTTTTAATCAGGATTTTGAAGGGCTCCGTTCTTCTGAATCTCCGTGTCGTCTAACCTCAGATGATTTAACGTGCTCTGTATCCATCATCAGTTGTAGCAGCTGATGACTGTTGGGCTGGTTGCTGTAATATGTAACCTGTCCCGGTTGTATTCAGGGCAGTGGGGAGCGTGTGCTCGTCTCTGTGGCCATGTGGGCTCTGAGAACAGTGACTGAAGTCAAAATGGTTGACGAGCAGCCAACTGAGCCAAGCCCTACAGAGCTGCGATGACCTCATTCTCATTCTCTGCTCCATCAGCTCCACTCAGTGACCCCGAGCAGCGAGCGGCGAGCTGCTGAGGGCGGCTGGCTCCCCCTGCTGGAGGACGGCAACTTCACCCAGCGTCCAGTGCGGTAGAAACACAGGCGCCTTTTCACCAAATGCATGCTGGGAGAGACTCCTGCAGCACATTCAAAGGGTTCAAATGGTTTGCTCGCATGACTTGTTGACCTTAATCCCACAATAGTTTATTTCTTGGCCACTGTGCAGCAGCAGAAACACTGATGGAGGGAGGGAGGAAGGAGGGAAGCTTCATCCTGAGTAGTGAACTGACCCTTTAACACAATCACATGATGTTTTAATCGTGCTTTCAGTAAAACACAAAACGAGCGCACGTTTGCAAAGATTAATGATTTTAATCACAATCTTATCACAGCTGAAACAGGACGGAGGCAGTGTAGCTGCCCGAATCCTACTGGACTGCAAAGTAAAGTACGAAAATATATATTTGTCTGCTTTGATTAGCTACAACCAGTTAATTTAGCTCAGCGTACATTTGTGTCCTGTGCCAGTAAAAGCAGGCTGATAAAGGAACAGATGATGATGATGAAGGTGATTCTGGATCAACATCAGCTTACTAACAAGCACAATAAGGCACTTGAGGTCCCGTGATGGCCGACATGTTTCCGGCTCCGTGTCCACTGGGAGGCTCTTTAGAGGAAACTGTAAAGTAAAGCAGTGGTGCTGCAGAAGCTTGTGTACAGTAAAGAGAGTGAGAGTCACTGTGAAGCTCAGAGGCCCACAGCTCATCTGTTCTGTGGCTTTATGAAATATATACAGCAGCAAATGGATCGCTTGTTCTCATGTTTTATACCAGGGGTCCTGTGAGGGCCACATAACTTTTCCCTTCTCTGATGGGGGGCCGGGGTCAGTTTGTAACAGAAAAAGTGTGACGATCGCAGGGGTGTCTAAACATTTATTGTTTTCCAGAAAGCCACACTTAACCAAATATTAATAACCCTTTCTGGGATCTTCACAGAAAAAAAAGTCAGGAAATAAATAATAAAACTATTTCTGAAATAAAATTAAAATAAAATCAATAAAATTTCAAAGATTTTTTTTCTGGGGGGGGTTTCAGATAGGGGCACAGACTGCAGAAGGATGGAACAGAATGTCACGTTCTATGCGTGTATTAGTCTCAGAGCCCCCCCCAGAGGGCACAGAGCCCCCCCAGTGGACACAGAGCCCCCCCAGAGGGCACAGAGCCCCCCCAGTGGACACAGAGCCCCCCCAGTGGACACAGAGCCCCCCAGAGGGCACGGAGCCGTCAACATGTGAAAAGCCTGAACGCAGAAAACCAGACGACTCAGAGAAAATCTCCATAAACACTTTACATAAAGTACTTTAAAATGTTCTTCCACCATCATAAAACCACATAAATCATGCTCCAGCCATCTTAACCCCCCCCCCCCCCCCAAACCAACCCACCCCCCCACCGCCGCCGCCGCCATGCGTCACACTCATGGGAGTCGGCGCAACTTTGCTTTTGCTCTCGTGGATGTGAAGCACGGCGCGGCCCCGACCCGGATCAGCACCTGCCCATGCAGCCTCAGGCGGGTCAACTACCAACTACCACAAAGCAAACTACCCATCAGAACATCGCTCCAGATGTTCCTGACTGTAGTGCAGCAGGTCGCTCTACAGTCCCGCTGCTCAACACAAACACACTGTATATTTATACATCTAGATATTTACATGCAGACGAGCAAACACACTAACACGTCCGCTTCCTCGTCCCCCGGGCTCAGCCGGGCTGTGGTGGCTGCCAGGAGGGTCTCTGGTGGCACCGGGCTCGTTTGGACGTGTGTTAGTGACAACTGGAAGCTGAGGCGGCGCTCTTTTGGTAACCATGGCAGCGTTTGGCTCCACATTAGAGCATCATCTCCCCCCCCCCCCCAGCGATGATGACCTTCACTTCAGGAGTCCTGTAGCTGCTTATGGTTGGTTCTTTCTTTTTGTGACGCTATTTTTTAAACTATTTTAATCCTGAGATACTTTAAGTCAGCTTGTCCACAGTGCTGCTAAAAGAGCAGACCACTAAGAGGATATTACTCCCTTCGATCCCCATAAACTGAAACTCTGTGTCCTGTGTCTGTGTTATAATTCTGCAGTACCACATACTAATCATTGTTGTGTACAAATAAACAGCAGACGTTTTCTGGTTTTGTTTCTCAAGAGCTTTCTGTCTCACCGTCATCCACATATAAATATTTCTGCTTGTGAGCAGCTCTGTGCATCGACTCGCTAACTGAGAACCTGCTCAGAATCAGTCTGTAGTTTGGATTTAAGACGCTCGGTCAGTTTCACTTTGTGCGGCCAAACATTTCGAGGATTCCCTGTTTTGATTCGAGGGAAGACGACGTCCATGTGGAGCTGAACGCAGCCTCACGGTGACTCAGGAGCCACGTGGGGACGGGTTAATAATCAATACAGCGATATATCACAGTCCAGCCTGCGATACCCAGACGGACCTTTACTCCAGGATGTTGTGCATCCCTTTGTCGCCTGCATGATGCCACTGTTCTGTAGTCACATGCTCTTCAGGTATCACAGATGGTTTAACTCGCAGTATATCGCAGAATCACCACTTCAGTGATTCTCCTGTGATTTCCCAACACCACTGCAGAGAGCTGCTGCTTCATTCACCTGGTCGACACCAGGTTTTAGGATTTATGACACATTGGGGCTGAACTACTGCAGGCGGCTGACTCCCTTCAGCTTTTACTGAATCCTGCAGGATACAGTTATGAAGGTGAGGAAGCTCTGCTCAGCTTTTAAACAGCTCAAACGTCGCCCAGTTTCCAGTTGTCACCGTCACGTCACTACTGCCACCTCCATCCATCTCATGAGCACCTGGCTGCAGGACGCTCAGAGAGCAGTTTGGTTTTTGGATTATTTGGTTCCCAAAGATTTGAACCATTGATTCACTCATTATCTAAACCGCTTCCCCTCAGAGGGGAGAGGGCAGATTCAAACCAATTATCCCAAATTTAGGGGGGGATGCAGGAGAGATTTTGACCACCACCAACCCTGGGAGCCCTGAGGATGAGGGAGGGGAGGGGAGGGGAGGGGAGGGGAGGGGAGGGGACATGCAAGGGGTGGGTGGGTGACGTCTGGGATCTCCTCGTCGATCAATCATTCCTGTCGGAGAGAAGCAGTGTGTCTTTAAGGGGTTGCAATGATTTCCTGTTTCGAAATAAACAAAACACAAGTAAGTGGTTACGCTTTGGACGACTTCTTGTTTTAGATTTTAAAAAAGGAAAATAAATAAAAGAACAATAAAGGCGTCCGCTGGTGGGACACAACAAGCTGCAGGACACATTTTAAAGTAGAACAAGCAAGTGACAAACAGATGACACGTGATGTGATCAGATTACTGTGGCGCCTGTGCTGCATTCAGGACACGTAGGAAATAGGAGAAAACTCTCCAGGGGGATTCAGACAGTAAGCCAAGTGTTCCCCTTTATACTGTTTGACGTGGAGCACAGAAACAAACTCCCCCTCTACACTCCTCATCAATGCAGCACAAGCACCAGTAAGTCTTCCTGCTGTACATGTGAACAGAGAGCAAACACACTGATGTTAAACGGCGGATTGGAAATCAGGCGACACAAAATACTTTGATTTGAAAAAGCACAAACCTGCAGCAGAACCTTTTTACCACAAGGTGGCGCCACATTACACATCACAACAAGTTTGTTTTTACGTTTATGTAAAGGAATGAAAACAGTGTTTGTTAAAAGAATGTTTTAAGTTTGAGAAAACATTTAGTTTTGTCTCATTTTATTCATGCAAAGACATGCAGCAGAGTGTGTGTGTGTGTGTGTGTGTGTGTGCAGTTAAAGCAGCCGCTCTCTGAATGTGACCCCCCCAGTTCACCTCGGATTTTATTCTACCCCCCCACATGCCTTTACTTCTTTTCTCCGTCTTCTCTACGTTTTGAGTCAGAAATGAGTCAGAAATTAGAAGCAATTAAAAAAGAAAGAAACAAACTTCCTGTCAAATGTACTTTTATAGATTATTATAAACCCCCAGCCTCTTTATTACAGTTAGTAGAGTTAATGATCTGCATCGAACACGTTTACTTTCCTTTAATCTAATCTCTAATCTCTAATCTCTTACCCGTTGGATTATTTCTCCAGTTCTCTCGATGACGATGGTTTTGGCTTCTTTGACGGGCGACGTGGGCTGGTAGTCATCGCTCAGCAGACCGAGGATCGGGTACTGGTGCCTGTACCTACACACACACACACACACACACACACACACACACACAGCAGGGTGAGATAATATGTAATAATATATAATATGTACTCTGGTGTGTGACGTGACGTTGCACCTCTTGGTGATGATGGTCTTGGTGACGTTCTTGGAGCTGTCGCTCCTCTCCTGTATCATCTTCCTGATCTCCTGAGGGCCACAAGAGGTCAGAGGTCAGAGGTCAGAGGTCAGCAGGCCCAGTGTCCGTACAGACGGTAGGTTTAATTCTGTGTCTACATGGTAGTATCAGTAGTTCCTGTACCAATACGTGCTTATTCTTTGGTCTGACAGTTTCAGATTAAAATGATTTTCAGACTTCTATATTTAAACATAAAAAAGGTTTTGGAGCTGATTTTCTTAATCTCACATATTTCCAGTCTTTGCAGGAACTTACTTGCAGATGAATTTCAAACAAAACTGGCTGTTGCTTTTTGTTTGTGTGTTTGTGTGAGAGAGAGTGAAACTTTAACAAAAGGCATGTCACGCCAGCACCCTGAGGCGTAAAACAAAACATTCCTGAGGTTAAAAGTAACTGACAGCCTTCAGTTCTGCTTCTGGTCAGAATGTGGTCGGACCTGCAGGGTGAAAACTCCCCGTCAAATAAAGAATCAAAGATCTGCTGCAGACCTCCTCCTGCCGAGTGATGGTGGTCTGCCGCTGCTCCAACACGGTCAGCAGCTCTGAGATTTTCAGCTGGAGGCTCTTCTCCGAGGAGGACGACCTGCTGCTGCTGCTGCTGGCCTCCGTCTGGATCTTCGTTATCTGGGACTGGAGGGAGGACGGAGAGCCACGAGGGACAAACAAGTAAAGAGACAACAACTCGTCTTTCTTTTGTCTTTGTGGCTGTTTACATATCTATCTATATAAAGCTGACTTCACTGAGCATACAAAGGGCTCTGTGGGTTCAGTCTGGACTCATTCTCACCCGCAGCCTCTGGATCTCCTGGTCCTTTTCTTGTCTCATGGAGTCCAGCTGCTCGCTGTACTGACGCGACAGCTCCTCCGTCTTGATGTGGAGCGTGGAGCTGTTGGCTTGGCCTGCCAGCTGGAGGACAGACGGACAGGGAAAGACAGAAGAGAGACGATCATCACCTCTGTCCTCCTTCACTGAGCTTCTAAAAGCCTGTTGTCACATAAATCATCAGCTCACAAAGTCTCTAATAAGGACATTTGAATCCCTGTATTCGGTGATCTTGTCGGAGCTTTGGCAGGAGTCCTCATTTAAATCGATTGATGTCATGCATACTTTAAAAATAAGCTGGCGTGGAGACAGAAATGTGTGACTGACGGCGTGCGACGCGCTCCTACAGCCTCGGGGAGAGCGAGGAGCGTGCGGTGGTGTGTCACCTTCTGTCGGAGCATCTCGTTCTCCTTCTCCAGCGCCCTCATCCTTCCCTCCTGCTCCTTCATCTTAAACTCGCGGCTGGAGTCCGTGTTTCGGCTGCTCGTGAGCTGGCTCTCCAGGGAGCGCTGGGTGGCGCTGGTTTCCTTCAGGGACAGCTGGGGGGGGGCGACAACACACAGGTTCACAGTGTAACTCAACAGGCGGCAAAAATGATTACCAAAACTGTCCGTTACAAACATGAATCAAAGTTTGCAGACCGATGTTGTGCTCATAGCCACTGTGACGCAGGCAGCTGAGTTTTCTTGATTAAATGATTAAATGATTAAATGATTAAATGATTAAATGACCCATGTTTCAGGTGCACTGGCTCTGCAGTGGTTCAGATCATCTGAATAACCTGTGTGCAGCTTGTCCGACCTCCTTCCTGCTCATGTCTGCACAGCGCTCCTACACTTTGGACCAATCGTATCACAACTGATAAATGTGGAATTATCCTTTAATATGTCTGCTGACTTGTTTACCCATGTCCACACACACACACACACACACACACAGGTTCTCTGCTACATACGTGTACCTTTTGATAACATAATGGATGTGTGTTCACATGTTTAGTTTAATAGTTTATATTGTTTGTTTCGTCTCTCTAAACTTCTACAGACACGAGCTCCCGCTGTTCAGGATCTGTAGTGAAATAAGTAAATACATCTTCACCTTCAGGCAACATGAATAACAGAAAGCACACATACACACACACACACACACACACAGGTGTACTGTACCTGCAGCTGCCTGTTGTTGTCCCGCACGGCCTCCAGGAGGCAGTCGTACTGCCGAGCCTGGTCGGCTTTGAAGCTCAGATCTCGCTCCAGAGACTCCTTGTCGCTCTCCAGACGCTGAAAGCACAGACAGTCAGACCTTCGTGTTCGCTGCACCGTTTCATGTTCACACGAGGATCAGCCACACCTTTGTTTTGCATTGCTAATTGTACGTTTTGTGACTCTCTCTGGATCTCTGGTCATGTAGGTGGAGGATTAGGATACCTGCACTCGCTCTGATGCTAATTGTTTCTGTTCAGGAATGCAGACGCACATACCGCTGGCTCCACCACACTGTTACTGTCTGGCCCGAAGCCTCTACATGATTCAAAGTGCTCGATTAGGTCACAGAGCTGCTCATAATGAGCTGTGCAGCCTGTGGGGATGTGCTGTTCTGAATATACTGACGTAACCAACCGTCCTGAGCAGCGCTGTGTTAGAAAATGCTAAAACTATCATATAAAAACCTCCCGCCAGAATATAAAAGAGTACAACCTTGACCATGATCTAAAGAAATGCACCAGTAATAATAATCCAACAAACATATCACACAGTTTAGGATGCTGAGATGCTGCTGATGTGGCTCTGGCTCCGTTTAAATCCACAATTACAGTTATGGTTCATCACTGGTCTGTAATCACCCCAGTTCACATCTAAGCTCCTGCTGGAGGGTGCAGCGAGGGTTCAGTGACTCCGCTGGCGTAGAAATGTTCCTCCTTCTTACCCGCAGGTCCTCGGACATGTGGAGCAGCTCCTCTCTCAGGCTGCTGAAGGTGGACAGCAGCAGACGCATGCTCTTATCGGCCGTGAGACGAGTCTGACGGAGAAAAGGCACACAGAGAGATGAGCAAAGGCTACGGTGAGCTGTTTGAACCTGCAGCCACATCCCACAACTGTGACACATTAAGAAGTAAAGGATTTGAAGTGAAGTAAAAAGAAGCCATCTCTGTTTTAAGCTGCTCTTATGACGCCTCACTCACAGGACAGTGAGTTATAGTGACACAAAATTCACTGCAGGGATGTTTTTTTTAATTGGAAAGAGGATCCAAACTCTGTCACTCACTTGCAGCAGGTAGCGGATTTGCTGTTTGGTCAGTTCAGTGGCTCCTTTGGGGAGCAAAGCCTCCACCTCCTCTCTCTCCACCTGCACACACACACACACACAGAAACAAGTGAATAAAATCACCCCTTTAACACTGAAACTAGCTGCGTGTTTTCCATCCTGATGAATTCATCTTGTGTTCTTGATAAGATCTTTTTATTTCAGGCGCTACGGTGACGTGGCCCCCGGAGGAAGTTGTGTCTGCTGAGCTCTCCTCAGATCGACTTATCAGATGCGTGTGGTGCCGGTTTGTTCCTCACCTTGTAGTCATTGCTCGGGTCCAGCTGGTGTTTCCTGCAACACGCAGACAGGAAAGACAAACAATGAGCACAAGCAGGAGTGACTGGAGAAAACTGAGGGGTGTGTGTGTGTGTGTGTGTGTGTGTGTGTGTGTGTGTGTGTGTGTGTGTGTGTGTGTGTGTGTGTGTGTGTGTGTGTGTGTGTGTGTGTGTGTGTGTGTGTGTGTGTGTGTGTGTGTGTGTGTGTGTGTGTGTGTGAGCATGACTGATGGTTTCTCACAGTGACTCATGAGTCTTTAAGTCTTTATCCAAACACAGAGACAGAGGAGTGTGTGTGTGTTTTGTGTACTAAAGGTCCCATAAAACTTTCAAACATAAACATGTGTCCCTGGTTTGCCTGCTCTGTCCTCCCTCTGCTATCTTTTAGTAAAAGTGTGTGAGCGCTTTACTCAGATTCGGCTCCCTTAATGATGTCATTAGGTGGATCTGTTGATCATGTGACCTCCTGAGTCCACCTCGCTGTCGGCCACAGTTCTGTCCTCCCGCTTAGAGAAAGCTGTGGAGCTGAGAGCAAAGCGAAGCCTCCGAACAGCTGCAGTGACCGATAACGTGTCGGTTTAACCACGTGAAGCTGCTCTTCAACTAAAACAAGCCTCTACTTGAAAATGAGCAGAATATTTTACACATCTACGTCTATTCAGGAAAGAGATACTGGAGTTTGTTTTAATAGTTTTATGTGACGTTGCAATCATTTCATTCACAAACATGTCGTTTAGTTTTCATAGAAAGGCTGAGAAATGTTGTTAATGAGGATTTATACACATTTGGTGTGTAGTTAAGGCAGCATGGTGTGAGCAGGAGTGAACACACACACACACACACACACACACACACACACACACACACACACACACACACACACACACACACACACACACACACACACACACACACACACACACACACACACACACACACACCACATGAATCACCTGGTGGTTTCCTGTAACTACCTGCCTCATGCAGGAAGTTCAGCAGCGACCAAAACTGAACATTAAACCTCTTAAACGCCATAAAACTGTCGTTCAGACGCAACAACCTCAAATTTCCCTTTTTTGCCAGCTCATGTAGAGGAAACATTAAGTCACCAAACACATCATTCACCAGTTGGCCTCCGTGGGAGACAAACAGAAGGAACCACAACGGAGAGAAACCAACCGGAACTCACCTTTAACCTGTCGGAGCACGCTGCTCACGATACTGTACCAACCCAACCTGCCAAGACAATATCCCACGGCTGTCTAGGGATCTACTAACCCACATAAAGACGTCAGGAGCTCAAAACCAGACTGTCGATGAGATCATCTCGCAAAAGTCTTTTAGTTATTCAGGGTTATGAGATTAAACCTGTAAGATAAACGTCCAATAAGAAAGCATCGTGCTCTGTCACCAGTTCAGGTGCAGCCTTAAGGTTTCCCACTCAAAATGTACATCTGACCACATAGTTTCATCTGTTAAAGATCTTATATTGTAATATAATATAAATATAACAGTCCCCTGAGGTACTGTCCTCGTTTATTGAGCGGCTCTCTTCTTTTTACTCTCCTCTGACTTTGAGGCAGATTGAAAACCAAGAAGAAGGAAAAAGCAGCGTCTTACTGTCCGCGGATCTTGGACACGTGCTCGGAGATGCAGGAGTGGATGTCACAGTTCTTCCTGTAGACCTCGGCCAGCAGCTCGCCGAAGTACCGCGTGTCCAGCTTCGTCGGCGGGGGCGTCGCTTTCAGCTCGGCCCTCACCTCCGCCCTGGAGATCTTGTGGATCACCGGCACCTGCTGTACGATGTTGACGATCTCCACCTCTTCCACTTCCACCATCTCCTCCTCCTCTTCTTCCTCCTCTATTTCCTCCTCCACCTCCTCCTGGAAGAACCAAGCAGAGTCATTTTGATTGAACGTGACATGTTCAACCTGCTTCTGTGCTTCTACTAATGTTCTTCAAATGACTTTTTTACCTTCTCGTGTGTCATTTCAGTATAATATTTAACTTGTGTTGTGTTTGGCTCAGGTTGTGCATTACAGTAAACATCCATGATGATATTTGAGAGTTTATATTTTACATGAACACCAAATATAACATTAACATTAACATTAGCCCTTTAAAGGCTAAAGGCACAGTGTAATGGAATCCACCAACATACTGATATATCTGTGATGATAACACGCCATGAATCAGACTGACCAACTTATTGGGCAACTGCTAGTTTGAATTCATCCCAAGTGGGTTGGGTGGGGCTGTGATCAGGCCAGTCAAGTTTTCCTGCACCAAACTGGCTGGATTAGTTCTTTATCAGACTGGCTTTGTGCAGAAGGGGCACCGTCATGTCTAAAGGGTGCAGGGCCCTCCCCAGACTGCTCACAGAGTCTGGATTATTCTATGCTGTAGCTGAGAGGCTGTCCTCAGGTGGACCTGCGGGGCCCAAACCAGGAAAAACAGGCTTAAAGAACATAAAACTACTCCGATGATTTGGTGGTAAATCACCTGAGGTCCCAGGATCTCCACCTGCCACCCACCACGAGGTCTGAGCCAAACACACCCATCCCCTCCTTTTATCTACACGTAGCAACGCAGTCAAACATTTGTTGCATAACCTGTTATCTAACATCACGCCGGGCCGAGCTGAGCTGAGCTGAGCTGAGCTGAGCTGCCTGCTGTGTGTAAAGCACTTTCCCTCTCTGCAAACACCCGTCTGTCAGACTGGTGCTTCACGCCAACACTGTCTGTTTGTCTTGTTCCTCTATTTTTAGGCCCCGTGAAGCACTTTTGTGACAAAACGTGTTAAAAAGGCACTTTTTTTTAAATGATTTTTCTGGGTTCCGCCCACCAGATCAATCATGTTGTAGCAAAAACACAACCTCGTCTGTCATCACCAGCTTCTCGGCAGGTCCTCACTGTGATTAAGGCTTTTTTGACAGCTGTGTGTTTGTTAATCTACACTTTGGGCCTTTGACACATTTTTTCCAAGGGTGCAGCTGTTTGTGTTGCAAGGTGAACAGCTGGAACAAACCCCCGAGGCTGCACGGGGCCCTCGTCCTTACCTGCCCCCTCCTAAATGCCAAAGATCGACTGGACAGGTTACGCTGAGAGTGATGGTTTATAATAAGTAGCTTTGAGTACGTGACTGGAGCCGTTTAATGTTCCTGTCAACAAAAACATGTGAATTTCTCCTGCATGAATAGCTAGAGCATCTGTGTCCCAGCATGCATCTGGTCTCAAATTCTGACTTTTGACCCAATAAACATTTTACAAGTTCCAGACAGACAAGTCAACTCCTGCAGGCGCAGAGCTAAATGAAGAGTCTGAGCGGCCAGAGTGTTCAATAAGATTAGAAAAGAAATAAATTGTACAACATTTATAAATACAACCAATAAATTGTGAAATAATTCGACATCCTATTGATACTGAGCTCATTATTCTTATGAAGCTTTATGCTGTTAAATCATTAAGACCATGATTTCAGATTTAATGCAGTTCTTTGTTTTTCATTACAAAGGTTTATTTCATGATCTCATTGTTCCCCATTACTTTTCATTTTATTTCACTTCCGCTTCCAGATTTAGTTTTTCAGGTTTTTTTTAGAGCTTCAGATAAAGTTTAGAGTTTAAGCTCAGCCTCCTTAATATCTACAGTCAGCTTTCCTGATACTCAGCTCTCGGTATGAGATGTTAGATTCCTTTGGATTCATCTGAGAAAGCAGAGACTAAGAGAGATAAACATGTTTCTGAAGTCTTCCACACTGATGATGAGGAGGATGATGATGATGCTTCAGGTTTGTTTTGTTTTTTTAATCTTGGTTTCAGCCCTGACAAGAACAAACAGAGACACAAAGCCAGGACATTTAGTCTGATGTCACGCCTTCTCAGGTATCCAAACAGCGTCTGAGCAGAGCGGTCCGGCCAGATTCCACATGAGCTCGGGGGAAGAGTTTTCCCAGCAGCTGAAGTTTACACTATGGTGCCATTGGAGGGCCACCAAGGCCCACATGGGGCCCTGCAGCACGCCATTATCACGCCCTCTGTCCAACACTGTGTCAGACTGGTGCTCGCTCCTCTCTGCTGATTATTGAGAGCAGCATAAAGATGGGAACCGAATATTAGAAACATGCATGTGTGTGATTTAACAACCAGAAATGTCAAATATTTTATGGTTGCAGCCTCTCAAATGTGTGAATCTGCACCTTTTCAAGGTTTCACATCATCGGAAACTGAACATTGTGACAGGATTTTTCCATTTTATCGACCAACTGATTATCATTAGTGATGAAAATAACCGTTAGATGCAGTCCTGTCCCTTATGTAACGTAATCAGGTGTAATAATGACCACAAAGCCTCAAGAAAGCTCAACATTACAAGCTTCATGCAGATAAAATGCCAGGATTGTTGAATCTGTATCTACATGAGAAGTGTTCCTGAAAAACTGGTTGTTCAGTATAAAGGGAAAAAAAAACCACTAAACGTCTCCTGTTTCAAAGTGTTTCTGAGTATCACGGCCTTCTGAACTTCCCGTAGCCTCCTAAAACACAACGCCACCGCTACCAGGAAACATTTAGCGCTGTTTTCATGAGCAAACGAGAATCAGGGGAACTCTGTGGACGGGAGGAACAATACAACACAGACAGTGAGGTGGGAAAGGGTTGATTTCCACACAGAACTCCAACAAGCTCACTTATTGTGAACTTTGCTGTTCGACTTGCTGGGCAGGAACCAACACTAACAGAAGCTGGTAGGAATTTGATTCCTGCAGGGAGCCCATTGTGTTCCTCAGGACAAATAAGTAAAGTGAGGTTTTCTGGACTTTGAACAAAATGGTCACTCGCTGGTTCAAATCCAGGGTTTGTTCTTGCGAAGCCTGATCGCAGCGGGGGCCAACTCAACTAAATTATCACAGAGAGCAAGATCAGAAATGTCTGTCATGTTTCAGAAAGGTCTCAGGTTAAGTATGAGTCATTGAAAGCACCACAGAAAGGACACAGACTAAATGGCCCCCCTGTGGATCTTCATGATTAAAAGAGCTCACTGTGTCTGAAGCTTTGCTCTAAAGCCAGCGAGTGAAACCACACAGCTGGTATCTGAAAACCCACAGTTTGCTTCATAAGAGTGCAAAAGGGCACTGCAGGAACAAAGGCTGGCACCTTTAGGGCGAGGTGATCACATGGGGGGGTGGGTGTGTCCCGGGGCCGTCGTGCCAGTCATTCCTGCAGAGAAAGGGAGAGCGACAGGCAGACCTGAACCGGCCTGGACGCAAAACAGGTCGAGCACGAGTGTCTCCTTACCACCAGCAGATATCAGTCCTGAGTATTTTAGGGTAATAACTTTCTTTAAAATGTCGGTAGTGAAGATACAGAACCCATCAACTGTTTATTCTGATGCTGCTTCAAATCACACTTGACTTCATGACAGCGTCAGAGAGGACGGCTAAAACCCCAGACTGTACACAGCAGGTCAAACAAGTGTTGAACACGTCGCCATTTGTCTCAGTGAATATATTTCTAAAGGTGCTACTGACACAATGAGATGATTCACCAGACGTTGGTGACAAGCCATGCAATCAAACCAGAGATTAACTTATGTGTAACAATGTGAAATGATGCAGGGAAAAAGTATTGAACACATGAAGACAGGGAGGTGCAGAAAAGCCAAGACACCAGCTGAAACCCATCAGTGATTAGAAGCTATCCTGCCCCTCGTCAGTGCACATTAGCATCAGCTGGTTCAGTCCCATCTGACGGCCTTTAAAAAAGAAACATCCCATCATGGGTGAAAGCAGGAGAGGCTTTAAAACCTTTCATGGTAATCTGAAAGTTCAAGTTTGTAAAATTTGCCCAACAGTGGCAGTAAAAGAAACATCTAAACATCAGCTGTACGTCCTGCGACCTGCAGGACGACACTCAGAGGAGAGACTTTTTCACAGTCCCGACAAAATCACGCTGTAGTGACGTCCCTGAGTTTGGGAAGCGCTGACCTGAAGCTGAACGTGTGTGTGTTGTCCTCTCAGAGCTGCAGCGTTAATTTTCAGGGATCACAAAAACACCTCGGGTCGCCTCTGACATGGTTTAATAATATTCAGCTGAGCTGCAGACGCTAAATTCCAGGGAACCACAGCCGACCTGAACTCAGACTGCTGTGTAGAGTGTGAGGGAGGTTAGAGCTGCAACTGTGTGTGTGTGTGTGTGTGTGTGTGTGTGTGTGTGTGTGTGTGTGTGTCCATGTAAGGCAAAGTGACCTAGAAAAGCGTGAGAGCAGAGGGAGAACAGAGCAGCCACTGGTCAAAAGGAAGCACTATGAAAACACGACATGAATAACAGACCCGTCACTCACCTGCCACCTGCCAAACAACACTGATCATCCCGTCAATCATCCCGTCAATCATCCCGTCACACTACTGACGATAAAGTTTCATCTGTTTTTCGGTATCTTAAAACAGGGAAGACTAAAGGTTGGTTGCACCGTATTTTAAAATCAAGTCCATTCATGGCTGATTTGTGTTTTAAAAGTATTATCAGTGTTAAAACTGACTCCTGCCGACAATAATTATAATACAACACCAACGTAACAACTGATTAATCATTAATGAAGCTAAATATTCCATTAGTCTCTGTTCCAAATGTGAGATACTGTCTGTGTCAGACAGAGCAAACAGAAAGAGGAAGAGCCTGGAAGCTTGTTGGGGTTTTTTCTATGATTTTATGAAACTGTAAATACTTTGTCGACTAATGAAAAATAATCAATAGACGACTTTTTAATGGAAAGAACCAACAGCTGCGGCTCTAATTGAGACTTTTCTGCAGCACAGAGCCGTCAGACAGCGACAAGGTGAAGAGCTGCAGTAAAAGGTTCATTTCCTGCTTCCTGTCTGGAGGTCAGACCTCCTGATGGTAGGATGAAACAACAGGGGGCTAAAAAAGAAATCACTCAACGGCTTTTCCCCAATCAGGAGCCGACTGATCTCGTTTCACAGGTACAGGCTGTGAAAGGAGCAGAAACATGATCGTCAGACTCATCAGCATCATCGCCTCACCTCCACCTGTGTGTGTGTGTGTGTGTGTGTGTGTGAGTGTGTGTGTGTGTGTGTGTGTGTGTGTGGTGATGTAGGTCAGTGTGTGAGCTCTCAGGACTCAGAGTAACCATAGAGGCTGTTATTGGAGAGAGAAGAGTCACTTTACCACACAGGCTCATTTCTGTGTCAGTATTTCAACCTGCAGCTCAACTTTTCTGAGATTCAGTCTCCTGTAGTTTTTCTGTAGTTTTTCTGTAGTTTTTTTCCACTTTTAGGGAAAAATGCTTCAGAAAACGCTTGTAAAACGTGGACAGGTGTGTCTGCAGCACGTTGCCAGAGCGCATGTCAGCGTCAGTGTCAAGTTAGATAAACAAACTTCGGCGGGAACTGGCTCGTCGACGCAGTAATGAGGCATCATTTCAGACTCAGCTCCAGTTTTAACATGCAGAGCATATTTGTACGGATTCATTCCCCACGTTCATCCAGAAAACTAAAAAAAAAAGAAGAACATATTTCCCACACAGGCGTGAGAGAGGTACCACTCTCCTCATCCAAACCATTCCCTCAAGCTTCAGAAGAGCCAGCTGTCTTTTATTTAGAACGACTTTCATTCATCCACAAACTAAAAAAAAAACACAATGGCACTCAAGTCATCGTAAATCAGCCGATTTCTTCGATCAACAAACTTCTTTAGCAACTACGGCAACAGACGGGACGAACTCTTCCACAACGAACAACCGAATCAGAATTAGTGATCCACCACAGACCCATCTCTACACGGCCGTGAGCTGATGCAGACTGATGCACCATAACTCGGCTGACGTGTGCTTATCAGCTGCAGACAGCAGAGCAGATGGCAAACAGATGTGATACAGATAAAAATATAGTGATAAGCTCAGCCATGAGTGTGCAGACAGGTGGAGACACTGCAGGAACAGCTTCAGTCAATATTCTAGCTGTATTTGATCTGTCTGTGAGCCTGTGGACATGTCAAAGGGGCTCATTGCTGCGTTCCAGGTGTGAAACTGTGAATTTGTGGAGCTTCACATTTCTGTTGGAGTGTAGTTTTTCTTCCGTAGCTGTTACAAATCAACAGCAGCATCAGGAAGAGTTGTGTGGCATCTCCACACCGAGCATTAACAACATGACGCCCCTCACCACGATGCGACGCAACGCCCTCCGTCTCTGGCCTGTAATTACAGCCGAATGCCTCACATACTCTGCAGCCGAGAGAAGCGCCTCCGAGGAAGCATTTAGTCACACTTGCATAATCTGTGACAGCAGCTGGAGAGAAAAAACCTCAGAACTAAAACTCGGCTCATTTCACCCACACGGGAGCAAACGTGTCTGTCAGCTGTTTTCTCCAGCTTCAACCTTTCACTCAACGCCAAAGTCCTCGTTTACACAAAGTCAGAAGTGCAAAGTTACTCCTGCTGCCGTCGCTTCGGGTCATAAGAGGTTAAATATACGACATGTGGTGGAGAAAGTGCTCAGCTCCTTTTCTCTGTAGTACTAACACCAATAACTAAATGCCGGCTTTGTTTTGTCCAGCAAATAGTACAAATCTAAAAGAATACATCTAAATTGTTGTATATTGTGTTCATAATTTAAATTGTTAAAATATTTAAAAGCAAAAAGGCAGCAAATCCTCTCATTTTCTGTAAATCAGTTACACAACTTCAGCTGCACTTGTATAAACTGCTGGGCATGGCTGCACCGGTGGGCCCTGGGCCCCCGGGGGCCAAACGGCTCCGGGGGCCCCTAAAAAACAGCCTCAGCACAAAGTCACTGTTATTAACTTTGCCAAAGAGCCCCAGAGGTCCCAGACAGAAACCAGCATGATGGGTTTCAAGTAGGCTACCCCACCCCCCCTGGGGTAGTTTAATTCATACCTGGATCATATTCTTCAGTTTCTTCACAACATTTCTGTCCAAAAACCTTCATTTATTAAGTTTCGGTAATAACTGTAGTGAATTCCCTCTGAAGTGTGGAGGAGTGAATGTGCAACACAACAGATGTTTTCTTCTCCTCAGTGCTGTTAAACTTTAAAGACGCTGATCAGGAAGGAGAAACCAAACCATCTGGATGGAGGTGAAGCTGGAGCAGAATTTACAGCTCTAGAAAACTACGAGATCAAACGTAGAACAAGTCCACCAGAGCACATCTTTACATGTTTACAGGGAGAGTATTTTAATTTGCTGTATGTCAATACATCCCAACTTTTAGTAATATATACAGACTTATGTCCAGACTAACTGATAAATTGCTAAAAAGTGCAATAAACCATAAAAAATTAATTTGTGTTCCAGCGTAGGAGGCGCTGTGGATCATAATGTTTTTGGCGTGTGTGATTAATGAAATCCTGGGATTTAATGTGCTGCTGTGAAGGTTTCCACTCTCACATTCAGATCTTTACATTTCATACACTCAAGAATCAAGAGAATAACTGGTGGGTTAATTGACAGAGAAGTGACCCTCAGTTGGTTTGAGCTCAGCTCATGTTTCCCTCGTGGCACAAGACCAAACACATACAACCAAGCAACCAAACCAAAAGCTGCACAACAGTCGTTGTTTACTATGTGGAGTCCAGATATACACTTTAATGCACAGAGTGTATCTGGAGTTTTGCTCGTTTCTAAAACTGGTCCTCCAACTTTCTCCTGCTTTGAGAAAACGTACCACAGGTCAGCTCACCGTCTGTCACCTTTATCTCGTCTGGACTCTGAGCTAGAAAAGAGGAACGAGTTAACCGGCACTCCTTTAAACTCAGACTGATCCTCTGTGTTCATCAATCACCAGCAACAAGTGTGATCACAGAGACACTAAGCCTCTCTGCTCTCCTGTCATGCTCTGATGATTCTGGTTATTAGAAATCCGTCCTGAGGCCAAACCCTGTGACACCAACAGTTTATCAGTGTCATACGTCAGCCTTCGACTTCGTCATGACGAAGACCTCCAAATCTACCTGTGCTGGCCACAGGGCGAGCTACACTCTCTTTGTCACGTGAAAACGTCTTTGCCTTTTTGTGATTACACGTGTGTGTGTGTGTGTGTGTGTTTGCATCTGTAATGTGTGTTTAAGTTTTAGTATCACTTAGCTTTTGCTTGTGTGTGTGTGCAGAGCAGCTCACACAGTTCCCTTCAGGCAAACAGAAACACTACAGCCAAGGATTTACTGTTCACCTGCTCCCCACCACACACACACACACACACACACACACACACACACACACACACACACACACATAAACACACACACACACACATAAACACACCCACACACACACACACACACATAAACACATATTTTAAGCACTTCAGCCCCTCCGGCTTCACCAGGGGGTTTGTTTTTATTACAAACATGTGCTGTGAGACGAGAAACATCTAAAGAAGCCGAAGATTCAGAGGACAGAGGAGCTACAGGAACACTGAGTGATAAAACAGCTTCTGATGACATAAAAGAGTCAGTGAATGATAGATAACATATATATATGGTATATATATATATATATATATATATATATATATATATATATTATAAATAAAAGCACAGAAAATGAACTAAATGTGAGAAACTGACAAACAGACTGAAGCCCAAATGACTTTCTGAAGACACAACAAGACGAGTGGGTGAGAACAGATTAGAGGCAGCAGGACTCTGCAGATGATTGAAGGGGAAAGATGAAGGAGAAATACCAGATAACTGCCCTTTTGGACCGAGTGTATCTTCTGTGTCTTATCTCGGCTCGTTGATTTATTGTGTTTTCATTGTCTTTCAAACTGTCTTGCAGCCAAAAGAAGATTTTCTGTGTTTGTGGGACAGCGAAGACACGAACTAAACAAGCCTGACAGATCATCAGAACAGGTGCTATAAAGGGCAAATATTCATTTCAGGACAGAACAATTATCTGATTCATCAATTAGTCCACTCATTGACAACAATTTCAGTCATTGAGGAAGAAAAATGCAGCGCTTTAGTATCTCAAATGTGACAATTTGCAATGAATTCATAAAAAGCTAAACATTAAATGGAAAACTAGAGCGGTCAGTCAAACAATCAGCCCTGATGAAGTGATCAGCCAAAAGGTTTACAGTCTACAGACGTCGCCAGAACATGATAAGTTTAATGTTTTATACTTTTTATAATATTGGATAGTGTTTATATGAACGTGTTATCATGCTTCTAAAATCAGACTTGGGTCTCAACGAGTTCTCTGTCTTTAAATAAAAGTATACATGTAAATATAAAAAGACAAACAGCATCAAAGCACCGTCAGCGCCGCCATAAATTAGAGCCTCCCTGCTTTGACAACAGCCATATACATACATGATGCTGCAGGTTCAACCCAAAGGAATGCACCCGCCCTCAGCTGAGGGCCTGTGGGAAGTGGCCGGACACACCCAGCCTCGATGGTTTGTCAGTGTTGCGACAGTTGATGAAGCAGCGGCTCTGAACAAAGTGCTGTTGTAACAGCGTGGACGAGGAGGCGTGAATCTCCCCTGAGCAGGCTTTTTCTTTTTTCCCTTTAGAAAAAGACACTTGTCTTGTTGCGCTACTGTACATTCACACACCGACAGGTTCCCATGTCGAGGCTTCACGCTGATGGGTGTGTCTGCAAAGAACCGACAGATGGACTCCACACCCCCACACCCCCCCCGGCAGTTCTCTCCCTTCTGTTTGCTTTTCATTTTGAAGACAAAGCTCCATAACCCATCGCAAGATTACACTTTGAGCCATGAATCATTTGGGGAGTTGGCACAAACCGCACGGCGCCGACACTGTGATTTCTAAACGTTCAACCTCAAGACACTCACACAGGAAGACACAGGAAGAAAACTACCACTCCAGGGAGCATTTCCAGGTCTAATGGACTTGAATCTGGGCAACATTTGGTTGAAAAATCCACCTTTTTACACGTCTAAGTTACTCAGAGTCCACTCTGTTAGGAACACCTGAACAGTAAATGCAATCCAGTGGACTTGTTCTGTCCTAAAGTCTATGACGGCGTTCACTTTCTCACCTGTCACGACAAGTTACAGGCTCATTTGCATGTTGTGTTCACTGCTGTCTGTAGTCTGCCTGCCAGGGCTTCCACGTGAAGCGTCACATGTTTTCTTTTGTTTTTTTATACGGTAATAGATGTTTGGTTATTTAGGATCATCCTAAACTTTAATAAGCATGGATTGTTTGTGTTTGAGAGAAAAAACTAAACTGAGGCAAGACTTAACAAGGTTTTAGCTCCAGAGGGTTTTTACACTTAGTGACAAGACACATACTTGTTTGGTTGCCAGACTTCTGCTTTTCTAAAGGGTTCACATTAGGAAGGCTTTTATGGTGAGATGAATCTGTAATTTTACGTGTAGTGTGTGTGTGTGTGTGTGTGTGTGTGTGTGTGTCCTTGCCTCCTCCTCAACACTTGGCTCGGGGCTCTTGATAGGACTGGACGACTGGCTGAAGACTGAAGAAGACTTCCTGCTGAAGCTCTGAAATAACAAAACAAGGAGGGAGAGGAAAAGAGGAGGCCGTCAGATTTGAACTGAAAATAACAAAACATGGGCCTTCGGACCACTAAACACAGAAGACGTGCCGTCTTTTTCATCCTTTAGTTTGGAAAAAAATGTTTTAAAAGCAAAGCAAATCAACAAAAAGGTTTGTGACGACTAAAGCTATGAGTCTTCACTGCCTGGTAAATCAATTCAGCTCTAAATACCCTCGAGGGGCATTTAGAGGTGAACCAGCCTGCAGACAAGCACGTAAGAAGATCATTTAAAGTATAAATATGATATTGGTAAAAGGCCAAATCCTCAAAATCTGATATTGTGTCAATAAATATTCATTCATCGGTCTACACTCGAGGCAAACTCGTGCCCAAACTCCCCCAATTCTGGGCCCATCGACGGTCGCTGAGTGTGTAATTCCTCGTGTTTCTGATGTATAAATGTGGTTATTCGCTGCAGAACATGAGTTTCACTCCTGAATCGGCTCCTTTTAAAAAGTGCAGTATGTCAGATCAGAATGACGATGACACAACATCAGCTATGTGTTCTGAGTGTTATTAACCGCCCAGCCAGATGTGACTGAAATGATTAGTAAAATAAACTCCAGTATATAAAATTAGGCGTCAGAATCATTTAAAAAAACTCCAGTTGACTCATAAATGTGAGAATTTTGACTCAACTTTGAGTTCAGTCCTAAAATTGGGGACTTGACTGAAACTTGACTTGACAAACTTAAGATTTAACTTGTCAAACAAACAGCGTACAGCACGTCACTGTGATGCCCACGCCATTCCTTCCAAACCGCAACGCAGGAGAATCAGATTTTGCCTGTGAAGCTCACAGCGTTAAGGAAAACAAGCAGACGAGCTCCTTCGGCTCTGATGTCACTCTGAAGGCATTAACGAAACCCAAAGCTGAATCAGAGCCAGTGGGACCAGGTACCATAACAGAAACTGGAAACACAGATTAAACAAAGATAAAGGACAGGGCAATGAGGGGAAACAAGAAACCGAACAAGCAAAGGAGGAGAAGAATCCCTGCTGCTCTGATTAAAGCCACTTTATTCAGGTGATCGTTGCAGGCGGAAGAATGTGTTTGTCTTCAAATGTGAGGGTGTGCCGTGTCAGAGGAGTCAGACGAGGTGTGGCGCCGCCTCCCTATCAAACACTCCACCGCGGTGAGTTAGCTCTGACGCAGCAGCAGAGAGAGAGAGAGAGAGAGATGAAGGCCAGCAGGGCTTTAGTAGGGACAGGAGAGGACGGGGGGAGGGCTTCTAAATGAGGAGGATTGGACCTTCTCATTAATAAAGCCACAGCAGATTAACTGGCAAAGGGCAGGATCAGTGAATGTGAGCAGAGGCTGTTAAATCCACCGTGGCAGGAAGCAAAAAGAGCCAAACTTTCCAACTACATGAGTTTTTACTGCATCGTTTTGTGCATGAATGAAGCAGCCACGCCTCATTTTAAAACTATAGAGCCTGACATGTGTGCTAAAGCTCCTTCATTCATCATCTCTAATGTCTTTTCATCACAACATGTGTCACTACAGATCTGGAGGCCGCCAAACTCCATGTTCCAGTAAATGTTGTCAAAGCACGCCGTTTAGATTTGGCTCCCTTTGTGATGTCACAGGGGGATCTGTTGATCATGTGACCTCCTCCAGCCCGTCAGCAGGCCGACTGAAAGCCTCCTGAACCCACCTCGCTGTCCGCCCTCGTTTCTTCCCTCCCTAACAGTCAGCTCCTGCGAACACGAACATGTTGAAGGCGAGAGCGAAGCGGCGGATTGTTTCCGTTCAGACAGACGGGAAACATCTGCAGCAGCCACGTCTGCTATCAGGAAATAATAATAGATAGCGCACAGGTGGGCTGCATCACCTGGGAGGATATATATATATATATATATATATATATATATATATATATATATATATATATATATATACACACACACACACACACAACAACTCTAATCTCTAAACTCTGCTCTCAGGATGTGGAGTTTCTGGCTGTGAAACGTCAACAAAACACTATTTCATTTCTGTACTGTGATTAAAAATAACAAATAACGAAACTGATTGATTGATTGAAGTCTGTGTTAAAAAGAAAAACAGATCTGGTTGGGGGCGGCATGGCATGGCAGCCGTTCTGTCTCCAGCCAACCAAAGGATAAACATTACAGATGATGGATGGATGGAAATCTGAGCCAATACAAGTCGTCCAAAAGCCAAAGTTATTCCGTTTATCATCATGTACGACAAAAGAGAAGCATTCAGTCCTGATATTTGAGAAGCTGGAAGCAGCAAATGTTGTTTTCTCCTTTTGAACAGTAAAACCTGTGCCTGAGGAAGCTCAGCCTCCTGCCCGTCACGCTCACCTGCTTGTCTCTGATCGCAGGCCGTGAAAAGTCAGAGCGCAGTGTCAGAATTAAAACGCCTCTGTCACACAGGAAACATGCTTACGCTGCAAAGTGGCTCCCTGTGTTTTCACCACTCGGTCGGTCGGCCTGTTTTCCTGCTCGGACACTGATTAGTGAGTGCTTATTACACGCTGGTGCAGTTAGAACTGCTGGATGATGAACTACACACTAAGGAGCTTCCTGTTTCTCAGTGTAAAGAACCCCAGCATCAGTTTCCCATCAGATATGCAGGAATTACCTTTGTGGAATGAAAATGTGCATCTAATGGATCCTTCTGTGTCCAGCTGACATGTAATCACTGCTGTTTGTCTTGTTTTACACGTATTACGTCGATATTCTACACTCATTTGTGAGTTTTGTAAGTCTGTGTGGAGAAAAAAACAGCTAAACAAACAAAGTTAAAGGAACATTCCCCCATGTTTTTGCACTGTTGTTGTTGTAACTTCGCGTCTTATACAGTAAACAGGTATTAATTTAAGTGTGACTGTTGGTGTGCATGGTGGTATTTAAAGCAGCTTGTGTGCTGGTTTGAGTTTCACTCTTTCCCTGCTGGTGTTTTTCTCTCAGTGTTCAGGTCATTAAACTCTTGAGTCGCACTGTGAAGGTCTGGATGCTGCTAAAGGTGTTGAAGAGGAGAAGAGGGGGCTCACCTCCATCGCGCTGCTGCTGCTGAGCTGCTGCTGCTGCTGCTCGAACACCAGGTCGGACTCCTGGCTGCTGACGCTCAGGTGCTGCATGCTCTGCAGGTAAACCGGGGACACCATCTGCTGCATCATGGGCTGCTGCACCATGGGCTGCTGCATGAGGACGTAGGACTGCTGCTGCACGGCCTGCTGCACGGGGATGTAGGACTGCTGCTGCACGGCCTGCTGCACGGGGATGTAAGACTGCTGCTGCACGGACTGCTGCACGGGGATGTAGGACTGCTGCTGCACGGACTGCTGCATGGGGATGTAGGACTGCTGCTGCATCGGGACCAGGTACCGCACCGTCTCATAGGAGCCGTTCGGCAGCGGGGACACCGCCCCGGCAGAGATCACCGTGCTCCCGGCCTGCGGCTCCGGAGAGGCCACCTTCACGGTCCGGTAGGTCGTCGCCTTGTGGGTCGTCTGGACAGACATGTTGATGGATCAGGAGCGGTTCGGCTCAGACCCCCTCACTCCTAAAAGCCCAGAGAGGCGCAGCGCAACAGGCGCAAACTGCTGGAAGTTTTCTCAAAGCGGAAAAGTCACAGCAGGATAAAAAAGCTCGCAGGATCCTCAGGTGGGTTTTTCGGCTGTGGAGCAGCGCACAGGTCTGACTTCCTCCTCTGAGCTCGCTGGAGAGGAAAGTCCGGTCAGAGGAGTCCTTCCACGGAAAGGAAGATCAGCGTAATAACACCGAGGGAGGCGCCTCTGTGTATGCAAATCCTGCTCTGAGCATCGGAGGTAGGGAGGGAGGTAGGGAGGGAGGGCTCTCAGGAAGACTGGGGCTCTAAACCGGCTCTGTGGTGTCTAAGAGCGCTTTAATGACACGTTTGCATGAGAGCAGTCATTGTTTTAGCAGAAAATGTGTGCAGAAGACGCAGCAGGTGAAGAAAAGGTGAAGCAGCCGCTGGGTGGAGACACTGAGCCACGAATGAGACACCTGAACAGGTAGAGACACAGCAGAGGAGGAGGAGGAGGAGGAGGCCTGCACATGTTTTATTTAGATTTATTTAGGTAAAAGTGCTAATAACACGCTGTAAAAACAAATAGCAATAGATAAATTCATAGCACTGTGAAAAAATCCTTAAAACTTCTGAAATGTTGCTTCATCCTGCCTGATAACAGAGTTTATTGTTGTTTATTGACACTAAACAAATGTTGTCCAGTGCAGTTTAACCATAACTATTTATTTATTTTGCATCCTTGTGTTTATATTGTCTATTACGTGCAGTTTTAATGTTTTCTGTGCATTATTTTCTATTTGTTTTTATGTCCCTTGTTTCTGAATGGTACTTTTACAAATTACAACTTTATGTAATTGCGGCAGTTTACAGCTTGATTTGTTTATTTCATGCTGCTATTTATAACCAATCAAGATGGAGCCAGTTATATATTTTGTTGTTAATGAAATAAATAAATAAAAATGGTAAGCGCAATAAGAGTTTGATATGCGAACTCCCGCGATATGTAGCGAGACCTGACGAGATCTCCCCTTCACCGAGGAGGAAGTGTTTTTTTTATTAATCGGACACAATAATGGCTGCTCTCCAACATCGCCGTTGTTTTCACCGTGGACCAGTCGACATTGGAGGGTCACTGATGTTTCAGTCGTCGCCCTAAAGCCGCCGTTATCTCCGGTGAGAGCCAATAAGGCACATTGTTCAGACAGCTCGGTGTTATCAAGCGCCGTTAGCCGCCAGCGGTTTGGCATCCTCTTGTCCTTCAGGCACCGCTATCTGTAGCGGAGAGACGCCCGCCTCCAAATTCCACTGACAAAAATGCTAATTGGACCGGTTAGCGCTTCTCGGTTGGCGTATGTGAAGTTTAAAACCCCTTTTCGGACATTTGTCGAATGTGCAGCAGCTATTCTTCAATTCGGGATAAGTTAAAATACACCACGCAGCACCCGTCTTAGCAAAAACTGTACGTTTTAAATCTGTCTCCTCTCTCAACGAAACCCACAATAACAACAGCCTGCAAGTAATATATGCTCTTAGGCTGACCCCGATATTTACTGAATTCACCATGAGATCATGTAAATATCAATATCATCATACAGTAATACACCTGTCACCGTCTTTGTGAAAGACCTTTAAAATGCCTAATTTCTGAATGGAGTTTGGCGAGTAACGTTAGGAGGCTGTGGCCTCTATCACAGATAATGCTGTGCAGATTTGACAATATGATGTCATTGTAATAAACAATAAGTTTTGATAATACGTACTACATAAACCGTATTCTTAATATATAGAGGCAGCAGCTCGCTTTGAGCAACAATGCCTCTTTCTGTATCCATTCAAATGCAGTTAAAATGTGTGTGCATGAACGTATATTTGCGTGTTTTACATATGTGATCTGGTGTGTGTAAAGTTTTACTCCCTGTTTCAGAGTTAAATTATGTAAAATGATAAATTCAAGTTAAATATTCCTTCAAACAAGCTGCTTGACACAGTCTTGTTTAGAAGAGGCGCGTTGCTTCTAATTGTCATCGTTTATTTGCCAAGAAGTCTTTTGTCTAAGTGCTCCTGTGTGAACTGTAAGGCTCGTTTGATCGACCCTGAGAGACGAAGCGGAAGCTTTTCTATTGAAGTGTGTTTCTGGTCTTTGTGACGGATGCAGCGGGCCTGCTGCTGCAGCAGGAGTTATGTAATCCAGCCTGGCTGCCATCATCCTCTGGAGTAATCCTGCAGTCATCCGCCGGTCATCACACAGAATCAGATCCCTGATGTCATGCATGGCCTCTATATCTTTTCCTGTCTTATAGCCCTTTCTCACTTTGAATAATGCTTTGTAAAATCTTTTTCTTGTGTGGAAATGAGCTAAAACAAAGCACATAACTTTCACCAACATTACAGATACATCCAACAGGACCAAGCGTTGTTTAAGCCCTGAGAACATCATTTTTATTCATGTAAAATGACACGAAACATGTCAAGAGTATTTAAATTTGGTGCCGACATGTAAAAATTGGTGTCGTGGAGTTTAATTTTTTATCCTGAAAATCATCTCGTTGTTTCAAAGTATGGGATAAAGAATTATCAAACAGTTTGGGGTGGAATAAATATCTAATTTTTATTTTTAAATAAAGCTGCCAAACTTTTTCACATTAAGACAAAAAAGCTTTAATGAGAAATTAAATCACAAAGACTGAATTTCAAAGAGTGTGAAAACATGTTCGCCTCCGACTTTAAGGTGATCACACAGTTGACCTTTGACCTCTGCTGTCTCCCTAGTTGCTTCCCGGGCCCGGCTGCGTACCCACAATGCATTGCCAGAGGCTTTTGTGTGTCTCAGACAGTGAAATGTAACGGCTGGCGCTGCCACTTCACCGGCCAGTCCAACATCGCAGCAGGAAGGTAGATCATCATTTTATTTGTTTATTATAAGTGTGTCGCAGAGGCTCCAGTCATTTTCTGTTCATTTGCACGGTATGTAGGTGTAATAATGCACAAACCTTTCTCTGTTTTCAGGCCCTGTCCTGGTTGATCTTCTTCATTCTTCTACTGAAATCATGTCTGGCCCAGGGGACTTACCAGGTGAGTTTACAATGACGATGAATTACAATAAAATACCTGTAAGATACACATATAATAATAATAATAATAATGATAATAATGATTTAGAGTAGAGTAAAACTAAAAATAAGTAGAGCTCAGGTTGGTCTTTATTTATTATTTATAGATTAAATGAATCTGATTTCAGTTGGTACTGTGTTTCACAGATATAGTTTGACTTTATAAAAAAGTTTCTTAGGAAACGTCACTAAAAATGGAGTTAAGTGTGTTTGTTGGGGACTATTTACACACTGTTTGGTGTTCTAAAGGTAAAGATAACTTTTATTGATCCCACAGTGGGGAAAGTTCTCTGTTATTGCAGCTCAAAAGACATAAAGCAAAGAATTAAAGAAAGAGAAATTAAATAAACAGAATATACACAATATTCTAGTGATTTATTGAAGCAGGACAAAGTGTGAGTGTGGTTTTTGTCTAGTTTTACAATAAGAACAATATAGATTATTATTATTATTATTATTATTGATGATATAATGGGACATGTGTTTGTCAGCCAGGACAGTTTCAACAGTCAGTTTATTTAAGATGAGAGGAAAAAGAGGGGTCATCGTTGTTTGTGTCCGCAGCCATCGAGGGCTCTGGGATGGGCGGGATGAAGCTTCCCATCGGGATGACCCGACGGGCCCTCAGCTACGACGACAACCTGGAGGCCCCCATGTCCACGCCCCCCCATGACATCAGCATCAACAACCTGTGGAGACGACCCGTCATACCGGAAAGGAGGTTCTCACACCTGGCTGAGGTGGGCGACACACACACACACACACACACACACACACACACACACACACACACACACATTGTTATTCTCACCTGTTTTGTCGTGAGGAGGAAGAGTGTGATGCTGTTTCATAATGATCAGTGGCGGACCGTGCATTTCACACCTAGGCCTTCAGTAGTGCTCCGTCTGAATCAATCCACCCCTCAAGAACTATTTTATGGTTATAAAAAACATTTTATTATGCAGAAATACAGTATAAAGAGCCGTTGCATCGCAGATAGATAACTCCTGTAGCCACAATCAATGCCTTTATTGAATAAACAAACCAGGGGTGAACAAGTCTCCTTCTACTGCAGCGACACACATGATAAACATCAATAATAACCTCACAAACTTACAATATTATTTAGGAAAATAGCAACATTTTACTCCCCAAAAATTCAGATTATTTGTAAACAAAATCCATCCTCCTCTCTTTCCTCAGAAACAGTTCAGTTACTCTGTCGTACAGATTATCTGTGCGCTTCAGTTCCATCAAGAAGTCCTTTTCTATCCAATCATCAGGTCTGAATACGGTATTTTGTGTTCGAGGGCCTGCAGAACGGAGGCCTTCGGGCAGACTTCTTTGACTTTGACCCTGCCTGGCAACAAATGATGGCTGAAATGTGATTGGTTAAATGCTTTAATATAAAAATACACGTCTGGAAGCAGCACAACCATCTTAAAGCTATGAAAGGAAGCAGACAGACCATTTGGAATTATTAAATAAGTATTCATGGACAAAATGTCATTAACATCAGTTTGTGATTCAGATATTTGTTTTAGGCCAGCAGAGAAGGCCCTGCAGGCCCTGACGGCCCACCACTGATAATAATGATGATGATGATGATGGTGTGTGTCTTCCACCAGGAGGATGAGAGCGATGCGGCGGGGCAGGCCACACTGCCGGACAGCGCCCCCTCCAGGTCTCCAAGTGTAGTGAAGACCAAGGCCTCCTCCATCATCATGAGCTCCTTCATCACCAGTACGTCACACCTGTCACCATGACAACACATGCAGGGACTCAATCAATCAGCTCAATCAAAGCAAATTAATCAACTATGAAGGTCTGAACTCATGTATTTGGTAGAGTGACAGTAAAACTCTACTATGGGACTCTAATGAGGTTTTTCATTTGTTTGTGTACATTTAGATCGTATATAGAAGCCAATGACAATATAAGAATCTTCAATGTATTGTAAACAATAGTCAAGAACTAAAACGTCCAAATGAGCTAAACAGGGTTTTGTGTGAAGAAGCAGTTTATTTACTTATTGTGGAACAAAAAGAGCTTTGGAGTATATCGAACATAGAGGTGGTTTGACAAGAGTCTGAGGATATTTTGTACCTTTTTATTTAATGTGAGAATCCATCAGTAGGATTCAGGACGCTACTAACCTTTAAACCTTTTTGGATGTTTCATACCTCAAAGACAGTTTTTAAAACTCCCTCTCTGTCTGTCTCTCCCTCTCAGAGCAGACTCAGGACAGCATGTACAAGTTTGAGCAGAGGGCGGGGCTTACTGACACCAGCTACACGCCCCACAAAGGCCTCACCGCCGAGGAGACGAGGCTTCACCGCATCCCCGAATCCCTCCAGGTGAGACACACACTTACAGACAGACACCTCATGTGTACGACAAAGATGCAGGTGATTATTTATCAGCGTCCACGTCGCAGCTTTCAAAATAAAAGCCCCCATGCAGATTCTTCTATCGTATATTCCGCCACCATATGAATGTTTTCTAACCAGATGTCAGTCTGTCAGAGGGTTTTTAGTTCCATGCACGACCAGAGGTTCATCTTGGATGTGGAGAAACACTTTAACCTGCAGGCTGCAGCAGGAAAAAGTTGTAAATACACACAAGAAGCACATTTAAACCAGACAAAGTAAGAAACGTACCTGTTTAGCTCCTTTTAGAAGCACCAAAATCTGTGCAAGTCAACTAATCAGCCAGACAAAACGCTTCTGAAGCGCAGAGGATGGAACAAAACCGGACCGCTGACGTGCCCGGTGGGGTTTCAGGGTTAAGACAGAAAACAGCCTGGAGATAAAGCAACAGAGGGAAAGAGTTTGAGTCCCGTAGAATAAGGCTTTGGAACGATTATAATACTATAAGGAACGTGTGGTCGCACGTATCTGATTGGCCGTCGCAGCAGCTTGTTGAAGGACAAAAGTTGAGCCAGTTTAAACGTTTTGTTCGGGACGGCCTTCGGTCTGAAGGTGGCCTTTAGTCTCACGAGTTGCTCTGAAAGTAGCCGCGGTCTTTACGGCGAGAAGAGGAGCGTTTACCTGCTCTAGGAAACCAGGTTAGACAGGTTAGAACATCTTTACATGTAGTTTGAAGGAATACAGTCAAACCTCATGACGTGTGATGTGTCAGGATCCTTTTTCTGCTGTGTTAACGGAAGATGTGTTTAATGTGAATCCTAAAAATAAACTAACTAATCCTAAACTGTACATGGCCAAGAAAAGCTGAGATGTCATCTTTTTTAACTCCATACATTCTGCTGGTGCCTACATTACCCACAATGCAGCTGGACTGCCAACATTTCATTTCGGAGAACCGGCTTTAATGCTACAAACAGCTAATGTGGCCTCAAGCATCTTCAGACCTGAACAAAAGGCTTCACGTGACTTTTCCACACATGCAGTAGCACCCGTCAGGACCCGTGAACAGATATTGATCAGATCAGAGAGGTTGATATCAGTTCCATGATCAGTAAATCCACCTTCGCCTACATCGAACATTTCACTTCAGTCTGACGCATGTTTTGTTTTTCGCTGTTTAGAAACTGCAGATCCAGAGCATGGAGGCCAGAGAGGAGCGGCAGAACTCCTCCGCCCAGTCCACCCCATCTAACACACCACACAGCTCCCCGAAACAGCAGCGCAGGTACACACACACACACACACACACACACACACACACACACACACACACACACACACACACACACACACACACACACACACACCTGAGCAGAACGTGGGATAAATCTATAACCTGGCGTACATGCGGCTCGTGTGTTTGTGTAGGACCTGGTTCGGCAGTACGAGTTCAGAGGTCAGCGTCAGCTCATCCAACAGCAGTATGGACTTGGGAGGAGGAGACACAGCCCCGGGGGGGGGTGTGGTCGAGAGGTGGAGCCTGTTCGGGCCTCGGCCGCACGTCCAGAAGTCGACCTCTGACCTGGGATCAGATCCTACGGCTGCAGGTAAACGGCATCACCTTGTTGTGTGTGAATGAAGCCACGGAAACGTCCACGTCTTCTTACAAGTCTTCCCTGTTTACGCTGCTTTAAAGACTTGTTTAGGTGGAAACATACAAACTCCTCACCTCTTCGGCAAAACTCAAAAGGGGTCACCTGTATGATTCATGTAGATCCGCTGACTTACGGGGTGTCAGATTTAGGTCCGGCACAATTGTTCCATGATCACCTGGGTATCATTTCATACTCCTTAGATCCCACGGTCCGGGGAATTCTAGTCTGGTGGTAGAAATGTCAGACAAAAACGTTGGATGAAAACATGATGTTTAAAGAGCAGCATGACTGTGGATGTGTGTGTGAGAGAGGGAGAGGTGTAGGTGAAGAGATGAACAGTGAAGTTGTGCAGTACGAGCTGGCTTTGTGTTTGCTTTTCATATCAACTTCTAAAAATGAAATGAAAAGCTGCTGAGGAGAGCAAAGAGCTGCACTGAACAAAGAAAAGGCTGAAGCAGGCCCTTCAAACGCTAAAGGACAGGAAGTAGTAAAGTTAGACATCGATTTAGAGCCCAGATATAAACTGTTTGGCGGTTCGGTTTGTTTCCTGGTTGTGGGGTTTGCATTTAGGTCTTTTATTTTGAAAAATGTAAACATCCATTAACGGCCAACATCGACCAAAAGTATCACTGAAGCAGTTTAGTTTTACTGCAGTGGAAAAGGAAAACTACTTCTATGTCTCTAGCAAGCAGTCAGGCATTATTAGATCTTCTTTGTCTGCTGTCACCTCCTCCCAGCATGCAGTGGAAGCCTGTTTTCCTTCATATAGCTTTGTCTTGTGCAGGATTTCTACCCGGCCGTCGTATTTTAACCCACCGATTGTTCCTGATAATTCATTTCTTTGAGTGTAACAGATCCTCCAGTTGTGTCTCTGTAAATAATCAAACCCACCTGCTGTGAAAAAGGTCTTTTTCAGCATCGACCTGTTTGCATCCCTGAACTCGGTGAAAGGTTGTTTTTTTTGTCCAGGATTTGGGTTAATGGGTGAACAGCCGACCTTCAGACTGACGGTAAACATCGACCGCAGCTGCTCGTCTGTTGGCTTTTGCTGACAGTGAAGCGACAGTGTTGTTTTTTCTGCATCCCACTGATGTAAAAGTCGGAGCAGTAACCGTTTAAATGAAGATCAGTGACAGCTGCTGTGTTTGGAGACGATCAATCTGTTTTCCAGGATGACTTTAGGTAGGTACTTTAAGAAAAGGGTTGAGTCTGAGGACCGAAGGAATGACTGTACTGTGGTTATGGGAAACAAAAGGGTAACTTAGAGAAGTTGTTTAACTTAAAAATTAATCATTTCTCAGCTGAAAAAGACTTTTTAATGAGCCGAAAACCGCTTGATATCATTCACAACATGATGTCTTTGACAGGAGATTCCCTGAAATCTGTGTATTTCCTTTAAATCTACATTAAATGGATTGATATTGACATTTCTGCTCACTAGAGTCCCTTAAAATTAGATTTTTAGGTTTAGAGATGAACATAAACTCATTTTTCTGTTTGAACATTATGAACATTATCACTTCCCTCTAAAGTCAGTCAGCAAAAATGAGGATTTTAGGGGTTTTCTTTTCATACTCAAAGGGCAGATATGATATTGCAGAGACGAAGACGAAGAAAATCTTTATATTACAACACTGTTCAAGAATAAGAACAAATCAGTGCGAGGCAGCATCAGTAAAATGTCTCAAACGTTTTTTTTACACACAAATTACATTTATTTCTTTCAAAAGTGGTTTGGCACAACAGAAATCCCACTACTGCAATAATTACTGCATTTATTAATGTCACTAGTTAGTTGGTTATATCTAAATGTGTCGTTGCAGTTTGTCTTTTTATATTAGTACACACACACACACACACACACACACAGAGTTGAAATGACTTCGTCCCTCCGTCATGGTGACAAACACGGTGATGAAGTAACCTCAGGTGTGACGGCTGTGGCTACTTCCTGTCAGAACATAAAGCTTCTGTCAGCGTGTTGAACCATCTGATAATAAATACAGTCCTCAGTTTTCCTACTGGACCCAAACACACCATCTGCATGAGGCCCGTTCTCTCACCCTTTCGACATTTTCTTAAGAGATGGAATTAAGTTTCACTGGATCATCATTAAATTCAGATTTACTAAGAATAGTTTGGCTCTGAGTTGCTCTTTCAGGATCATAACAGACGTCCTGTTTGGTCATCATGAGCCACCGTACTGTGCATGTGTCTCATTCACAGTCATTTATTAGCATGATAATGATTAATAAGTGCGATCACTGATATTTTCATCTGGAGACAATCCTGCATCGTCAGATTTAAACCAGAGGAGGAAAAGAGCTAATAGATGTGATCAGAAAGTTATTGTTCTGTGTCTTTTCCCAGCAGGCTTTGCGCTGCAGGCGTACCGCGGCGCCCAGAAGCCGACCCCCATGGAGGTGATGAAGTCGCAGGCCACGCGGATCGGCGACAGCCCCGCCGCTCAGGCCCCTCCCAAAATGGAGATTCCCACCGTGGAGGGTCGCCGGCAGGGAGGGCGGCCGCACAAGCTGAAACCCAGAGACATGAACATCCTGACGCCCTCCGGCTTCTGAGAGGAGGAGGCAACACGATGAAGGCTCCTCTCACAAACCGCTGGTACTTTAAAATGTGTCCAAAGGCCGTTTCATTCAGATTTAAGTCCAAACCACCAGTTAGGTCACCGTTATTAGCCAGAGGATGATATTTCCAACCAGTAACATGAGCGTAGATCTAAAGAATCCTGCTGCTCCACCTTAAATCTGTTTTATTACACGTTCATGTAGTTTCGTACGTCATCGCCGTCCGTTATAACAACACAGTACTCGCCAAATGGACCAGTGATGTCATGGATGGCGGCTAAAAGGAAGCCAGATTGTAAACAAAGGTCACATAAACGTATTTGAAGGAAAAAAACGAAGACAAACAGTGAAATGATCACCCAGACTGTGTGTCCTGCATCAGCTTGACCCTCTGCCGTCACTGTAGGTGTGTGTGTGTGACTGTTTCCTGTCAAATGAGGGATCATTACTGACATTTCAGCTGCACTAACTTGCTTTTTTAGTTCTTGTGGCTGAACTGTTGGCCCGTTTACAGCCCGTCTGACTCTTCGCTCCCTCCCCACTGGACTCATTTGTCCCAAAACCACAAAAATAGGACCTTAATCGTAATGAGCAGCGATAAGCTCCAAAGTATCTCCTCTTCACGGTGCTGGTTATGACATTTCCATCGTTAGCATCACTTTCCCATCATTTCGTGGGACCTTTAACAGCAGCTGTACTGCCCACTGGAATAATTAATAAACACCATCAGAATAGATGAATAAATAAATGCAGACCTTTTGTAGAGGCCTTTAGTGAATCGCTTGGCTGTGAAATCGTTCTCTAATGCTTCAACCTCTAAGTGTTTACATCTCGCTGCAGCATGCTGACATTAACCCCCCCCCCCCCCCGCTCCCCACTGACTGATCTAGAGATCTTTGACGTTGCTGATCCTCGTCTAAAATGATCCCCTGTAACTGCACTTTACCCCCACTCCTCCCCCAGAGAGACTAGCTGGTTGACCACCCTCCTCCGATGGAGAAAACTTCTGCTTCAGTGTCAGTGGTCTGTGCGTCATGCTTTCTGCCTCTAACAACCTTTGCTTTGTCTTTCTTAAAGGGACATTCCACTAAGCTGGGTGGGAAGAATAAGACAGCAAGTGTCGTTTAATGCAAATCAAACCGAACAGAACAAAATAAATTGTAAAAATTTAGTCTCAGGAAATTTTGGAAATTTGTCCGGATCCTGCTCACTGATTTTTTTTAGTTATTTTAACTTATAGATTAAGATTTTAATCTTCTACTGTAGTTCAGTAACTCTGTCTAATATGAAGGATTCCTGTTTTTTCTGTTTCTGAAGGTGCTTCACAGCTGCTGCGTGCACGCTGACTGAAAAAGAACAAACCGTGTGCACGCCGGCTGCGTCCTGCAGAAACCTTGTGTCGCTCAGAAAACTAGAGAGAGAGAGAAAAACTAAACTGTCACTTTTGCTTTTTTGGTTTTTAAATTATGAACGGAAAGTGCGAGCAAACGTCGTGCATCCGTGAGGAAACATGTTGCCCTACAGTAACAGGAAATGACTGAAATACAGGCTTTTATTTTGGAGACTTTTGGAGTGCTAGCTTGCTGCTAACAGCTTTTTTTTTTCTACAAGGTTTCTGCAGGATGATGAGTGCGTGTGAAGCTTAATGTTAAATGTAGCACCTGGCAGATTGTTGCTCATATTGTTATTATTGCACTTTGGTTATGAAGTGGAAACAGGAAGTTTTCTGCATCATGTGACACAGCAGTGGAAGAGTTTCTGCTTTATGGAGTGAAGAGTGAAGTCCTCTGACGTCTGTAGCTCCGCTGTGCCGTTAGTCAGATGTTGTCCGTTTCCTCGGTGAACGATCCTAAAGCGAGTCAGCAGCTGTAAATATTAAATATGACTGTTTCTGCTCCATTAAAGTTTGTTACGGCTCATAGTTTGTGTTCACAAGTGCTCTGTGTTTAAAGTGTGACCTTGTTCCCCTTTGCTGGAGTGTCACATGTGAATCTGTATGTTAGTGTGTGACTCTGTAGCACCGACGGACTGAAGTACCGCTCATCTGTTCGGCATCTTTTCCAGTTGATGATGACGTTTTCCTAAATTTGTACTGCACCATCATCTCCATACAGTTCACTTTTCTTTGCCAAAATACTTTGAGAATTTGAGAATAAATGTTAGATTCTCATCAGAAAATCAAGAGTCGGCGCTTCTTTATATTTAGTTTGAAGAAAAAAGAAAACAGATTTTGGATGATTCTGGTGTGTTTTTGTTCAGTTTGACAGCTGATAATAATATAAATGTAAAGAAATGTTCTCTGTGGATCTGCAATCATTTATTTCAGCTTCATGTTGATTCATTATTATCATTTATTCACATCAGGCAATCAGGAATTAAGAACCAAATCAAGTTTATCTAAAACAAACAAATAAAAGTGTTTCCACAGTGAAAGATCTCTCATGTTTTGCTGATATTGGCTCGTTGCTCCTCTGTCATCAGTCAGAGAGGAACGTCCCGCTGGTCTTATCCTCCAAAACAGAATTAAGAAGACAAACAAAACTGAAATTAGTCAGATTGTATTTGTATCAATTAAAGCAGATAATCAGTTATTTTAGAGCCACCAGCACCAGCAGACACATGCATGTTCAAAACCGACAAATTATCTGTGGAACGAAGAGTGAAAGTTTATTCTTCAGGTAAAGTGTGAGTGGAAAGCATCTTCATGCAGAGTGATTGTTTCAGTCTTTGTGGTGAGAGGCGCTCAAACTGTAAAAACAAAATCGCCTTCACTCTGCCGCCGGTGAAGTTCGGGGTTAGTCTGCAGGAAGTCAGTCTAGTTCCTGAAGAGACGTTTAGCCCAGCATCCAGCCATCATGGTGGGAAAACATCCAGCTGATTCAGAGACGCTTATCTTGAAGTAAACTTCAGGGACATGAGTCTCAGCAAAAAGTTCTCATAGAATTTAAGTCCTGAGCTGTGAAAAACCAAAGAAACATACATAAGTGTGTCCCTGTGCTCCTACGAGCAGGTAGATTAAAACTACTATTAAAACTTAAAGTCTCCAAAGATCCTCCTGCCTGTCTGTTAGCAAAGCTAAACTCAATTTGCATCCAAAATGCATGTGTGAGGCTCCATGTTAGCTTGAGCCTCACCTGACGACAGCAGAGGGAGTTTAACAGGTTGATAAATGTGCAGAAATAACTAGTGTTTGCAGTGTCAGATGCCTTAATGAGGTCTTCGACACCTCAGGGTTCAGAAATGTGGCCTGAATTTCCTTCCCAGCTGGATGGTAGAAACTCAAAATCGTCACCCAGCGTCCGTCAGCTGATCCAGTAAACCAACTGAAGTCCAAACGTTCACTGGACATGTGAAGAAACGCCCAAAAACTTTCCCCAAAACTTCAAACTTTCTCGCTATCTTCTGAAAAATGTGAACACTTAACCGACTCGTCCTGAGGCTGGTTGAGATGATTCTTACTTCTCTCCTAAATCCAACTTTGACAATGATTTTCCTGTCCCAGATATATTTGTCAGACCTGAAACTGATCGTGTCAGAAGCAAATCCGCCCTTTTCGTCTAGTGTGAGCGTTCGTGAGGTGCATCTTTTTGCAGCTTGTCGTGAACTGTCGCAGAAAATGGGATGCGATTGTTGTCCCAGTATCATGGAGACAAGTCTGAGACAATCTGAGCAGTACCAAAGAAGATTATCAGGAAAACAGGGGCAGGGAGGGAGGCAGCAAATGCTCCAAAATACTCCAACATGGCTTCAAAGAAGGCAAAGACCAGCACTGGTGTTTCCTGTCTCGTATGGACACAGCAGCTCTCCAGTCGCAGGTCTCTCTAACTGGAATAATCTTGTTTGTAACCAGTGAATCCTGATGCCAACATGACAAAAAAGATCTTTTGAACGTCTTGGACGAGCAGGTACTACGAGACTGTGGCTGTTCAGGACAGATTTTGGTTTCTCGCTGGGTTTATGCTGAATAAAACTTCACCTGAGGCCTCCTGGAAAGACACAGCTTGGTGACTGGTTTGCATGAAGCATGAAGACACACCGAGTGTCCGTCAGCTGATCCAGTAAACCGAGCCGACAGCGTCCTGATGGGGAAGTCCAAACGTTCACTGGACGTGAAGACGCCCAAAAACTGCCCCTTCAAATTCAACCTTTCTCTCAAAAGTCCTCACTTAATCAACTTGAACTGAGCCAAACTGCTTGAAATGTCTCTTATTTCTTCAGACTGTCCACTGGATCCGTCGATAACTCCTTTAATTTCTTGCCCTGACTGTTTTCCGCCAGGGTTTGATGCCTTCATGGCCCATCGGAGGAGGTTTATCCATCCATCCCTTTCATGAAGATCTGTGCAGCAAACCCCTCTTCCCAACACATCCTCCTGTGATCTACTCATACACTGACAGGACTTCTTCTATCTTTCTTTTCCTGGCGGTCTTCAGAGACTCCCTCCACCCTTTCCTCCCTCCCCGCTCCGCCTGATGTCTCCATACATCTGGAAGAACAGCTCCATCTCTCTCTGCAGCGTGGTGTTACGGAGGTCGGCGTCGGCCTTGGCTCGCTCCATGTTGCGGATCTTGATCTCGGCGACGCTTCGGCTGCGCTTCTGCTGCTCCAGACTGACCCGCAGGACCATGACCTGCCGCTCGAGGACGTCATTACAGCGCTCCAGCCTGTGGCACACACACACACACACACACACACACACACACAGACACACACTTTATAGTATGTAAACAGGCTTAAACAACAGTCACAGATTACAAAAACTAGGATTTTCACACTAAACATTAAGTGTAAAAGACTTTATACAGAAGTGGACGTATCTTCTGGGTCTGAACAGTGAAGCCTTAAAGCTTCATCCTCTCTAGTGTCCAGCAGGGGGCGACTCCACTGGCTCCAAACAGGAGTCTGATTGGATGGAAGTCAAGGAGGAAATGAGGCGACTTCTCTCCTGATTTATCAGCTCAGTGAACAGTTTCCTGATGAGTTTCTGCTCTCAGTCTCTAGTTTACAGTCTTCTTCAGCACAGCAGGATGTTCATTTAGTAAATTATGGTCCATTTAGAGGAAGATAACCAAATAATAATCAATAACTAATCAGAGATGCAGCATCCTATCAATCAGACACGACTGGCTTCACTGAATGGTTGCAAAACCAAGATGGCAACAGCCTGAATGCCAAACTCAAGGCTTCAAAGTCCACAAACCATCAGGTGACGTTGGACGTAGCCACTGTGACGTCACCCGTTGGTTTGTGGACCGCCGTTTTGTAGCCTCCAGTTTCGCCATCTTGGTTTTTTGGAACGAGAAGTGATGTTTGTGCCGCAGTATTTGCTCGGCTCTGATTAGTTCATCATGACGTAGCCCCGTCCTAAAGCCTCCTCTGCTTTATCGTCTATCTTCCTCTAAATGGACCATAATTTACTAAATGAACTGAAGAAGACAGTAAACTAGAGACTGAGAGCAGAAACTGTTCACTGAGCTGATAGATCAGGAGAGAAGTCTCCTCATTTCCTCATTGACTTCCATCCAATCAGACTTCCTGTTTGGAGCCAGTGGAGTCGCCCCCTGCTGGACACTAGAGAGGATGCAGCTTTAAGGCTCTTCAACATCGGCTACTTCTATTAAACAGTCTCGATGTGGATGAATTATGAGTTTGGAGGACAGGAGGTCATTGTCCTCCCTGTGCTGGTGTCTCACCTCTGGATCCTGGCCTGGTACTCGGCCTTCTGCTGGGCCATCTGCTGCCGGAGCTCAGCCAGGACGGAGTGAGCGTCCCTGGGCTGCGACTGAGGCTCAGGCCCCTGGGGCTCCGGAGGACCAGAGGGGAGGAACACCTCTGAGCTGCCCGTACTCAGATTGCTGTCACTGAGTACAGAACCGGAGGCTGGAGAGTTAGGGTGATGGACATCATCATCATCGTCTTCATCATCATCATTGTCGTTGTTGTTTTCATGATCGTCATTATCGCTGTCTTCCACCTGACTGGAGGGTAACCTTTCAGATCTCTTTGGTGACACCTCAGGACTAACCGCGCCCACAGCATGACTACTCTCGTCCAGAGGTAGGACCTCGCAGGAAGACCATGAAGAAGAGTCCCTCGTCTGCCCCGCCTCCTCTTGCTCCTCGCCCTCTTCGCAGGGTTCAATCTGATCCCCCGGATCGTTGGTCTCAGAATGTCCTCCGATGGCGTCCAACACTTTGTCCAGGTTGTCATAGGCAGAAAGGGCGCTGTCGTCCTGAGCCTCACTGCTGCCCCTGCTGGCTGCATCTGGCACTCCTCCCTTTTCACCTGCAGCACCAGAGCTCCAGAAACCAGCGTCCACTTCTCCCGGGCCGGGCCAGGCCTTCGCCCAGCCCGCCTTGAGCATCGGTCTGGGGCTGGAGCTGTCCGGCACTGGGTCTTGTAGCTGGAGGCTGGTCGAAGAGGCTTGAATGTTTGCTGGGGATGGTCCTGGGCCAGCGTGGTGCTGGTGATAATCTGTGTTGTGTCTGTCAGCGTGGTGCTGACTGGAGGACGGCAGGGGGTAGAAGCAGTTCTCTGGGTGGGAGGAGGTGTAGCGATGGCCGAGAAGTCTCTTCTGGCCAGAGGACAAGTCCGATTTGGCAGCAGCAGAGTAGATGAAGCTACTGAAAGCAAAGAGACCGAGGTCAGACATTCAAGATGATGTCTAAAATCATTTCACGAGCAAAGACCACACCAGCAACAGCAAAAAGTGTGAATAGTGCCCTTACCTACCCTCCCCTTGTGTGAGCATATGTGTAGAGTCTACCGTCCAGGCCATGTCTGTATCTGTTTTGACCCCCATAACCTCTGAGATGATTGTGTGAGAGTTTGTGAGTGTTGGCTGAAGCTCTGCTGGAGCAGGTCCTGGGGTACCTGGGGTTCTGGGCGTCTGCGGCAGCGGCGGAGGACTGTCCCGCCTCTCTGGAGCGCTCTGCAATGAGAGGCAGAGACAGCTGGCGGAGGCAGGGCGGCGGGTGGAGATGAGGCTGCCTCAGGGCGCCTGGAGATGCGCGTGATCCTCCAGGCGGACGAGCGAACATGGACGGGGGGACTTTGGCGAACAGAGACTCGTGCTCTCTGATCATCTCCAACATCAGCACCTGCACCAGTGCTGCAGCTTGGACACAGAAGGAGAGATGAAGGCATCCTTTAAAGAATAGATAAAGAGGAACATTAACAGTGGTTCTGATGCCACCCTTTGGTTTCTGGGGGTAAGTTTTGATAGATTCACACAGTAAAGGTGTGATCACAGAAACCCAGAAACCCACCGCGCTCGTCTGCATCACATTCCAGTGTTTCAGGAGCTTCTAACAGGATCAAACAGGCCGCGTTTCTTCTTCTGCTGCTTTAAATGTGTTTCTAACAGGATCAAACAGGCCGCGTTTCTTCTTCTGCTGCTTTAAATGTGTTTCTAACAGGATCAAACAGGCCGCGTTTCTTCTTCTTCTGCTTTAAATGTGTTTCTAACAGGATCAAACAGGCCTCGTTTCTCCTTCTGCTGCTTTAAATGTGTCTCTTGGATGTACTTCCTGCTTTGTTGTGCTGCAGCTACAGACAGCAGCTAAAGTCACAGTCAGAGTGTTTCTCCATCCCAGATGAACTTCTGGTCGTCATGGTGTTAAAAACCCTCTGAGCGGCTGACGTCTGGCCTGGTGCCCCCCCCATTAGAGAGTAATACTGATGTGTTGCTGGAATATACCACTGACAGTCTGCAGGGGGGCTTTTATTTTGAAAGCTTCTCTGTTAGTCTGACTTCCTGCAGCGTCTGTCAGAAATAGACCAGATGCATATCTGTATGGGAGCGCAGAGACGCTTCTAAGACGCCTCTGAAACGCACCGTGGTGCTTCTAGTGGGATTTGAAGCGTTAACCAGAGTGAACGCCATCAGCTCATCGCCACACAGACGCTCCCGGTGGGTTTTAACCTTTAAAAAGTCTGAGTGGAGCAAGAGGCAAACACCACAACAGAGTGTTCCTGTGATCAGGTTTATTGGAAGTAAGTTTATATTTGAAAACCAATGAACCCCAGTTTGAACCGTTCAGAGTATTTCAACCAAAAATAAATTGGTTAAAGCCGAAAAAGTTGGATCTCAGCTGGAACGTCGCCTCCATCTTCGTATCATCGTTAGTTCGTCCCTGCTTGTTTTTTAAAACAAAAATCTGAATGCAGGACTAAAGGTGGCAGCTAATCAAAGCTGTCCACCATTTTGGTGCTACGTTTACGCCCGTTGTGCTTTGCGTAACCCTAACCCTAACCCTAACACAACGGTTCTGCTCAACACTTAATAAATTAGGTTGAAAAACACTGACTGAGACACCGAAGATCGGCTTTAAGAAGAAGCTCAGGTAGCTTTGACTCACAAAGGGTTAAACTAATTGGACCTATTTTGATTGTGAATTTATTCTGATTGATTACGTTTTTGTTCGTAAAAATTTAGATCCAAAATCGGTGTTATGTGAGATCACAGACATCATTTTGAAAGACAAAAGGAAGGAATAATCTAATCATTCAATGTGTTGCTGTGGCCCAGTTAGTCTGTCTACCTCCCATGATGCTTTGTGGATCTTCAGCTTTGGCTCGGAGGATGTTTGGCCCAAACACAGTGGCCAAGTTCTTGCCGCTCATCTTGTTGCTGCTGGAGTAACTCTGGACCTCATTTAAAAACCTGCACACACACAAAGAGCTCATTTATACTCTCAGGTTTTTGATAATTCCTCAAAAAATTAGCCATTTCTGCGATAACTATCTTCCTTTCGACGTTGGAAACCCCCTGAAACATTTACTCCACTATAACTGAACGACAAGAAGAACTCACCTTTCTGAGTTATGATGAATTCTACCATGAATTTATAATCTGTCACACTGGTGAAGGATCAATATTCCTCACTTGATCACATAAAACCGACGGTGGAGGATGCAGCTTGGTCATGTTGGGTTTGTTTTTTTTATTCCATATTTCATAATACAAGACAAACACAAAGTAGGAGGAGGCTTACTGGCAGATGAAGTTGAGTAGGTTAAAGTTTGAAACTGGCAACTCATGAAGAAGATTCCTCAACTCCCCCAAACCCTGAGAGAGGGAGAATAAGAGAGCACAAGGATGGGAGTCAAGAGGAGGGAAGAAAAGAAGGAAGAAAGCTTTAGTGACAAACATATAAAGGAACCACAGACTGTTTAATAGAAGTAGGCGACTCCACCGGCTCCAAACAGGAGTCTGATTGGATGGAAGTCAATGAGAAAATTAATTTATCAGCTCAGTGAACATTTTCCTGATGAGTTTCTGCTCTCAGTCTCTAGTTTACAGTCTTCTTCAGCACAGCAGGACGTTCATTTAGTAAATTATGGTCCATTTAGAGGAAGATACACCAGGAAGAGGGGGCGGGGCTTTAGGGCGGGGCTACCTGCTCACTGACCAATCAATTGTTAATTGAAGCGTGTGTTTGGCTCCTGTTGTGACTAACATGTGAGCACTGAATACCAGGATTCTGTCCACGAAAACTCTACAGGGCTTTTACTTTGAAAGGGAAACAGGAAGTATGTATTTAAAAGAATTTTTTGCCATCTATGTGACATAATCTACAAATATGGACCGTGCAAGTTTTAAAAAGTTCTAATCCTGCTGGTTTTGACGTGAGAACATGACTTCTTCACTGTGTTTCTGCTGCGAGCTGTATTGTGGCAAAAATAGGCGAGGCTAAGGCGGGCGGTGTCCCGGCCTTAGCCTGACCAATCAGAGGCAGACGGGGAAAAAAAACAACTAATGCACCACTTCTGACTCCAAAATCAAGATGGTGGTTTTGAAAATGCTCAACTCAAAATAATTTTTACACTTTAAGCTTAACTCTAACAGAAAGTAAACAAAACCACGTGTGCACCTTTAAAGAGTAACTTAACATCACGCTGAGGGTTTGTTTCACCTGTGATGACGCCGTGATGTCACAGGGTCCTGGAGGACACCTGAGCATCACTACAGCAGGGTGATAAGGTTTTCAGCTTGTTTGACAGGGTGGTGTGCAGCTGTAGTTACCAGTGTGCGGTCACGTGACAGCCTCTGACCGCAGAGCAGGAAGTCCTGGTAGCGGCGGTAAGGAACCAGAGGCTCCGGCAGCTGTCTGAGGTAGAGCTTCAGCAGTGACGCCACCGTGTGGACGTCTGTGCTGCTGCAGGCAAAGCACACAGCAGGCTAACTTTCCTCACAACGCCTCTGAAGAACATGTGATCAGGAAAAGAGTGCAGAAGACAAAACCAGCAGAGGGGTCGTACCTGTCGAAGGACGGCCTCTCCCCCGAATCGAAGGCCTCCTGCAGCTCCTTGACCAGACTGGCCCGTCCCGGCTGGCGAAACAAGCCCACCTCCTGCAAGCCGCGCTCCCGGATGAAGGTCACACACTGCTCCACCACCAGAGGAACCAAACGCACCCCATAACGGCGCTCATACAGCACCGTCTCCTCCAGACGCTGCCCAAACACCCCTGCAAGGGAGGAAGAGTAATGAGGATCCTCTCTGACATGAAGCTGACCTGGAACATTAGTGTTTCCAGGATGAGACGTCATGTTATTATTATTTTACCAGTAGAAGACACAAGAACACATTAACTAAGACACATTAATGACTTATTATCCCCTTCTAATGAATCAGTAGCATGTGTGTGTTAATGTGTACCTGTGAAAGGGATCCAGACTCCCTTATTGAGGCTCTTCAGCCACTCGTCACCCTGACCGGCGCTGTTAGACAGGAAGAAGTAGGAGCCTGGGCTGGCAAGCACGTCTCTGTTACCTGTGAACCAAGATGACGCCCATCACTGGCGACCGTTACACCGACCACCACCACGTCCAGGTGATGTCCTTCATTTCCTTCAGCTGAACCACTTCTACCATGTTTTAATGTATTTTCACGTATTTTTCCTTTACAAAAACGTTTCATATGACTGCTGACACACACACACACACACACACACACACACACACACACACACACACACCTCCCTACCTTCTATACTAAGACACTTTCCTCTCTTGTTCCCATCATGCTCCACTGTCCGTCCTTCTCAAAGTCACATCAAACACACACGTATGTCTAAAGCACACACACATGTACACACACACACACACACACACACACACACACACACACACAATGTCACCTCAGATAGATGCCTAAAGACCCTGAGTCAGCGTTTAACGGATGTCACTCCAGGGCAGCACGTACAAACACACACGACGAGAAATGTGGAGGGATTAACAGGTAATCTGTTGATGGTGTGTGTGTGTGTGTGTGTGTGTGTGTGTGTGTGTGTGTGTGTGTGTGTGTGTGTGTGTGTGTGTGTGTGTGTGTGTGTGTCTCACCTTTGTGGCCTGTACTGTCATGTTTCCAGGACTTGAAGCAGCTGAGTCCCATGCTGCAGTGCTCCTCCTGCTCCGGTTGCTACGGTAACGGTTGTGGATGCTCAACGCGAACGATGTGAAGGTTTTGTTTGTTTTGTTTTCTTTATGTTTGCAGACTTCTGTGACAGTTTAGAGGGTTTTGATGTTCTTTTCTTCTTCTTCTGTTCCGTCACCCTTCAGTCTTTCGGCCTCTTTCACCATCCAGAGTCCCAGTTTTTGTGTGTTTTTAACATCCTGGCAGATGTGTGGCTACAAAGAGTTTCCCCTGGGCGGCAAACAGGCCTTAAAAAAAGAGACGTTCTTGGTGAATATGAACCCTAAAACACAGGTTCCTGGATATTTCAGCTTAAAAGACGAGCTCAGGGGACGTAGTGGCTTTTCAGAGAGGTTCTCAGCAGATGTTCACCCTTAAGTTCCTGGTTCTTGGTGGATATAAGTCAAACAGGAGGGGATTTTAAAAGAGGGTGAGGAGAGGGAATATTTAAACCTTGGAGAGAGTTGGTGGGTTTTTAACGTAAGAAATATAGTTTCATGTGATACATTCAGCCTTAAAAAGACATTTCAAATGGAGGTTTAAAGAGAGAGGCTGGAGAGGATCATGGTAGATCCAGAATCAGAACGGTTTTTGGAAGGCTTCCCATCCTTCTTCTCGTCCTATCCTGCCTCTTTGTGTCTTAAAGGGAGGTTTCATGTGCAGAGATTTTCAGCTCAAAGTGTGTGTGTGGGGGGGGGAATCACACCTTCTGGACCAGTTTTTGGATGAGATCCAGAGTGTAAATTCCCCATGGAGAGATGTTCTTGATGGATATCAGAGGACATGAAGGAGAGATTCTACGTCCAACTCAGCCACCAGACTCCTCTCAGACTGGTTCTCCTGCTCTCCTTGGATGCACAGACACTTTCAGTCGGTTCATTTCAAAGCTCACGTCAACATTTTCGGACACGTGCTATTTCCAGCCTCCTCCTCTAAACAGCAATCTCTCCAAAGCTGGTTTCTGAATAATTCCTGAACAGGAGAAAACGATCTTAAGTGTCGCTTAGCGAGCAACACAACCTTCAAAATGCTCCAAGCTGAGGAACCTTCAGGAGGGATGAACTGGTTCCTGTGTGCAGAGCTTCTCCTCAACATCAGCCAGAACAGGATTTCCAGTCTTTCAGGGTGCATCCAGAAGCCCAGACATCATCAGGGGACAAACTTTCTCATGAAATGAACTCTAAACTGTCTCCAGTCTGGTGTCTGACTGCATGAGGCTCATGAGGATCAGCCTCACTCCACCTGTCTCCTTCTCTGCAGCTCTCCCCCTTTTATATTAGATCGTCTCTCAGCCGCTGACGAGAAGTTAAACCATCCTGAAGGAACGTTTGGCTCTTTTTCCTTCTCATCTCGCCCTCGTCCATCGGCCAGGGAGTCAAACTACTCCGTCGTCCATCAGGAAAGAGGCGATCTTCGTGTTCCCTTCTGCATCCTCCCTCCCTCCCTCCTTCCTTCCTTCCTTCCTTGTCTCCCTTTCTGTCCTTTGCTTTACTCGCTCTCTAGCTGGACGCCCTGCTCCATCCTCACAACACAGTCCACTGTCCACGTCTTCCTCATCCCCCCGGCCCTCTTCTTCCTCTCCTCCTTCACTCTGGCCCCTTTTTTCCCTCCTATCTCTCTCTCTCTCCCCCGTTGTCCCCCTCTTTGTCCCTGTCCAGCTCGTCCTTCTCTCCCTCCTCTCTCTCTCCCTCCTCTCTCTCTCTCTCTCTCTCTCTCCATTTCCCAGCAATGTGTGTGCCCCCTCGTTGCCCCCCTCCCCATTTACCTCATCAATAACCATGCTGTGTGTGTGTGTGTGTGTGTGTGTGTGTGTGTGTGTGTGTGTGTGTGAGGACTGTGCATTAGGAAAATTGGTTCTCTGCGACGCAGCGCTGTTTTACCAAAGTAATCACAGCTGATGGTGAGAGAGAGACAGAGAGAGAGAGAGAGAGAGAGAGAGAGAGAGAGAGAGAGAGAGAGACAGAGAGAGAGAGAGAGAGAGACAGAGAGAGAGAGAGAAAGAGAGAGAGAGAGAGAGAGATGATCTGGCTCAAATTCTGCTGCTGCTGAAGTATGGTCTGCTGCAGCACACACACACACACACACACACACACACACACACACACTGTCACCATGATTCAAATGGACATAAAAGCGAGAGAAGCTGGTCGGTCCAGTCAACTTTTGAACTCAATTAAAGTATGAGGAACCTCCCTCTCTCTCTCTCTCTCTCCCTCTCTCTCTCTCTCTCTCTGTACAATTCATTTCAATAAGCCTCATTGGCCTGAAGTACAATACTGTATACAGTATATGGCTATAGCTTTGTCAGGAATCAATATAAGCAATCATATATTAACAGTTGTCCTGCCTACAGACTAAAATATGCACCAGACACATTCACTTCAGCCGGGCTTTATTGGCACGAAAGGTTCAGGACTGACGAAGCATCAGAATATTAGTATGAAGTGTTTTTATGCACAAAAACAATAACACATGAAGTATATAACACGCTGAATAATCGATGTTCTCCCACAACCACTGGTGTTTTTCTGCTTTCAGGCTTTCCACCAGAGAGGAAGAGAAGTCGAGCAGTGATGCCGGATGTTCAGGCCTCGGCTTCTGTGCAGGTCAGTGAAGTTCTTCCACACCAGACTCATGTTGTTATGTACCTCTGTGAGCTACAGACAAAGAAACCAGGTCATTTTTTTGGTCTTACCGTAGTTTTCTCACTCCCACCAAGTTCTGTGTGCAGACGAGCCAGACGTGTGACTCAAAAGAAAACCTGGCGCTGAACTGTGTTGGGTGATTTCGCCAAGATGAACCTAACTGGGTGTTTGGGAAACGCCACGGTCAGCGTTGACTGTTGGTAGGAGACGACATGCAAATGCACAAAAATCCACCCCGACCTCCTCTTTTAAAGGTTTTGCAGCAATATAAAGCAGAGCTGAAGCAGAGACAACCAGAGCTAAAACACCAAATAGTCCATTTTAAGTGCGACAGACTCACAACCCAATAATATATTAATGCCGTTCTGTATGTCTGCCTGATAGACTGAGGTCTAATCACAGCTGAGAGCTTTCTCGTCTGTCTGTCAATACGACTGACATACTCTTCATTACAAAGTGCTCTGTGTGTGTGTGTGTGTGTGTGTGTGTGTGTGTGTGCTGTCCACTAAATGAAATCTGTCACCTCCTCTCCTCTTCACTCTGACAGCATGTCAGTAATGATTCACACACACACATACACACACACACACACACATTGCTAACCAGGAGTCCTGACCTCACCGACCGGCTGCATCCTCTAGAGGAAAGTCCACCAGCAGCTCCCTCCAGTGATCACACACAGTAACTACAACATGAATACTTCCATAAATAATCCCAGAAGACAAAGACAAACGAGCATTTGTCTTTACAGCAACTAGACTGTGAATATTACACATTTTAACCAGCGTCACTTCCTCATGGAGAACAGAAACAGACTATAATGAGGCTCCCAAACAAGGAAGGTGCTGCACAAACATATTAAAGACAGCGCACAGACTGTGTGGTAAATAATAAATAGCTGTAAAATAAGTGTCAGTTTGAGTTTTAATTGAGCCTCCCAGAGGGCAGGAGGTGTCTGCAACGTCCTGCAGTGAGCGAGCTGCTGATTAACTTTAACACTAAGTGAAAACCAGGACTAACATACGAACTGAACTAATAAGATGACAACCACAGGAGCAGGAACAAAGCAAAGGTGACGCAAACGAGGAACATAAGACAAGATAAGATCGACTTTATTCACCCCGAAGGAAATTATTTTGCCAGAATACAAATACAAAAGCTGAAGCAGTATACACAGTTACAGAAAGGAATTAAATACAAATCAAAATAAGTTCACAAAGTGTAAAGTGTCTCAGAAATAGTGCCTGACAAATTAAATAGAAATAAGTACAAACTGTAAACAAGAAGCGGGTAAATAACAGAAAGTGCATTGAGAGTAAACATTGCAGAGGAATATTGCACTTGAATAACTTGACAACTGTTGCACATGATTGAACGAGTCCATCAGTTCAGTGTCCCTCCTGCAGAAGGAGGAGGAATTATAATCTGATTGAACATGTGACAAACACAAGGCTGGTAAAGTAAGACAGACTAGACAGAACAGAACTAGACCACAAAATACAACACACAACAGGGGGAGCGACGACCCACAGCTGCTCAGGAGTCCAAAGAAGGGAAACAGAAGACTAGACAGGGTATAAACTGGATAAAAAGATATAAAAGAGAGATATAACCTAAATATGATCATGAATCTAAAAACAGCCCGACTTTGATATATTTAGAGAGAGTCAAAGTAAATAATCAGGACTCGTGCTTGTGACGCGGGTTAGCGTCTAGTTTCAGAATTTGAGCTATGCTAGTTGTAAAAGGTGAGGATATTTTTATTTTTTATGTTTAGGGCGGAAATACAAGCCCGTGGTGGTCGTTCATATGTGCCAAAGCCACTGTAAAAATTCCATCTGTGACTTTTCACGGCCTCGCACCGAGCTGCATTCAAACATCTGGCTGTTAAAGAGGCTAACTGATACGGTTATAGACTATAACTCAGGCCTGTTTCTCATCAACTGTAACTGTAAATACATCTTTAAATGTTAAATATTTTATTTATTATGTACACTAGTGGGCATTAGCAGGTATTTTAATGTACATACATCCTGTTCCTTGAACCTTCTTCACCATATTCTCTCCCACTGCAACTTATGGCCTTTAAAAACATAAATATTGGAAATAAATAAGAATAAATTAGAACAAACATTACTGAAATGTTCAAAACACACAATGTGTTAAAGCTGTTGAATGCAGTCAGGTGACATGATACTGGATGCACAGTGTATACTGTTGCAGTCAGTCACCCATCACCTGCAGCTGCTGCCAGGTTGACGTCACTCCGTTTAAAGAATGAAACTACACTCGAGTCACGTGGAGCCGCAAACTGCTGCTGCACGTCTGGCTGCACTGAAGTCGCTGCAGGAACTCTGAGCTTTTTGGAAAATTGTTTGGCGTGAGGATCTGTGTGAGGCGTTTGGCTGCCACATCCGCTGTGTGATTTCATCTAGTCGTGGTGTTTTTGTCGCCAGGTGCAGCTCTGTGACAGGTAGTAAAGCTAAAGATAGCTTGTTTGAAAGCTTTACAGTAAAACCTGACCTTTAAATGCAAACATGGTGCATTTTAAAGGGAAGTTACAGGCTCGTACAGTTTGCTTTGGTTGCTCACTGACTTTACTTCATTGGAGTGGAACTAGTTTTAACTCTGTTTTGACTGCGATTAGTATTTCATGATGTTTTAAAGTATATAAAGAGAAAAAAAACAGTGAGCCCAGAATTGAACCCAGAGGAACACCGCTGAGAAATGTATGTGCTGTCTGAGAGGTGGGATCAACAGTTTTCATGCTAAATTGAGGTTTTTTGAACAAGATAAACTACAAAAGACCATGAAACGTATATATATCACCTTTAAAGTTGGCACACTTTCACAGAGGAACATTATCAGTCGCTTGGATTGTCTCTGGCCACCTGTTGAATTTAAGTCCAATATCCACTCTCTTTTAGCTCTGTTTTGGGTCTCTACCAGCTCCTGAAGGAACTATCTGGCTCTTTAACTACATAGGGACCCTACATGGGACCCCTTTCACATTATCACATTGTCATTTAATGCATTGTTATTAAGAAAATATCCATTATTGTCACTTTAAATGATGCTTTATCTTATTTTTTTGATTTCTCTAAGCAATTCTCATATAGAAACACTGACAATGAAAATGAAAATTCATCCTACAGATGTCTGTGTAGCCTCAGGTTATTATTTTATGCCACAAAAGCCCTGAAAACCATTAGAATATGCTGTGTCCCTGCAAAATGAAAACATAAAAGGAAAACATTATTCCTTCATTGCACCATAGGCAGAGTAGTTCAGTCCTTTCAGCTAATCAAACAAGCTAGAAAATATAAATGTGGAACCACATAGTCATAAAATAAAACGTTAAAAATAAAGTAAATATGCTGAATCTCGTGCAACTTACAACAGTGTAATGACCTACAAGTGCAGACCTGGGTCTTGCGTGAACTGCCATGATTCATGGAATACATCACACAATCTGCTGCATAATCCTGCATCAACAGCGCCAGATCAGACACATTATACTATGTTTTCTCCTGCAGGACGAAAGAAGAGCCCCTGCTGGGTCAGGCCAAGGGTCGGGGCTGGACCAGCTCCCCGTGTCCCTTTTCACTTCAGCTGGCTGAGCATTTTACTGCCTAGAAGTGCGAAGGAACGTCTTGGTTTTCTGAGGGACATTATGTTTTATTGCACCACGGACGCCATTGCTGTCGCTCCTTGTTTGGCAGCTACGCAGCGTGGCAACAAGTGTTTGTGTTCCCCCTAGTAAGAGGAAGCTGAGGAAGAGGAGGGTCAAAGTTACTGAAACAGATCAACGGGAGACCAAACAGCAGCGAAGCAGAGAGGAGGAGAAGACACTGCAGCTTCGGCAACAAAGACAAAGGTAAGCAGAGAAATCAATCAACACAGAAACACATCTGAAGAACAGAAAGAACAGGAATCTCTGGGTGACACCGGCATCAACAAGGATTTGACTGATGAAGGGTTTTCAAAGCTGGAGCAGAGATTTATGAAGTAAAACTAGCAGCAATTGCTCAAAACACTACCAGACTAATCAAATCTAGCCGTTGCATCAATAACACAGAGTGACAGGAAGAAAGGAGTTAACATGAAACAGTTGATAATCAAAACTAGAGCAGCTTTACCAACCAAAACTATTGCAAGTATTTTCATGCTTAAGTACTGATTCAGCTTCTTTGCTTTAGTAAATGTGGATAAAGAGGCTCTGAAACTTAAATTATAAAAGGTGAAAAGTTTCTTCTTATGTTCTCTGAAATTCGGCCATAGATGAATCTACTCCGTCGCCCAAAATAAAATAAAACAACTTGATAATTCCCCTCAAATGCATTAAAACTAAAGTAACAAGCTTGTTTTTAAAAGTGGATTTATTTGTGTTAAAATGTAAAAAGCTGTTGTTTTACTTTTCAGATTGTAAAAACAAAAAAGATGTCTGTCTGTGTGTTCGGTGTCCTAAATGCTGCGCTCGGGAGTCTGCGGTTAGCACACATAGTGCTCATTGTTAGGGCTTTGTGGGCCGGTTGCTCCATTTCATCTAAGTGTATTTTAAGGCATATCAGATGAGCTGTTAAACTAAAACTGATAGGGGTCTAATCCCCTTCAATTAGAGGCATCAGTCACTTATGTCAGCCATGTGGAATGAATTACATCATATCATCAGCGTAGAAAACAAACAGAGCCGAAGCTTCAAGAGTCCGTAGGAGAGTGAGGAGAGTGATTTCACAGAATAAAAGATGAAAAAATAAAAATAAAGGGAATCACTAAAGTAATTTGGATATGGGAGAGACAGATAACAGTGAGGGGCACTGTTATCTGTCTTTCTCATATCCAACTTACTTTAGTGATAAAGAGACATTTGTATGGATAAGTGAAACTTTTGACCTGCTGGTGGTGTTACTGACAATAAGAAGACCAAGACGAAGAAGAAACTTTACTAATGTAGCACATTTTTAAGCACAAAATGCAGAAAAGTGAAAAGTCAGGGGGCCGTCAGGAGGTTGAGGACTGACCGACCAGCACAGCAACCCTGGCTTCCTTTCTCCTATGTTGCTAGCATGGCCAAAGATACTTCCACAATTCCCTCTTTTCCACTCTATAAGACTGAAATATCACCAGTACAAGCAGTGATCCCTGAGGGACACCACACTAACAAAATACAGAGAAGGAAAAGCTCCATATGACAGCAGGGACAGAGGATGTCAGTCAGAGGAGCTGCTGCTGCTCGTTAATATCTAACAGCCATTAACAACAACTGACAGTTTGAGCTCCAACATATTGTTTGTGGACACCTGTGCAGGCGACAGCGCTGAACTAACGCATGAACACTGCAGGTTATCATTTAGTTTATAAGGAGGACACAGACACTTCATACAGCAGACGAGTGTATACGTGGATCTACCGACGCCCAAGGATCCGTTCATATGAGACCAGGTTTGCTGTTAACAGAGTCTGCAGTGTAGTTCACACACTTCCTTAATAAACCTAGACATTATACAGAGTCATACCAGGTTTCCACATCTGTCTGAGGACAGTACCTTTTAAAGTAAACCTCAAAAAATTGTTGTTACCAGAAATATTTCATAATCTAGGTGAGTGTTTCCCAATTCTGCTCCCTCTGCGTTTTAAATAATTTCCTGCTCCATCACACCTGATTCAAACGATCATCTCGTCATCGAGCTCTGCAGAAGCCCGATAACGACCCTGAGGTGTGCTGGAGCAGGGAAACATCTGAAGCACGCAGGTTAGTACCACTCGTGTCGCTCTACTGTGGCTTTGAGCTGCAGTTGCTTTGTGTCCTCTCGCTGCACTGAACTCTCTGGGTCCGTCTGACAGGCTGACCTTCAGCGTGACACTTAAAATAACACTCTGGCCTCCCTAAAACACCTCGGTATGTTCACCTGGCTTTAACTGGCTCTGTAGTATTGATTGTTCCATATTAATGATGCAGCACACATGTTAAAAAAAAGAAAAGGAGAACGTCCTCGTGCTGCAGCCCCTCAGCACCTCAGCACCTCAGCACCCCTGTTCCCACGTCCATGTACACCAGTTAATTGCTCATGTGTTCATGTACACTAGCATGTCCCCGCCTCCGCCTTGTACTGCCTATCAAGTTGAATGCAGAGGCCACCGTCCTGGCAGTGGCTGCAGAGTAGTGAGTGTTGGAGGATCTTAAGTGAGTGCCAATGGTCCTGCTTGTTGTCAGCAGGAGCGACTCGTCCTCAGCGCTGATTTACAGTCGATCAGAGACAGCTGAGCCGGGCGGCGTGGAGAGAGGGATCGGTTCCTGAGCCCTGCCCCTGGATGGGGGGGGGCGACTAACACTCCTTCACATTGTAGGCTATAAAAAGCAAAGCCGCTTGGAATCTGATGGGCCACTCAACCAAAACACGTGCATATTTCACAAAGCGTTGAAATACTCAAGGCGTATATATTTTAAAAAGCTTTAACCCCTTACTGCCTGACTTAATTTACAATTATATAAAAAAATTAATTATTTGTGTTTTTGCATTCAAGCAGATGCTAAATTAAGTGGAGATTGTTAATTAAAATATAGCATAGCATAGAATAGTACAATATGATAACAGTATAATATAATATATATATTTATGTATGTGTGTATGCATGTATATATAATGTATACATAGAAGATGCATCAACCAGCATTAGTGGGATACTGAGGCCACCTCAGCTGCATCAAGACCGGAAGGAACAGTCAACAAGGGGTTAAAATACTTATATTAATACCTGGATTTTAAAATATTTATCAGTGACAAGAATATTTTTGCTAAAGTTGCCTTCTCCCCTCTTGAAAACTACTCAGATCTGTCTGCAGATGTCGTTTGACATTTGTTGCAACGGTAAGAAGACATTTAACACAGATATACCGCAGGAGTGGAGGAGGTGATGAAAAGATGACTAAGAAGTAACGCAGCATGCGAAGAGAAACCCCCACAGAGAAAGGCATGTCTGCTATTTGTGGAAGAGGGACAGGGAGGGACGGGGAGGAGGTTTTCATGGCATCGGATTCTCTACCACAAACTGTAAGCTTGTGGACATGCTGCTGTCAGGATGTCCATCATGTGTGGAAACTCTGATCAATTACCAGAATCATTGTGAGATATTATCTGTTCTTTAAGTGATTCTGTATTTTTCTTATTGTCAGTCTGAGGTTTATCTGTCGCTCCTTCCTCTTTGCAAGAGAGATTCAGGCTCGATGATGATCGATCGGTCAGAATAGAACAAAAACCAAATAGAAAAGTGCCCTGAAACCAGAAGCAGAGGACTTTAAACCCCCCCAGCATCCACTGGTACCAACCATATGAGCCAGCTGGTCACCAAGGGGTTAAATAACTAGTTAGTCAGTGTGTCAGTGTGTAGTGGAGGTCTATAGTGTGTGTGTGCTAGTTAGTCAGTGTGTAGTGGAGGTCTATAGTGTGTGTGTTAGTTAGTCAGTGTGTCAGTGTGTAGTGGAGGTCTATAGTGTGTGTGTGCTAGTTAGTCAGTGTGTCAGTGTGTAGTGGAGGTCTATAGTGTGTGTGTGTGTGCTAGTTAGTCAGTGTGTCAGTGTGTAGTGGAGGTCTATAGTGTGTGTGCTAGTTAGTCAGTGTGTCAGTGTGTAGTGGAGGTCTATAGTGTGTGTGTGTGTGCTAGTTAGTCAGTGTGTCAGTGTGTAGTGGAGGTCTATAGTGTGTGTGTGTGTGTTAGTTAGTCAGTGTGTTAGTGTGTAGTGGAGGTCTATAGTGTGTGTGTGTGTGCTAGTTAGTCAGTGTGTCAGTGTGTAGTGGAGGTCTATAGTGTGTGTGCTAGTTAGTCAGTGTGTCAGTGTGTAGTGGAGGTCTATAGTGTGTGTGTGTGTGCTAGTTAGTCAGTGTGTCAGTGTGTAGTGGAGGTCTATAGTGTGTGTGTGTGTGTTAGTTAGTCAGTGTGTTAGTGTGTAGTGGAGGTCTATAGTGTGTGTGTGTGTGCTAGTTAGTCAGTGTGTCAGTGTGTAGTGGAGGTCTATAGTGTGTGTGTGTGTGCTAGTTAGTCAGTGTGTTAGTGTGTAGTGGAGGTCTATAGTGTGTGTGTGCTAGTTAGTCAGTGTGTCAGTGTGTAGTGGAGGTCTATAGTGTGTGTGTGTGCTAGTTAGTCAGTGTGTTAGTGTGTAGTGGAGGTCTATAGTGTGTGTGTGTGCTAGTTAGTCAGTGTGTTAGTGTGTAGTGGAGGTCTATAGTGTGTGTGTGTGTGCTAGTTAGTCAGTGTGTCAGTGTGTAGTGGAGGTCTATAGTGTGTGTGTGTGTGCTAGTTAGTCAGTGTGTTAGTGTGTAGTGGAGGTCTATAGTGTGTGTGTGTGTGCTAGTTAGTCAGTGTGTTAGTGTGTAGTGGAGGTCTATAGTGTGTGTGTGTTAGTTAGTCAGTGTGTTAGTGTGTAGTGGAGGTCTATAGTGTGTGTGTGTTAGTTAGTCAGTGTGTCAGTGTGTAGTGGAGGTCTATAGTGTGTGTGTGTGCTAGTTAGTCAGTGTGTCAGTGTGTAGTGGAGGTCTATAGTGTGTGTGTGCTAGTTAGTCAGTGTGTAGTGGAGGTCTATAGTGTGTGTGTGTGCTAGTTAGTCAGTGTGTCAGTGTGTAGTGGAGGTCTATAGTGTGTGTGTGCTAGTTAGTCAGTGTGTTAGTGTGTAGTGGAGGTCTATAGTGTGTGTGTGTGCTAGTTAGTCAGTGTGTCAGTGTGTAGTGGAGGTCTATAGTGTGTGTGTGTGTGTGCTAGTTAGTCAGTGTGTCAGTGTGTAGTGGAGGTCTATAGTGTGTGTGTGCTAGTTAGTCAGTGTGTTAGTGTGTAGTGGAGGTCTATGGAGGCCACAATGAGGACAATAAGCAGAAACACTAATGGAGGCTCTGATGAACAACATGTTCTCTGTCTCTCTTTAGTCTCCTCTGATGAACAACATGTCTGATTCCTGGATTTTCTCCATGTTTCTCCAGTCTGAAGTCTTTTCTCACTCATTCTGCTTCACTGACTTCTGGAACCTTCTAGCTGAGGTTGGACACATTTTATGGACATGAAGAAGAAGAAGGTCCTCAGACGCAGCGTTTAGAGAGCAGAGGGTTAATGAAAATACCTTTTTTAAACTTGAATCATGTGTCTCTGTGTCTCTGTCGGTGTAATCAGTCTGTTCTCTCTCGTATCGGATGGCTGCTCCAAAAACCTAATTTCCCCACAGGGACCGTTTCAGTTTCACGTTATCTTCTTACCCCTCCGGAAGCTGCCCCTTCTGGCTGGGGGGTCGTAACCAAGCCTTTCCCAGAAGGGCAGGGGAAGCCCTGGAGATAGAGACGCCTCTCGGCTTGTGGGTTGGAGGGATGTCACACTATGTTTAGCTTTGAAAACAGAGAAGAAGGCACCAGGGGTTGAGGAGACAGGGGAACCTTTGGCCCTCTGGATCACGGGCTGCGGAGGAGGGAGGGTTTGAATAGCAGGCAGAGCGCAGAGGTTCCTGCACTCATCTCACATCTCAGCTCAGTTTATTCTGCTCCAAATGAAACCTTTCTGTCCTGATAAAGTGTAACAGAGGAGCAGCTTTTGAGCTTTTCTCTACAGTCAGGTGCAGCAGCAGCTCTCGTAAGTTTGAACTATTCTTATAACCACTTTCTTTGTGTCAGTACAGTCTAATCACAGGGTTGTAATGCATTCCCAGTCTTGTTATTTAGGGTCGGCAGTAAGGGTCCGTCTAATGATTGGATGGATTTCCCTGACATCTGGTGGAGACACTTTGGTCCCCAGAAGGTGAATCTGAATCTGACGCCCTGACTTTTTTATTTGGTGTCAACATTTTGACTAAAAAGTCTAAATTCTTGCACAGGTTGCAAAGTGTTAGCATGCTGTCGTTAGTTAGTCTTTCTATGACTGAATGAATGATGAATACATTATTGTTTGGTCATTTATATGATCCATTACCGACGTGTTTTGTGAATCCAGAGACTTTGCAGCTCTACAGGGTGACCTCAGACTTGTGAGCCTCGTCTGTCTGTCTCTGCTTCTTATCTGTCCAGTTCCCACCACACCTCCAGAGCTCAGGGAGCTAATTTGGGTCGCAGAGCCCGGCGGCACTATGGGCAGGAAGGACGACGACCGCGGCTCCTGGAGAGGTGAATCTTCTTCTCGCTCTTGTTGTCCGTCAGCTTGTTGCACCAGAAGAAAAGAGCTCAGTTTTCCTCCCAGAAGTGACAGAACTTGTCCTCCACACCTGCTCGACATTATTCAGCTCAGAGTGACGGTTAGAAGGAGTGTTGGAAATATTATCTTGTTTGATTTCTACTCTCGCTCAGATTAATAAGCATGCAGTGGTGCCTGATTTCATGATCTTGCAGGTTTCTTTAGAATATTTCTTAATCGTCTTGAGCGTCTGAGAGGTTTTCATTGCTTCTTTCCGATGAGACTCGTCTTTCTGTATCTGATAGACACCGACGGGCTCAAAATGGACGTCCACGCTGACAGAAACACTGGAGGCTTAAGCCAGCGCTCCCCCTGCACCCCCCCAGGCAGCGCTGCCTCGGTACGAGTCCTCTTTGTCCTCCGTCTTCCTGTTTGTGGTTGCTCGGCTTAAAAGTCTCCATTTCTGATGTCTTTATTTAAGAACGTACATGTTCATTTAGAACTTCTTGCTCTTCAGGAGGAAAACAAAACACGTTTGGCTTATTTACACCCACTAAAGTCACTTAACAGTGTAAAGTGAGGTTGTCTGTAATAATCCGTTGTTGGTTGTCCTCTTAAAGCTGCTGATACAGTCGGTTTCATCCTAGTGAGGCCGTTTTGAACTTCTGCCACAGTTTGAATAGCAAAAAGCTCCCTGATTATCAGTATTATTAACATTACAGGCTGAAAATACTCAGTTCGGTTTATCTGAGGGCTGCAGGAGGCCGGACATGATGCTTAAGGTGCAATATGAACTGAGCTTTATACTGAAAGAGTCCTGGTTGAAGATATTGCAGGAAAATGGCCCTTTAAGCTGTTGATTAAGTGAACGTTTTCCCGCCAAACCCCCCCAGTGCTCATCACTAATCATGCACCCCCACCTGTAGGGTGAGCAGCAGCCAGGAAATTAACATTTTGTTGTTTGCTAACCACATGAGGACTTTTAAATATGAGCCTCAGTGCTGCCAGACTAATGTTTTGACATGATTTAATCTGTTCAGTTATTTTTTTTGGGGGGGGGTTGATGGTTTTATAGTCATATCTTAATATACCACAGGGCAGATCTGGGCTTTTCTCACCCCGTCTTTCCTCTTTCTCGTTTGTGCGTCTCATCTGTCGTCTCCTCGCCCTCCAACGCTGCCCTCAGCCCGACGACAACTCGCCCCAGCGTGAATCTGCCTTCCAGGGCGACCGCGCTGTCAACGCCGCTGATGACGGAGTGAAGAGGAGTCACCGGGGGAAGAGCTGTGAGGACGACGAAGAGGGCCACCTGGTCTACCACGTCGGCCTCGTGATGAAACACAGATGTACACGACAACGGCGACGTTTGTCTTTGTCTGTCCTTATCGTAGCTTTGGTGTGTCGTGAAGGTGACGGTGCCCTCGTCGGTGCTCCGCCACGTTTCAGGGGGAAATACTGGACTGTTTGAACTGCTGTGGTTATCAATCACTTTGATTTTACGTACAAAACACATGATTAACTTATTAATTATGTCGCGTTGTTGCAGCTTAGATTGAAGGACACACACAGGTGGAGTTCTGTGGTGGATGAAATCATCTATAATCTTAACTCTAACTATTTTAACTACTTTACCTGTCTGTCTATCTGTCTGTCTGTCTGTCTGTCCCCCCCCAGATGAGGTGGTGTTCACACTGGGAGCAGGAGCCTTTGGAAAAGTGGTGGAGTGTTTGGATAGAGACAAGTAAGCATGCACAATAGATAGAATAAAGACTAGAATATATATATATGTATGTATATATGGAAGAGATAACGCCCGACGAGGTGTCTATTATCAGGAATTAGTGGACGACGTGGAGGTAAAGAGCCTCTTCACCTGTTGAAGTGTGTGCCGATCAAAGAGAGACTGATATAATATTTGATTTCGGTGGTGCAGGAATGCCGCTGAGCCATGTTGTCATCCCTCTCCTGATTACACTCTCCAGAAACAGTGTGGTGGCTCCGCTGATTCGATTTGTTATCTGCGTGATAAGATGCGCCTGAAGTTTCCGTCCGTCATGACAACATCCAGCCTTCTTAGCCAACCAGAAACATCTTAATCATCTCCTAAACTGAAAGCAGGAGATTTGTGCAGTTGTTTTTTTTCTCCCCTGCGTGTCTGAGTGCACCTGTGTGGACGTTCCACAGGGGCGAGCGTGTAGCCGTGAAGATCGTGAGGAACATCGAGTGTTTCCGGGAAGTGGCGAGGTCTGAGATCGCAGTGCTGGAGGAGATCAACGACCTGGATGACGACCACAGATTGTGAGTGCAGCTGCAGCGATTCCTCCAGGAGGAGTCAAAAAGAATAAAAGTCACCGTTCACCTTTTTGGTTTCCCTCCCACCAGCGCCTGTGTGAGGATGCTGGACTGGTTCGAGCACAAAGGTCACATCTGCATCGTGTTCGAGCTGCTCGGCCTCAGCACCTTCGACTTCCTCCGTCAGAACGACTTCTCGCCGTTCAGCGTGGAGCAGATCCGACACATGGCCTTCCAGATCTTCAGAGCCGTCTGCTGTGAGTCGCCTCTGTGTGTGTGTGTGTGTGTGTGTGTGTTGACCTTGGACTTGACTCTTGAGGTTGTTTTGTCGGCACAGTTTGATTCATTTTACAGTCAAACCATCTATGAATAAATGAGAATAATAGAATGAAATAAAGAGAACAAACAAAACCACAGCAACAACCTGCTACTGATCAGACCTGGACGCTGTCAAGGAGTTAAAGATAAAGGCGGCTCATAAAAGATCTTTTTGTCCTGCACAGACAAATTCATGAAGCAAAAACAAATAGCATTGTATTTCCATCACTTCAGATTTGACTTGCAGTATTTGTTAATGATTCACTCTCTGACTAACCCTCTGCCATGGAGAATCTGCTGCCAGCTGTTTGTCACCATGTCTCCTAAAAACAGCACGTCGTAAATTCACATTTTCCTTCGCTGACTTGACACCATGCTGAATTATGAGAAGACAAGATCTGTGTGTGTGTGTGTGTGTGTGTGTGTGTGTGTGTGTGTGTGTGTGTGTGTGTGTGTGTGTGTGTGCGTGTGTGTGTGTGTGTGTTTGACAGTCCTGCATCGTAACAAGCTGACTCACACCGACCTGAAGCCTGAGAACATCCTGTTCATCAGCTCCGACTACGACCTGGAGTACAATCACGAGAAGGTAAAAGCTTCGTTAAGGACAACTAGAACATGTCGTGCTGTCATTGATAGATGTTTAGCAGTGTGTGTGTGTGTGTGTGTGTGTGTGTGTGTGTGTGTTTATAGAAGTGTGAGAAAAAGAAACTGAGGAGTCTGGATGTGAAGGTGGTGGATTTCGGCACCGCCACTTTTGACCACGAACATCATGAATCTCTGGTGTCAACACGGCACTACCGAGCTCCGGAGGTCATACTGGGTACACACACACACACACACACACACACACACACACACACACACACACACACACACACACACACACATGATCTGTTATTTTTACCTGTTTTAATGTTTTGTTTTGGTTTCTTTTACCAGATCTGGGCTGGAACCAGTCGTGTGACGTTTGGAGTCTGGGCTGTGTTCTTTTGGAGTTTTACCTGGGACGTACACTCTTCCCGGTACAACACACACACACACACACACACACACACACACACACACACTCACACACACACAGAAATAGCAGTAAGTTTTCCCTCCCGGTCTTTCTGTTATTTCAGACCCACGACAGCAGAGAACATCTGGCCATGATGGAGAAAGTCCTGGGACCGATTCCCCCCCACCTGCTGCAACAGACCAGGTAAGTGTCCCATTTGTCCACCTCAGTCAAACATAAGGACTTTTTTTTTTTTTCATTTCCAGCTTGACTGAAAACACTAGGAGAGAGTTACGGACAGTTTCAGATGTTAAAATCAGATAAAAATGTGCACATTGTGATTTTTGGATGAGGAAAAATTAGAGGATTGTGTTTCTGCAGGGAAACAACAAAACACAAGAGCAGTTGTGCATCAGTTTGGAGGGTCGCGTCTGAGCTTTTGATTGAAAGCACCACAGGTCGTCCGTTTGTGTCCGTTTCCTAAAACTCTTGGAGTGGACCTCATGGGACGATAATGGGAAAAATATACGTATATGGGGAAGACAGGATCCTGAATTGTTCCTGAATCACACACAGTTTAATCAGGTTGTAAATGTAATAAAGTACCATAAAGTTACCAAAGTTATCTGACCGGATGTGTTCATCGGCCTGAAGCCAAAGAAGGAGCAGACCCCTCCTCCTCGGCTGTGTCGTCTTTCTAATGACGTATCTTCGCTTTATACTGAAGGAGCTGCTTTATTGGTCCTGGTTTGAGGCTCTGTGTTGCAGGAAATGGCACTTTAAGGTGTCGATTAAGTGAAAATATTCCTTTGCTTCAGTATAAACGTCACTTTCACGTCAATTTTACAACAAACTGTGACTTACTAGGCTTTAAATTATCTAAATTATTGTCTGAATGAATCATCATATGTGTGATTCATGACTCAACGTGGTCTATTGCCGTCCACAGAAGAGGAGGGACGTCGCCTCTCTGTGTGAAAGGATGTCTCAGTCTTACCTGCAGCTTATACTTTCATACCTCATGTGTGTGTTCTGTGCAGAAAGCAGCATTACGTGCACAACGACCGTCTGAGCTGGGACGAGAAGAGCTCCTCCGACGATTACCTCCGCAAACACTGCAAACCCCTAAAGGTACTCAGGTCGGCCGAGGAGGTGGCGTCAGGAAGTCAGAGGAGTAAGAGTGTGTGTCTCTCTCTCAGCAGTGCATGTGGAGGAGGAGTGAGGACGAGAGGCAGCTGTTCGACCTGCTCGGCTGCATGCTGGAGTTCGACGTCTGCAAACGCATCACCCTGGAGGAGGCGCTGTGGCACCCGTTCTTCGGCCCGATGAGGCCGCAGACGCAGCAGCGAAGCTAGCACGCTAACACACACTCACACACACACACACACACACACACACACATTCAGCATCTATCTCAGGCTGTCATTTAAGCGTTTTGTGTTGATAAGCTGATCTACAGTCATTCCCGTCTATCAAATATACATTTTCTTTGACATCCCAACAGAATCCAACCATCTGCATGTCGATGTAAGAAGTCAAGTTTAATTCTGAGCAATTCCATGTTTTCCTGCTTTGATCGTTATTCATTCAGTTTTTAATAAATATCTTGTTATTTGGTGTGACTCGGTTCTGTTTTATGCAATGAACATGAGTGTTTGCACAAACTCATCAAACTCCTCAACTAAATGTCTAGAAAGTTTGACATTTACAACATTTATAGAGAAAGAAAGTCTGTTAATCGGCCATTTTAACCCGTCAAAGACTTAATTTGGAGCTAAAACTAAAAGTGAGCACCCAAAATATGAGTTAATATGAGAAACCCTGACAGACTGCTCCAGTTTTCACAGATTCTGGAGCTGTCAGAAAGTATTTAGACGCTATAACCTGATAAAATGATCACTGACTGTCATTTAGGGTGAGAATTTGCTCCACAGCCTTCATGTGGACACAGAAGAAGAACCCAGTCTGACCTCGTATAGATCAGCGTGACATGACAAATGTTAAAAGCACCGAGGGGAAATTAGCTCTATTTCCATCCCAGCTGGTTAGTCTTTATGTAGACACTGCAGTCTGTCAGTCTAAAGTAAACGCTCGCTATCCGTCCCCACCCAGAAACCCCCGACATCTCTGGGCATCACTGCTCTGTTGATACAGACCGCGGACGCGTAAAGTGGACGATATTTATCAAGACTCAAGCAGCAGAGGAAGTTCCCCTGACTGGGTGGTTATCCAGCTATGAAATGTTGCGTGTTCAACAGCGTCCACTCAGACAAACTGGACTCCTCTGCTATCTGACAGCCTTCGGGCCAAAGCTGCTAAATTGCATGGATGTAATAAAGCCGTATAAAAGGCACACAGTTTATGAACCCTATAACGTCGTGGGTTCCAGTCTGTCTCGTAATGTTATCTGTCCGGCCTCAGTTTACTGGGCGCAGAAGACAAAACAGTCGTCTACATTACTTGTGGTTCTTCAAAAGTAGTGCAGGAGCCAGAGCTTTCAGCTATCAGGCTCCTCTCCTGAGGAATCTCCTTCTAGTTTGGGTTCTGGGGGGCAGACACCCTCTCTACATTTAAGATTCAGCCTAAAACCTTCCTTTTTGATAAAGTTTATCCAGCTGTGGTCGTGTTTTGCTGCGTCCTCAGCTGCGTTTTGCCTGCCTGATTAGATGACGTGCTCTGATTTAGTTGATTTTGATATTTTCCTGTGATTTTCGGGCTTCAAACGCGTCCAAACAAGCTGTTTTTCGTATTTTGTCTGTTTTAAATGTGTTTCTGTAGCTGTAGCTACATTGGACATTGAACCTCTCGTCGAACATGACTGATGTGTAATTCTGATGTGGTGGTAGAAGATATGACTGAAAGGCTGCTCGGGGCTTTTATTTTGAAAACTGACAGGATTCTCATTACCATTCGTCTGTCTGACTTCCTGTCTGGGACGCAATGCAGACGCCTCCCGGTGAGGTTTTAGCCTTTAGACTTCCCATGATGCACTGGGCTCCTCTATCCTCCTCTTCCTCTCCATCCTGATGCTTCATGTCTCTTTAGTGTCTCTTACTGACTTGGTATCTTCCCGGAGCCTTTCTGTGCTTCTGGTTCCTGTGGATCCTGGTCCTGGTTCTCCTGCTGTGGTTCTCTGGTTCCTGTGGATCCTGGTCCTGGTTCTCCTGCTGTGGTTCTCTGGTTCCTGTGGATCCTGGTCCTGGTTCTCCTGCTGTGCTTTTTACTGATATTAGTCGTGTTATTATTATTCATATATTAACTATTGTCATGTTATTCAGATTAGATTAGATTAGATGCTTTATTCGTCCCCCTGGTGAAGTTCATCCAGTAACTGACACTAAAATGGACAAATAATAAATGATGAATGTAAAGAGTTTGGTTTAGACCTGCTTGAGATAAAGTAAAGATAAAGTAAAGATAAAGTCATAATTGATGCTGTATAAATAAAGATTGATTGATTGACATCAATGCCGTGTTAGTTTGGGTCTTAGAGGTTGATGCTACACGTTGAAGCTTCTGATGGCACAACCACAACATGATGACAACGATGGATGTCAACGGTCTGTCTTCTGTTTTGATTCTACAGCAAGTCTACGTTTTATTTTCCCTGTCTTCTAACACTGCAGCCCACTTTCTCTGGGGGTTTTTCCACAGGCTGCACACAGCCGATGTCCTCTGGAAGTCTCTGTGGGACATCATTCATGCAGTTAGTTTGCATAAAGGGCTCAAAAAGTCAGCGAACACCCCTCATGTCATGATCCGAGCCCTTGTGGATTAATGTGAAACCGGAGCGCTGAAGTCCTTCCCGACCCCTGCAGCCACTGACCTCTGACCCCTCTGGTTTCACAGGGAACTGTGGGACAAATCTCTAAATCAGACAGTAGCTCAGACAGAGCGAACACCGGGGAGACGTCTGTTGTTCTCGTCACTGAGCAGATACACCGAGTTACAATGATAATAACTAATAATTTGCTGTTGAGACCCATTTCTACCAAAAACCTTCAGCTTCCCTCCGATGTAGGAACGACTGTGAGCTTCACGAGAGCAGGAAGTGTGACAACAAACCCCCCTACTGATCGTACGTGTGATGGAGAGAGAAGGGGACTCGTCTATAAGAATAATAATCACTGTACCTTTGTAAATGTAACATTGAAAGTAATATTTAATGATCCGTTTTATCATCTTTGGCCTGTAAGTCGCCAAAAGCATCGTAATAAAAAGGGTCCAGCTGGGTGATAGCAATTTAATTTTAATTTGGGCAGGAACATGTTTCAGGTTTTCAGAAAGGAGAAGGTGGGAGAGGAGCAAGTTACTCTTCACAAAGCTCTAAAAACTCTACGGCCACAATATCTAGATGGTCTAGAGAGTCACAGTGATGATTACGCTGTCTGGTTTATGTTTTTGTCGCCACAGTTTCTTTCACAGGTTGGTCGTGTCAGAAGGTGCCACAGTGTGAGTCTTGTCGTTGCTGATAATTGGCCGCAGCAGCGAAGGGTTGAGCGTAGCAGCTTGGCTCTGCACAGTCGGCGGGTCACATCTGTCCACGACGCCTGGCGCTCCGGCCGCCGCCCACCTGCTCATAAAGCAGGAAAACATGGCCGCCAGCTGCAGCCGCACCTCCCTTTGCCAGAAGGCGTACACCAGAGGGTTGATCAGCGAGTTGGACAGACCCAGCAGCCACAGGTAATTCTCCAGCACCTTGGTGAGTTTGCAGCTTTTGCACAGGAGCTGCACTATGCACGTCAAAAAGAAGGGGCACCAGAGCACCAGGAAGCAGCCCACCAGGACCCCCACCGTCCTCAGGGCCTTGACGTGGCTCCAGTAATGACTCCGCAGCTGCTGATGCTCGTAGTGTTGATGCTCACGGTGGTCGGCCATCCTGGATCCAGCTTGCCTGACCTGGCAGATCTGCTTCTGGTGGCTGCAGGCGATCTTCAGGATGTCCAGGTAGATGTAGACGAACACGGAGAACACAGGGAAGAAGACCGCACTGAACAGCACGATGATGCCCCCCTGGTTAGTGACGGAGAAAAAGGCGCAGAAGCCGCTGTAGCCGTCCGCCTGCAGCTGCCGCACCATGACTGAGGAACAGAAGGCGGAAGTTATTTGCAATATCGCTGCTACCACTGCTTCTCTCAACGAGGAAACAGCCCTCAGCGTCCTACAAAATCAACTATATCACCAAACGTTTTCCACAACTTCTAGTCTATAAGTTAGCTTACGTTAGCCCGGTCAGTGCAGCCTGAGCTCCAACCAGGAAGTGTTCTGCTCTTGCATGTACTACTGCCAACAAACATCTGTGCTGCTAACATCAGTCTACTGTCTACTGTTGATGTTCATTTGTGAGACTAAAATTGGTTTGGTTTTGCACCCCTAAGCTAACACAGGGTCGACAAACAGGTGACTCATTACACACTTTGGAGTTAGCATATAGCTTTAGCATGTAGCTTGGAGCCGTCAAACCCTTCCATCGGGGTCTTTTTCAGGACGTGGTGGGAGAACAAATACACAGCATCTCTTCAACATGGCGTTACTGCTTAGACAAATTGCCGATCTGATCTATGGTCAGTCACACTGGAGCTCCTCGCCACCTCTGGCTCTGTTATGGTGCAGGAAAGTTATAAGACCTGTCTAAAGTGCTTTGTGCCGTGAGTTTAAAACGATCACAGCCTGTGAATTCTGTCCGATGAACCTTTACGCTCATGGGTTTATCACTCAAACATGACTTCCTAGACCTTTTCTCGTCAGGACCTTTCCACCAAAACAACGCAGCCTCTCTCTCGGCCCTTCGGTTCTCACCTGGTAAGAACCCCATAGTGAAGGAGGCGGTCCACAGAGCCAGCAGGGACCCCACCGCCGTCCCCTTCCCAGACAGCCGGGAGTACCGCAGGGGCATCTTGATGGCTGCGTAGCGGTCAAGCGAGATCAGGAACATGGACATGATGGACGCGGTGCAGGGCGACGTCACAAAGGCCATCCGCATCAAACAGCGCGTCTTCCCCGGGGAAGGCGGCGCGGTGCAGTTCGCAGTGGGAGGGCCGGCGGTGACCTGGCCGTTCTGGTCCTGAGTGACATTGGTGCTGTTGCCAGTGAAGTCCTCTGTGGCGAGGCCGGTGATGGCCACACCCACCAGGGCGTCGGCCAGAGCCAAGTTGAGGACGAAGCACCAGCTCTGGCTGCTGCGCTTGAGGAGCAGCTTAAGGAGAGCGGCCACCACCAGCAGGTTGGTGGAGATGATGAGGCAAGAGGCGATGCTGAGGATCATACCCATCACCCGCGGCCTCATGTGGGCCGGCGGCTCATCGGAGCCCAAGCAGTCTGGAGTTATGCTAACGGAGGCGTTCGCATGTCCACACAAATACGACATGTTGACGACAAACTCCTTCAGATTTAAGGGTGAAACTCTTACAGCATGTGTGCTGTTGAGAGGGGCGGACATTGCTGCAGTCACTTTACATCTCATAACACGGAATAAAACAACACATGCAGTAAAAAGGTTCAATCTTCAAGGTTAAGACTCTAAAAATGTGTCAAACTGGTCTGAGCAGCACAAGAGGAAGAGTCTTATCTACCAACGTCGACCGTTCAGTGTCAGTCCGGCGTCCTGTGACGTCTCCATGGCGACTCGTGTCAAAGTTTAGGAGGTGAATCTGTGGCTGAAGCATCCGTGTCCTTTAAAATCCCCCTCAGCAAATGCAGAGGGACAGAAGGCAAAGTCACAGCTTCACCTCGCTTGGTCCTCCCCTCACACACACACACACACACACACACTCACACACACACACACACACACACACACACACACACACACACACACTCACACACACACACACACACACACACACACACACACACACACACACACACACAGCCGCCTGCCTGCTGGAGCTTCGCCAGGCAGGAAGATCTCTTTTTTTTTATCTCGTTTTTATCCATTTACTGTATTTTTTATCTAGAAGATCATAAACTAAGGCTGCGTCAGGGTTGATGCACTGTTGAGTACCAAACTTTACATCGTTATAGTATAAATAAATGAACGTGAACAAAGGAAATCATTGTAGATGTAATGAACGAATGGCTAAACTGGTGTTTTACACTGAAGACTCACAGTGTTTCCATGAACTACCTCAATGCAAATAGATTAAACTAGACTTGACACTACGCACAGAACATGGTGGTTCTCCTGCGGTTCTTTGGTGTGTTTGAAGCACCACCGCATACAAAGAACCTGTTAAACCTCTGTAAGATACTTTAGACTCTCTACTGGTTCTTCAGCTCAGTTTAGTTTAGTTGGTAAAAGTTTTGGTTTGACAAAGAACCACTTTTAGTGGTTTTTGGCACCGTTGTTTGTTTAGTGTGGAATGAATTCAGCACGATAATCCTTGATGGATGAAGATAAAACACCGTCTGTCTTCTTTCTCATTTACCTTTTTAAAAACTAACGTCACCTGTCTGCTCAGCCTGCTGTCTGCGGTACACCTGTATCGCCATAGAAAGGATGGATGAATGTATATTTGTCTTTTCATTTCTTTCTTTCTTGTGCATGAAAAACACACGGATGTTCATTTACATGTGAATTATTAGGCCACCATACATGTAAAAGAAGGAAACACCAAACCACATTAGTTATGTCTAAATCACAGCATAAATCCAGACATTACACATTAAAAGATAAATAAATGATAATGTTTGATGACACTTACACTTTTTTGCTGCATTTAATTGATTCATCCAGTTCAGAGTGAGGTGTGGTCGTCTTTACAGTGCAGGAAAACCACAGCATCTTATCACCGAGTGCATTCGAGCACGCTGAGTGGCCTGCAGGTATCAGCTGTAAGTGCATTAACGTACAGGAACATGTTGGCAGAGACACATTCGCCGTGTTCAGACTCTTTATGGAGCCTCAGCCAAGAGATTTGACTTTTTTTAGGACCTAAACTGTTTGTTATCTTCCTTTCTTTTCCTGCAGATTCATCACTAGCAGTCTTTTGCAATCATCTCTCCGGTTCTTAAATCCCTCCACTGGCTTCCAGTGTGCCGAAGGACAGATTTTAGAATCCTGTTACTGACTTACTTATAAGGTCTGAGGCGTCCAGGCCCCTCAGGTCACCTGGTGCAGGTCTGCTCAGCGTCCCCACCTGTGGAACGAGCCTCCTGGACACCTGAGCTCAGGCCTTAAAACACCACTGATTACTGAGGCTGTCCAATAATAGAGCTACATAAGCTTCAACTATTTATTCTCTTGTGCTTTTATTATCTTTTACATGCAGATTTAATGTTTCTGTGTCTTGTGTTTGTTGTGTTTTATGTCCCTGTAAAGCACCTTTGAATTGCTTCGTGTCTGAATGGTGCTTTTTAAAATTTCCACCATAGACAATAAATAAATATGATTAATAATAATATATATATAAAATAATAATAATAAATACATGAATACGTACCTAATACTGAGTACTTATTTTATTATTTCTAATACTTTAACTACATTTTTCACAGTATACTCACATACTTTTACTGTTATAACCCTTTCATGCAGGACTCTTACTGCGAACAGAGTGATTTTACAGTGTGGTAGTAGTACTTTTACTGCAGAAATTATTAATAATCTCTTTGCTTTTCATAAGATCTGTGAATATGTAATAGTGGAACAGCGACGGGACAGTTTTCACAGTAAGTACATACTATTACTACCTTTTAATTATTGCTCAAGCAAGCTAATTTTGCATATTTTCAACAGTTTATAGCTTTAATATTGAGTTACTGTCTGATGAAACTGTTTGTGTTACTGAGACGTGTTTTGCTTTAATGATTATTCTCTAGTTGATGGTACAGACGTATAAATAAAGATAATAATGAAGAGAGTTCGTCTGTATGTATATTTTACCTTGGGTAGCGCTTTGTGTCGTCTCTGCTCTTGAAGATAAATAGATAGAAATACTTTATTGATCCCCGGGGGGGAAAGTCTGGTGTTACAATAGTAAAGAAATTAATACAAACAAATAAATAAGCAAAATAAAAATGTACAAAATGTTGTAAGTTTGTTTCAACGGTGCTTTAAGAGTAAAGTTACTCTCTTACTTTTAAATTAAAGGCTATAAATGTGAAGTGAGGCACTGATTTATTCTTCAGACTATCCTTCTACAAAACAAACATGGAATAAACTAATAAATAGTAGTGATAGTGTTTCAGCTTCAGTTAGAGAGTTCACTAAAGTCCACTCGGAGATATAAATCAGAGAGAGCTTCAGCTGTGACCCCGCCGTCCTGCCGCCGTCCTGCCGCCCCGGAGGCCTCGGCAGAGACATCTGGCACGATGGGACCATTTTCCACTAAGATTCACACACAAACAGATCTGCCTAATGATGCTTCACACCAGCTTCTCCGAGCAGCGACCAGCAGCTGCAGTCAGGAGGAAAACACCAAGGGAAAAACACGTCCGGAGACATTTCCTGTGTCTCATATTTATGTTCATATAATTATATTTATATTCTGCTTTACTACACAGAAGAAGTCAGACAGAAGCTCAGGACGCTTCCTCAAACACACTTTGACCCAAAAGCTGGGCCTCATGGAGTCGATATTCAGCGTAGGTCAAATGAATTGAATACACAATAATATGAACAATGATAGTAATAATCCTATTTTTAAAGGAGAGGTGCAATGAGACCATGCTGCAGCAGTTTAAAGCTGCTGCAGTAGAAGAAGTAGTGTTTCATTGTAATTTTTGTTGAAATAACCAGATTTGTCCATTATAACAATATTTGATTAAATAATCAGCCACGGTTTGTGACATGCAATAGTCAAAATAAGCTATTTCAGTCAACATTATGATGAAATAATAGTCTACTGCAGCTTAAAGTAAATCTCTGTTGAAATATTGTTTTATTCTATAACCTGAACATCATTCACACCATTTTACTTTACTAGTATTCATCTGTGTTGTAGATTTAATTTAAATTTTCATGCTGTGAAGCACTTTGAGCTGCATTTGATATATGAAAAGTTCTGTTTAAAGTTTATTTCTAATCATTATTAATATTTGTTTTGGGGTTTTTGTTGTTAACGTGTGCTAACACACTGAATATGATTAACATGGTAAATATTATCAGCTTGTTAACTTGTTAACTAGCTTCCTGATGTTAGCCTTAAGCTTAAAGCACAGCTGTCATCGCATCGCTGTTGACTTTCAGCCTTTTTAATTTAACTCTTGTCTAAACTGTACATATTTTTAATATTATTCTTTGTATTGTTTTGTGCTCAACGCTCAATGCTTCTGTAAAGTTAAAAGGAAAATCTGATCTTAATGTTAACAAAAAACATAATTAATATTATTATGTGTTATATTGTGATTAAACAACATGTACCAACAAAATAAAAGATATAATAATTAGAATTAGTTCATATTGTCGGGAATTTCTCTCTTGGCCAGTGTTACATCCGTTTCATGGGGCTCAGTCTAACACCTGGAAAGCGATCACTCCCGTCAGTAGACTCCTCTGTAATGAAACCTAGTTTAGTGCTCCAGCGAGTTGGCCGGCCCTTAGTTACGCCCCTAGCAACGCCCTTAGTAACGCCCCTAGCAACAGAGGCAATAACTAGCTGAGCCGATGCTTCCTAGAGATGGAGGGATTTCCCAAACTGTCTGGTTGGAGCTCAGAAATCTGCTGGAAAACATCATTTTACATCCACAGATTTAGCCGCTGTGTTAATCACACTCCCCACTCATTCACAGAAACACATCCTCACACCCCCACAGCAGCAGGAGAGCCCACTTCCACCAGGTTCAACAAGAGTCCAACCTGAGAGGAAAGATCCTCTTTTGATCGCCTCCCGCTCCCCCCTCCAGCCAAAATAGCTCCACCAGACACACAATGTGGGAATGTTATTCACCCCTACTAGACCTTTCAGGACCTTTCAAAACAAAGCGTGGGTCAGCAGTAATTGTGCCCAGTGCCCAGCAGCACCCAGGAAGCCGGGGTCCTGTTTACACCTCTGCCAACGCCATCCTCCCACCGCTGTGACGGATCCTTGTAACCCCGCCTGAACCCGGGACCTGTGCCGAGGGAGAGTTTCCAGCCAAGGAGAGGAGTTTTTCCACTTTAGGAGGATCCGACTGTGAGGAGAGAGTTCTTCTGGACGGGACTGTAAAGGTGATGGTGATGGTGATGGTGATGGTGATGGTGATGATGGTGGTGATGATGGTGGTGTATGAGTGATGTTTTCAGGGTTGTCTGTGTGTGTGTGTGTGTGTGTGTGTGTGTGTGTGTGTGTGTGTGAGCAGGGATTACGTCATTATTAACGTGGCCTGCAGCAGAGTTTGAGTTGTATCAGACGTCTTGAGGTTGTGTCTGTTTAATGAATCACACATTTCTTTCACCCCCTGATGTTACTGATCTCATATTATTGTATTTAATTCTACGTTTACTCTTAGAAAAGGCCTCCCTGTTATCATTTTAATGAAATATCAACTATAAATCTGGAGATTTAACATGAGCGGAGGATGTAAATATGACGAATCCTCAGAAAAATTGTTTCAGGTCCGGTGTCATTGTGATAAATGCTGTTTATCAGAGTTGTAAAAAAAGTCCACGCTGCCATTTTAACCTCTTGTAAAAGAGATAATGGTTCTCAAAGGACTTCCTGGTTAATCTAAGGTTAGATAAATTAGATTCCCAGCCTGCTAAAAACATGAATCCATGTCACCACCATTGTTGTAGATGATCTTCTGGACAAAGCTGCACTTTGTTGTTGTGTTTGAAGCGTTTCTGAAAAGAAAAGAAAAGAAAAGAAAGTCCTCCAGGACACTTTCAGTCCACCTGGAGTTCACACCGGTCCTGAAGGTCCCACTTTCGTGTCTTTTCAACATAAATACGTGTCCCTGTTGTGTGTAGAGACCCTCAAACTATGAGAGGACCATCTTAAGCTCTGTTTTTGACCGACATGGTGTCTTATTATTTATATAATTAAGTATTTTAATTTAATTTTCTGTTTCGTGTCTCTATTTTACATTTAAGTCTTCGGAAAGTGTTGTTTGTTTTGGTGTCGCACACCAAAGTTCCCGGATGTGGATTCCCAATCTGATCGATAAACACGATGTCATTGTCAAAAACATTAATAAGTACATTTTATACTAACTTATTGGTGCTTCAGAAATGTTGAGTACTTCACATTTAGGCTAAGATCTTGGCGTAAATTGCTGGATCTGACAAACATTTCTTTCTGCGTTGCCAGTCACAGAAAAAGAAAACCTCCATGAAAACATAAGCATGTTTTTATTCCCTGTCGATGTGACTGCGTGTGTGTTTGACAGACTGAAGATGTCTTTAAAGAGGCGGCTGCTGTCCATGCTGCTGTGCTGTGTTTACTGCGTGGCCTCGCTCTTCTGCCTCCACCCGAACCGCAACCACTGCTTCTCTGGCGGAGCTCGGTGAGTCCTCTGGATCTTCTGGACACCCGTCACGTGTTCCTGTTTCTTTGTGGTTAGCATGTAGACATCAGGACGCTGTAGCATGCATGCTAGCACCCTCTTGACTGACTATTATTTTCCTGTTCTGCATAGAGGAGCAAAAATGTGATGAATTACTTAAAGATGGTGGTCAGTTAGAGTCTGCGACTTCTCTAAGAAGCATGTTTTGTTGATTTGTTCAATTTTCCCAACAGTTAATGAATGAAAGAAAAAACCCAGCATCTGTGGCACAGGACTGCAGTAAACTGAACTGATTGACCTATTTGTCTTACACAAGGCTAAAGCTAGAGGAAGTGCAGCCAAACTTTAAATGACAGAGTGGTGAGTTGGTAGCACGAAGCTCAGACTCCCACTGAGAGCGAGCTGCTGCTCAGCGACAGACTTTTTGTTTAGCGCGCTAACAGCACAAAGCTCAGCCTCTGAGCTAAAGCCCCTTTCTTCTTTCCTCATTCCCACCTTCCCATCTCCATTCCTCTCTGTTCCCTGCTCGTTCATTATTTCCTCCTCTCTCAGGAATCTGGCGTCCGTCGTCCAGCAGCTTTACCAGCGTGTCATCCGACTGCTGCGCACCACCCTCTGATCCGCCCCACGCGTTCAGGGCCGATAGCTCCGGCCCTGAACACCTGCTCGGGCCTGATCAGGCCGGTCCTGCCACTGTGGATGTCAAGCATGCCCTCCAGCAGTGCACCGCCAAATAAAAAGAAGAAGAAGAAGAAGAAGAAACAAGAGGGAAAGGAATGGTGTCACTCGACTCTCGGACTGCGAATTTTTCTCTGAGTTTGGCTCCTGCTGTGTTCATTCTGCAATTCTCTGACTGTATTTTAGACGAAGAAACAAGGAGTATGAGAACAACAAAATACTTTGAAGTAGATTACCACTGTGTGAGATGTGAGTGGTCCACTTTTTAAAGGCCTTTTTTCAGGGTTTGCTCTGCTGTTTAGTCCAACAGCAGGAGAACGAAGCTTAAAGAAACAGGCTTGTAGGTGGGAGGACGCTGGTTGAAGTTCCTGGACGGGAAATATGTGACGGTGTAAATCCTCTTCCCTTCATTAACAAGCACGACAGAGCAGGTCGGGAGGTTTTTTTTAGGGCGGCTGCGCTGTGGCCGACAGTGTGAGCGTGAACATGTTTAGTCATGTGAGGTTAGAGGTCACCTGAAGGTTAAAATGCAGCTGGTTTGAAGGTGAACGAGTGACCGTGGGTGTATAAAGAGGCCTGAATACTTTGGTGGAGGCTCCGTTCATTTGTATGAAAGTTACTCAGCGGCAAATGAAGCCTAAAAAGTTTGACTTCACGGGTATAAAGGTACCCAGATCGTCCGCATTGTTGGGCCCATAGAGCATGGAGGACTAGCATCACAGGCTAGGCCGGCTAGCTTCCTGTTAGCTCTCTGCTAACTTCCTATTAGCCCTCCGCTAACTTGATTGAGGATAAAATCATTTAATCATTTTCCAAATGTTTTCAGACTGAATGGATCAAATTCTGATGGTGAAACAAGTCATTTCACACGTTGTAAATACATCAGCTGATTTACAGACGTCTCTTTCACGATGTAAGTCTATGAAAAAAAGTATTTTTGGGCCTAATGGTATCCACAGACCGTATATAAGGACTGGACTTAGCCACCAGTTAGTGGAACGTCATTTTGAAGCCTCGACTTTGGCTATAAGAGCGTCGCCATTTTGAGTCTTTTGGAGCCAGAAGTCACGCTCATTCCAGGAAGAACTCGTCTGATTGGTTAGTGAGCAGGAAGCCCCGCCCCCTCTATTTTCCTCTAAATGGGACCACAATTTACTAAACGAACATGCGAGGACGCACCACCTGACACAGGTACAGGAAGTCACTCTGCGGTGGAGCCTCTGGTCACATCCATGGAGAGAACTACAAAAAATCTGAAAAGAACATCTGTGCTCCATTTGAAGTCAGAAGAAGAGCTCGGCCGTTGTCAGACCGAGGGGATGTGATAACTCGCTGCAGTGATTGTTTGTTTGTGAAAGGAGCTGTGAAATTACCTGCAGCCTAAAAACACAGCGGACCTCTGAGCCCGGCTTTACTGTTCTACTTTTCACACTTCTGAGTGAATGTGTTCACCACACGGGAGGTTATGGTTAAAAAAAATAAACCAATAAAAGAAATAATCTTAGTCCAGATGTTTGCTTGAATAAATGACATTTCTAAACATCCTGTGGCTTTTGAACAGCGGTGAATAAACACTGTGACACTGTGAGTATTTAAGGACAAACAGGACATTAATTAAATATAACTATATAATAATAGACAGATCCACTCCAATAAAACTCAAATAAAATGAAATCAGTTTTCATAAAAAGCCTGTGTTGTTGTTGTTCTTTCTTTTCTTTTCCGTATGTCCAGCCATCAGTCAAGCTGTTTGATTGTTTTAGTCAAATTAGTCTCAAGTTACTGATGTTAAAAAAAAGAAATATAGTTAAAATGTACAGTAAAAGTTTTTTATTCTAGTAAGTAGACATTCAGTTGTTGTTTTTTTCAGTTAGTAATTAATAAAGTAAAGTAATTCATAATTTTAGGGATCAGAGTATTCGTCAGGGGAAGATGTAAGAAGTTGAGAACTGGTATTACAGACAAAATATTTATTTTTAATATTTGTATTTCATTTTACAGTTTCATATATACAGTTTTATAAGTATTAAATATCCCTTTTAGTCAGTTTTTAATTGTTGTTGTTCATTTATTTATTTGTTTATTTATTTAATAAATTAAATATAATGCTTTTACATTCCTAGTTTTAGTTTTTAGTTTAGTTTTGGTGAATTTTATTAACTCTTAGTGATCAATGCCATTAAACGGACGGTGTAGTAGTCACCGGCGGCCGGAGGGTGGCAGTAATGCAGCAGCACGGGCCGTTATTACACCTTGAAAAGAGGCCACGAAGAAGAAGACGCCTGTTTGACATTAGCCGAAATGGGAAGCTAACGGAAAGGCGAGAAGTTTTCTGCTTGCACTTTACATGAAAGTCAAGCCACGGATATTCAGAAAGTCATGGAAAACCGAGTGAAATAGCCGGTCGCGGATTTTATCGACACCACAGGTAGGTGACATCACGGCTGAATAAAAGTGCCCGCTAACTGTTAAACCTCGCTAACAAGCTGGCTAGTGATTTCCACAAGTGTTAGCCGACTAGCCGTTAGCCTAGCATCAGCCATCTGCTGCGAGCTAACACACAGCTGGGACGGACATCTCTGTAACAAAAGCGGTTAAAATGCAGGATTTTCACTTATTAAAAGTATATAACACATCTGCATGGACGACTGGATATTTCTCTAATCAAGCAGCGTATTTGTTGATCATAAAACCGGCGTTAATAATAGTAAATAACTTCATTTTATTCTCTTGACACTGTTGCTGTCGCCGAGCTGTCACTCACGGCTCGCCCTCGCAGGCGCGGCAGCCAATCACACCGCTTGAAACTGTGATTGACATGTCTCGCAGCCAATAGTAAGCCCACAACAAATATGACGGCTCCCTCCGCGGTGCTAGACACAACGGGCGTCTCTTTCCGGCGCAGTACGCTGGGATGCTGATGCTGAGGAGCCTCCTTGCGCCGTAGCATCACTAGATCTCAATGTTTACCGACATGTTGTTCTGTCTGAGGCTGCAGCACTGTGTTGACCTCTGTCTGGGGGGGCTGCTGTTGTTTCTAGCGGGGCTGCAGCCGGTGGAAGCAGCCGCCGCCGCCGCCGCGGAGATGGCCAACTTGAACTGGAAGCCGTTCATCTACGGAGGGATGGCCTCGATTGTCGCAGAATTTGGTAAGCTACGTGATGCACCACAGCCTGCAGACCATGCATATCATCCTGGGGTTACACGGTGCGGTGCATGATCGTCGTTTAAACCCCACCAATTTGCAGTTAAAGGAAAATTCCGCATCAGTATCCAGAAGGTCGCTCAAGCTCCAAAAAAAAAAAAAAAAAAAGGGGGGGGGGAAGTGAAGCATCCAGCTGAAGAAATCTCAGAGCTCTTTGGCTGCACGTTGGATGCCTTATCCTGCAACTTGGTTTGGTTGGATTTCAGTCACGCTGAAGTTATTAACCCGGCAGGTGTCCCCCAGATTTCACCTGTCCGACTTCATCATCATATTCAAGTCACAGAGCTTCACTTCATCTGAATTTAGTGAGGTGATGAAGAACTTATTTAAAGGTAATGCAGCTATTTGTCTCATGGAGGACCTGAGCCAAAATATAATGTGTATATTCAGATTCCTTACACTTTTAAGATAATTCAGTGTGAGATAAAAAAAAAAAATAGATTAAGACAATTAAAACAATTTTATAGACAGAAGATGGTTTTAAAAATAATTAAAAGATTTGAAATAGTAACTCAGATTATCCGACAAAGTTCTGACGTAAGAATGTTTATGTTTAGGTTTCCTTTTTAAAAAAGCAGGATGTGTTTTAAAAGCGGTTTTGTCCAAAAGGGTGAGAGTTTCAACTTGGAAACGGGTCTAAAATCTAAAAAAAATAACGTAATTATAATTTATACGTCCGTTAATCAGTGAGGGTTTCTATACTTCTATAACTCCACTATTGAATGATTTTATCATCTCATTATTATTATTATTATTATCGTTATGATTTCAATCCGCAGGGACGTTTCCCATCGACCTGACGAAGACCCGGTTACAGGTCCAGGGTCAGTCCCAGTACACGGAGGTGCGCTACAGAGGCATGTTCCACGCCCTCTTCAGGATCGGCAAGGAGGAGGGCATCCGGGCGCTCTACTCTGGGTACGGACACGCCGTTTAGGCTCCGCACTAACAACGTCTCACATTTCACACGCAGCACCGCCCACAATGTGGCCGTGGGCGCTGATGTTTTACAAGGTCAGACCGAGTGCAGGCCGGTCTGGAGCTCAGCGGACAGACGGAGGGTTTCGTGGTCGACGGCCGGAAGCACGAAAAGAAAAACGAATCTGTTTCCTCGTTTAAAAAAGAAAAATACTGATTGACTTTATTTGTGTGGATTTTCTATCATTTTAATAGATGAATTACTGATCAGGTCTCTGTTTAGACGTGGATCAGGTCTCTGTGTAAAGACGTGGATCAGGTCTCTGTGTAAAGACGTGGATCAGGTCTCTGTGTAAAGACGTGGATCAGGTCTCTGTTTAAAGAGCTGGATCAGGTCTCTGTGTATAGACGTAGATCGGGTCTCTGTAAAAGTGTGGATCAGGTCTCTGCGTAAAGACGTGGATCAGGTCTCTGTTTAGACGTGGATCAGGTCTCTGTTTAGACGTGGATCAGGGCTCTGTTTAAAGAGCTGGATCAGGTCTGTGTGTATAGACGTAGATCGGGTCTCTGTAAAAGTGTGGATCAGGTCTCTGCGTAAAGACGTGGATCAGGTCTCTGTGTAAAGACGTGGATCAGGTCTCTGCGTAAAGACGTGGATCAGGTCTCTGTAAAAGTGTGGATCGGGTCTCTGCGTAAAGACGTAGATCGGGTCTCTGTAAAAGTGTGGATCAGGTCTCTGCTTATAGACGTGGATCAGGTCTCTGCTTATAGAAGTGGATCAGGTCTCTGCGTAAAGACATGGATCAGGTCTCTGCTTATACACGTGGATCCTCTGCTTATACACGTGGATCAGGTCTCTGCGTAAAGATGTGGATCAGGTCTCTGACAGACGTGGATCAGGTCTCTGACAGACCTCTGTTCCTCCCTGTTCTCCTAAAGCTAACAGAACCTGGTCTCCCCTCAGGATTTCTCCAGCTCTGCTCAGACAGGCCTCCTACGGGACCATCAAGATCGGAACCTACAACTCTCTGAAGAGGCTGTTCGTCAGCCGGCCAGAGGGTGAGTCTCTCTACCTGTCTGTCTCTACCTGTCTGTCTCTACCTGTCTGTCTCTACCCGTCTCTCTTCCCGTCTCTCTTCCTGTCTCTCTCTTCCTGTCTCTCTCTTCCTGTCTCTCTCTCCCTGCCTCTCTTCCTGTCTCTCTCTTCCTCTCTCTCTTCCTCTCTCTCTTCCTCTCTCTCTTCCTCTCTCTCTTCCTGTCTCTCTCTTCCTGCCTCTCTTCCTGTCTCTCTTCCTGTCTCTCTTCCTCTCTCTCTTCCTGTCTCTCTTCCTGTCTCTCTTCCTCTCTCTCTTCCTGCCTCTCTCTTCCTGTCTCTCTTCCTGTCTCTCTTCCTGCCTCTCTTCCTGCCTCTCTTCCTGTCTCTCTTCCTCTCTCTCTTCCTGCCTCTCTTCCTGTCTCTCTTCCTGTCTCTCTTCCTCTCTCTCTTCCTGCCTCTCTTCCTGTCTCTCTCTTCCTCTCTCTCTTCCTGTCTCTCTCTTCCTGTCTCTCTTCCTGTCTCTCTTCCTGTCTCTCTTCCTGCCTCTCTTCCTGTCTCTCTTCCTGTCTCTCTTCCTGTCTCTCTCTCCCTGCCTCTCTTCCTGTCTCTCTTCCTCTCTCTTTCCCTGCCTCTCTTCCTGTCTCTCTCTTCCTCTCTCTCTTCCTGTCTCTCTCTTCCTGCCTCTCTTCCTGTCTCTCTTCCTCTCTCTCTTCCTGTTTCTCTTCCTGTCTCTCTTCCTCTCTCTTCCTCTCTCTCTCTTCCTGTCTCTCTTCCTCTCTCTTCCTCTCTCTCTCTTCCTCTCTCTCTTCCTGTCTCTCTCTTCCTGTCTCTCTCTTCCTGTCTCTCTCTTCCTCTCTCTCTCTTCCTCTCTCTCTTCCTGTCTCTCGTTCGCCCACAGGGACGGAGACCATGTTTTAAATTCACAGCACCTGAAAGCTTGAAAGCCAAACATTAGTGAGGAAGAAAACCCTGCCTGCAGTTGTCCTGATGTCTCTGATCAGCTGATTTGGGGGAAAAATGAAGAACTTATTTATTATTATTTCACTTATTTATTGCATCTTACCTGATGCAGCACAGGCAGATTTCACCTGTTCGTCACAGGTGAGGATCAATCGCTCGTCCCGCCCCCGGGTGCAGCGCTGCTCGTTAAATTTAGATTCACGCTTGCAGGAGATTACGTCACGCTGAAACCAGTCAGAGCTGCGATGCAAACTACGCCGAGTCTGACGCCCCCCGACCCGACTAACAGCCCCCCCCCACTGCAGAGAGAGGCCTTTAGGTGCTGTTGTGTGAAGCATGGGGACGATATGGTGGGATATTTAACACAAAAGTCCCGGTTTAAGCCGATTTGTCCACGATTCTGACAGTCGGAGGAGAAATCTGGTCTGGCAGTGATGTTGGAGGGGTTAACGGGTCGTTTCATATGTGTTTTGATATTTAGGATTCAAAATCGGGATAATTACATCACTGCTTTCAGAGTCAGACCTCAACAGCCAATCAGAGAGAGAGGGAGAGGGAGAGAGAGGGAGGGAGGTCTCCAAGGAGACGGATGTCCTGGCTAACGTTAGCTAGCGTACCAGTGTTGACAGATATTAAAACTCCTCTCAGGTCGTCACCCACACAGGTTTTGCACCACGTCAGTCTCCGTTTTGTTTACATCTGCTTCCCCGTGAGATCACCTGAGCTCGTCTGTCTCTTCCCCCAGCGTGATCCTCTCATCCTGTGGTGTGTGTGTGTGTGATTGGTGATCATTCTGCGTCCTGACTTTAAAAATCTGCCAGGATTTTAAACTCCTGTGGCGTGAGCCCAGAATTAGACGCCCTTATGGTGCCCTGAAGGCAGCACATCCAGTCCACACAGTCATTTACTGTCTGACGGACGGGACGGGCTCCCAGGAGCTCCCAGTGAATCCAGTCTGAACTAATAAACAAGAGAAAGTTTCCACCTCAGTCTTGAGACTCTGCCGTCTTTGATTAATTGAATAATAACTTCTCTGATACACGTCCGCTTCCCCTCAGATGCCTTCACTGTCACTCTGCTGCAGGGTTATTCAACTAAACCAATGTACTAAAGCAAAGGAACATCTTCATGTCTAACTTGAGTTAGTGTTGATATATGTTGATGAAGCCTGGTAGTTGTATCGTCTGCATGTGATCAATAAGTGACTGTCAAATCAGATAATTCAGTATGATTCAAAAACATTAGTAAACAGACACATAATACTGTAGAGAGGTGGAAGAAGAGAAGATAAATAAAATAAAATATGCCGTAAACACTAGAAAAGCTGCGCAGGTTAAAATAAAAGCATCTCGTCAAATTTAAAATCTCCTTTTGATTTATTGATAACAGGTCCGGGTCCGTATAGGACGGCGTCTGGGACACCCTCCCCTCCCTCGCTCGACCACACCCTCAGTGCCTAAAAGCACTAACAGCTCCTAAAGCACCACTGGAATTAAAAATCTGGCCACATAGATGCTTCTGCTTTGTGATAACACGCCTAGTGTTTTTACAAGTGAGAGCTTTTCTTATTAAATGAGTGTGGGTCAGGCTGTAATATCAGCGTCACAGCTAATCTCAGCTCTAAGAGACGACAAACTAACTCAACTGAATCTCAGAGTGAGAGATTCATTAGTTTTATATTTTAGGGCTGAAAAATGAATGAAGGGAAGTCGACCTTAATGCTTCTGAAATTATTATTTAAGACTTTTGACCTCCAACAAATCTACCGTTGGTCTTCTTTAATTCATTTATTACATTTATACCTCTTGCTGCTGTCGTACCTCATTAACTCATATTCTGTTTTTTTGTATTTATTTGCTCTATAAATATAAATCTTTATTTTTACATATATCTTTTCTATATATATCTTTCTGTAACTGAGCTCCAAGCCAAATAATTTCACAGCTTGGGTCTGTTTTGAGTCCAAACCTCCTGCAGACTTCCTCCCCTCTCTGGGACACCTCTCGTGCACACTGGGTTGCTTCGGTTTACAGATGTGCAAATGTTAAAAAAAAAAAAAAAAAGTACGAGGTGGGTGGAGCCTCGACCGTAAGTGAGGTCAATGTTAAGAAAGTTGCTCCTGGGAATCAGTAAAGTTTAGTCACATTTTACCAGAATCAGAAATAGTGAATAAGAGAGAGTGCACAGCAGCTTATCCTGGAGAGTTTGGTGCAGCGACACTGAACGCACCCCATGCAACCACCAGAAGAAGGTCAGATGTGTCATGAAAACTCGTTGTGAACCGCCTGGAAGGGAGAGCGAGTGCGTTAACCTGCCGGCACTAATTTGCAAACTAAATAAGAGGCAAAGAGCTTCCAGGGAGGGAGGGAGGGAGGGATGGAAAGAGAAGCGAGGTGAGGGGAGGGAAAGTGATTCAGGTTGTATTCACACCGACACAGATCTCATATTTTGTGAACATGACGAACAAATCCTCCATATAAACAGACGTCAAGACTGAAAGAGTCACAGAGAGACAGAAGGAAACTTGATTTATTAAGAGTAGAGCTGAAAGACGAACAAAACCACTGTCAACAAACTGAATATCTTTTGGGTTCTGGGGCTGTTGGTTGGATTAAATTAGTGGATTTATCAGTGATTATCCAGCGTCTGCGTTTTCTGTCTCTTCCTCTGTTCCCTCCTGCTTTGATATCCAGCTTTACTTTCCACTATCTCTATTTCAAGTCCCCCCTTTCTTTGTTTTTCTTTGTTCTCCTGCGTCCACTCTGCTGTTTCCTCTTCCCCTTCCTCCATATTTAATGACCAATTAGTGTACATCAGATAGATGATATGAATAATGGAGCAGATCGAGGTGGGCCAGCAGCACTGAGGGAAGTTGTATTTTGGATATCTGTCATCTGCGGGGGCTTTTATTGAAGGAGAAGAGGCTGAATTATAGCTTTTATTGGTGGAGTGGGATGGATGAAGATTGGCCCACGTGTTTGCATTAATGGAGTTAGGACGGGGTTAGCGTAGCTTAGCTTAGCATAAACACCAGAGGCAGGGGGAGGCGACAACCGAAGACTCTTAATCTGTCTTATCGTGCATTTTAAAGTTCATATTCCACAAGTTCTGCACCACATGTTGTACATGTCGGCACCAATAACCAGAGCATTCAGCCTACTTAATAATAATTAATAATTAAATAATAATATTTCACCTTTTTTAATGATTTGCCACAAAACAAAGCGCTCTCTCTCTCTTTTTATTTGTTTCCTGTTGATTGTTTGCTCTTCCACTCTGCATGCCCTCTGCCACGATGGTGCTACTGTGTCTCGAATGCTTGTTTTGATGCAGGCTTGGGTTTGCCCTGTGGTGGTTGTGGTGGGATCGAACGCCTGTGAGCGGCGCGAGGACCGCCACACTAACTCTTGGTCAGATTGATCAAGGATTACTGTAACTATGGTTCCAAACTCAATCCATTACTTCTTCTGTCTCCTCCTTCTTGCTATAATCTAAATAGCACACTGGGTCACCACTAATGAGATCCACCACTTGCTAACTCTGATGAACTAGGCTAATTTCTAACTGTTTCTGTTTATTTGAAGCCAATTTACAGTGCGCAGTCTATCCAACGGCACATTTTGATCTCCTTGGACTGCCAGGCGGGTGGAGTTAAACACAGTGTAAAACGTTTTAAAACAGGTTTGATAGTAAGCCGACTAAGAGCAGACTAGACCAGGTGCACATGACTCCGCCGCTTCTTCTTCTAAAGTTTAACATCTAAATTTATTTAGAAGGAACCAGGATTTAGGCCCACAGGAGGCGATCAGCTGGGGCGTTAATAGTCGCCAGCCGGTGTCTGGTCTGTCCAGCTGATCTTTGTTTGGTTAGCCTCAGAGGCTAACGCATCAGCGCTAACGTTAGCACCTGTCGTGTGTGCACTGCGTCTTAAGTCTGGTCAGGTGACAACAGGACCTCATACAGGACTCTGTTGTAACCAGACCGCACTTTTGATGCTGTTTGAACTGTATAAAAGAAGTGATCAGAGCTTCACTCTCTAGTGTCCAGCAGGGGGCGACTCCACCGGCTCCAAACAGGAGTCTGATTGGATGGAAGTCAATGAGGAAACGAGGCGACTTCTCTCCTGATTTATCAGCTCAGTGAACAGTTTCTGCTCTCAGTCTCTAGTTTACAGTCTTCTTCAGCACAGCAGGACGTTTATGTAGTGAATTTTTAGGGATTTTGTGAAGCAAACAATCACGTCTGGCTCAAAAACCAAGACGGCGACACCTAGAAAGCCAAGCGGTGGTCTATAAACCAACAGGTGATAACACGGTGGCTACGTCCACTTCTTACTTGCAGTCTATCGTCGTGCACACAAACGACACGAAAGACAAAGATCAGAAACACAAGTTTGATTGAGCTCCATCATGTAGGTGACTTAAATTACCAGAACGTATCAGAATGTCTAATAACAGTTCAGTTAAACCGCCAAGACTGGAAAGTTTTGACTCCAGCTTACGTTAATATACAGCTAAACTCCACCCATGTGGCGTTCCAAGTAAGTTAAAGCAGATAACATAAATCACACAACTCTGTCTGTCACTTCAATCCTGCATACCTCTCTGCTCTGAGTAGTGGACAATAATCCCTGATAATGAATGACTGATAACTTCCTTCTGACTTTCTCGTTGTGATTCATGTTCAGTGTCTCTATAAGTGCACTCTTACTGTGGCATTTTCAACATGCTCTTGTTTGGGGTCAGAGCATAAAGTAACGTACAGCGAGCCGGTCGTATGCTGATATTAAGGAGACGTGTTGATGAAAATGATTTCACCTCAGATTAAAGTGGATTAATGTCCAGTTCTGTGTTGAATAATCACACAAATGTTTTGTCCCAAACGAGATCAGCTTTTGAAAATGACACAGGATGTCTTAAAGTGGAAAGCATGCACGATAGTTCATGATCTGTGGAAATAACACAACAATAGTACTAATTATGTGTCTGTTTCCTAACAGATGAGACCATGGTCATTAACGTCTTCTGTGGCGTCGTGTCCGGAGTCCTGTCCTCCTCCCTGGCCAACCCCACGGACGTCCTCAAGGTCATTCTTAACGCCGTGACGCACCACCAATGGCGGCGGTCCATTTCCATTGAGTTAAACAAAGAGCTGCAGCCATCAACCAGAAACCATTTTTAACTTCTGCTTTGTTTTTGTTCCAGATCCGAATGCAGGCGCAGGGCAGTCTGCTCCAGGGCAGCATGATGTCCAACTTCATCAACATCTACCAGACGGAGGGCACCAGAGGCCTGTGGAGGGTGAGTGTTACTCTGTCCGGACATGTGTGGGTGCTGTGGAGAGTTTGACAGGTAAATGTGCTGAAACTGAGACCTTAGTGTCAGTAGCTTTTTCATTCATTTAACAGCTGCTGTCTTTACAGATCAAACCAGGCAAATCTTTAAGGCTGATGCTATTTAAGTGTCAGTTGTCCGTGTTTAATGGTGATCATATAACTGGTACTTGAACATGTGCTGTTCTGCATTATTTCTGATATTTATTCCCTTTTCCTTCTCTGTTTATTTGTTTTTAGTCTTTAAAACAGCAAAGTAAGATCTTCATAGTGCGGTGAAACTTGATTATCTGACAATAAAATGCTTGGATTGGATTAGATATCTTATGTTTAATGCACTCTTCCTTTTCGTATTTGTATTTGAGTCATTATAACTGTGTAGTTTTTGTGTCTAAATCTAACCAAACTGCGACTGAAAGATGACAACAATAAAAGAAAAAAACTCGTATATAGATAGTCCTGCAAGAAAAGCATTGAGGCTCCACACCCACGTTAATCTATAATTCATCTTTCTATCTAATTTATCTTCCATTGTCCTGCATGACCGCACCAACAGTAAATAGCCCAATAGCAGCCGTCTGAGTCCATATTTGCAAACCGTGGTTCAAATCCCGTATCAGTCCAACAGCAAACACACTAGTTTATTTGTAGACTTGATTGACTTGTATATTTAAATTACATTATTAGCTGTTTCAGTTGCAGTTTGGCTAGGTTTAGGCTCCAAAACTGATTATGGTTTGGGTTAAAATAATAAGTCAGATACAAATATAAAAGGCATTAAACATAAAATATCCTCTTTCTAACATCCACTTGGGTGTAAATAGCGTCTGCCGATCTTTAAAGCACCCAAAATCTGCTGCTCCTCTCAGTTTTATAGCGTCATAGTGAGTTTCAGCTCATTCTCCAGCTGTCCGGACCACAAGTTTACTGTCTTGGTTCACTCTCACTGCTCTCTGAGGGCTGTTTGCAGCGGCAGGTGAACACAGTAGACCGTTAAGCCGCTAGAGAGCCAGGTATTTCTCTCTGGAGGTGGAGGAGACCAAAAACGGAGCTAAAAGCGAGAGAATATTGGACTTGAATTCACCAGGAGGCCACAAACACGACTCCACGTGAATGATAATGTTTCTTTATAACTGCAACTGTTTGCTGCCAAAAACTTTCAAGATAAAGAAAAACTCTGACATTAAAGGTACAGAGATTGGTAGAGATCAGTGCAGGACAAGCTGGAGGCAGTGGGAAACCGTTCGCTGCACTAAAAAAGGAAAATCATACCTTCCAACAGCTTCCAAATGATCTTATTGACATGCTTTATCTTAGCTGGTAATCTGAGCTTGTTGTGTGTCGAGTCAGCTCTGTCCAATGAGACGTATTTTCTTCCTCCTCTTCCTCCTCCTCCTCCTCAGGGCGTCATCCCCACAGCGCAGCGAGCAGCCATCGTGGTCGGGGTGGAGCTTCCTGTCTATGACATAACGAAGAAGCACCTCCTTCGCTCTGGCCTCATGGGAGACACCATTTTGACACACTTCATGTAAGTTTATTCACCCTTGAACTCTCTCTTCATCCTTCTCTTCATTCACAGTGTCGTCAAGTAGCGTTTATTGAACAGTCTAAAAGTGACTGTTTTATTATAGTATATAATATAATATAATAATAATATGTTATATTATAGGATATAATATAATAATGTGTTTTATTATAGTATATAATATAATAATAATGTGTTTTATTATAGTATGTAATATAATAATAATGTGTTTTATTATAGGATGTAATATAATAATAATATGTTTTATTATAGGATGTAATATAATAATAATATGTTATATTGTAGGATATAATTTAATAATAATGTGTTTTATTATAGGAGATAATATAATATAATAATATGTTTTATTATAGGACATAATATAATAATAATGTGTTTTATTATAGGATATAATATAATAATAATGTGTTTTATTATAGGATGTAATATGATAATAATATGTTATATTGTAGGATATAATTTAATAATAATGTGTTTTATTATAGGATATAATACAATAATGTTTTATTATAGGATATAATTATGTTTTATTATAGTATATAATATAATATATGTTTTATTCAGATATATATACGTTTTTCCTCAATTAAATAAAATTTTAAATAATTATGTTTGTACTCATCCTGATGTTTTGTCTCATAGTGTCATCTCATGTTATATTCTTTAATTACGGCTTTTATTAGCTCCACAAACGAGACACATGGGTTTACCTCCGATATCGACACACAGGTAAAACCCACCTGCTGTGAAAGTCAGCTGATCGGTGTGTCATTATACCTGCGGGAGGTATAATAGGTAATGAGGAGCCGTCATTTTCAGTGATGTAGAGATTACACAGCAGAATGATCAACAAGGCAACAACAACACAGTTAAAAACATTTGCATTCAAAAGTAATTTGTAATCATGTTTTTAAACTCAGCAATAGGTACAGTTGTGTTAAGTTTAAGTACAATGTGTTGTCAAATCTGTCTGCAGCATGAAAACTAAAAGCAGTTTTTCCAAATTCACTGTTTGCACATCACAAACAGGTGGAGTCGTGGCAATATTACCAGTTTAACAGGGAGCTCATATATGGTGGCAAGCTGCCGTGAAGGTCTTTAAGGTCTATATGCAGTAATCAGGATCAGCTTTAGCTTACATAAGATAGGAAATACTCAAGTAAAGTACATGTTCTCGAGTAAATGTACTTTGTTACACCTACTTACTGTATAGTTACTGCAGCCACTGTATAATAATATACCAAAACAACTATTTAAATTAATTAATTAATTAATTATAGTGTTAGAAAACGTGTATATTCAGAAATATGTCACATATCGCAGCCTAAAAATATCAAGGTAATATTCGTAAGCCACATTGGCCAATTTATATGATAAATTCTTTCTTATTAAACTCTGTTAGAAAATTAAAGTTTCTCACTGTTATTATTTTATTTATTCAATATTATTTATTGTCTGACTGTCATCGATGAGTCTTTATCCTGTTTTAACACACTTTCAAATCCAATCGATGTCTGAATTCAGCTCAAGCTTCACGTGTGGCCTGGCGGGGGCGCTGGCCTCCAACCCCGTGGACGTGGTCCGGACCCGCATGATGAACCAGCGGGTTTTGTCGGGAAGCCCCATGTACAAAGGAACGCTGGACGGAGTGATGCAGACGTGGAAGAACGAGGGCTTCTTCGCCCTCTATAAGGGATTCTGGCCGAACTGGCTGCGACTGGGACCGTGGAACATCATCGTATCCTTTAAAGGCGGGAAATCAGACTTCTGGTTGTTTTAATAGTCGAAGGAGAAACTGGAGAAGCATCTAGATACACCAGACTGTGTGTTAACAGTCTGTATTCTGACTATTTTATTGATCAAGTCATCTAAATTGCAGAGAACCAGGAATTAATGTGATACATGAGACCTAAGTCGTTTTGATGTAAGAGAATCTGTAACTATTTTGACAATCGATTAATTCTTTGAAGTATTTAACAAGCAGAAATGCCCAAAAATGTTTGGTTTCAGCTCCTTAGATGTGAGGATTTGCTGCTTTTCTCCTTTTTATGTCATTATAAAATGAATATCTTTGGGTTTTGGGCTATTGATCGAACAAAACGAGACATCTGGAGACGTCACTTCGAGCTCTAGGGAAACTTGAGACGGACATTTTATAGATCAGTTAAGTTTAATTGATGGCAGCTTGACAGCAGTTGTACTGAGCTGTGGAAATGCACGTTATGCAGCATTTAGTTCACGAACCATCACAGTCCAGGTAATTTAACCCACACTGGTGTTTTTGTTGCCGCTATTTGAATACTGGCTTTTATTTTACAATGTGACTGAACAGCTGATTTGAAAGTAAAATGGAGGTCAGAGCCGAAGCAGCGAAGTTAGACGAGGCTGCTCCATCGACTGTATAAACGAAGTGGACGTGGCTTTAGAGGCCGACGCTGAAGAGCCTTAAAGCTGCTTTATCTCTAACGTCCAGCAGGGGGCGACTCCACTGGCTCCAAACAGGAGTCTGATTGGATGGAAGTCAATGAGAAAATTAATTTATCAGCTCAGTGAACATTTTCCTGCTGAGTTTCTGCTCTCAGGCTCTAGTTTACAGTCTTCTTCAGCACAGCAGGACGTTCATTTAGTGAATTTATGGTCCCATTTAGAGGAAATGGAGTGAATGTCACTTCTGGCTCCAAAAAAACAAAGATGGCGACGCCCATAAAGCCAAACTCGAGGCTTCAAAACGGCGTCCACGAACCACTTCTTCCTGCACGCTGTGGTGACACTAAACGCTTTCCTTAACGCACCCATCAGTTCTTCATCACCTTCGAGCAGCTGAAGAATCTCCCGTTTTAACTGGCGAGCAGGAAGCTGGACCTCGCTGGTCTGTCGGACTGTGTCGGGCATAAACACGGGGTGTGGACACGGCAGCACCTGGAGTTTTAGCACCAGTATATTCACACTCTCTCCAAAAGCTTACCAGTGATACAGCACAGTATCAGTCATCTGCTCATGCTCATCCACACCTTATGTTGACTTCTCTCTCTCTTTTTTTTTTGTTTTTGTTTTATTCATTGTCACTGGTTCTGTTTTTAAGGACTGTTGCTTTGATGACTCTCACTCACTCCACCCTCAGCCACCTTTTTCACTCCCCAGGCAGCTAAATGTTTGGTTGTAGCAGAGGACTGGAGGTTTATTTCACTGGCTCATGATGAGAAAGGCACGAGTTTTGCAGCCGCAGAGTCGGTGAGTTAAATCTGAACGGAGATGCACACTTCTGATTGTTTTCTCAGGATTCCTAAAAGAAAAAAAAACTGAAATTAATTTATTAACAAGATCGGGAGTCCCAGAATGTCAGTTCACACATGCACGATATGCCGTTTGTGCAGAATTTTAAAATGAGTGCGTTCACGCTGCAAAATAGGTCAGATTTAAGTGTTTAGTGTTGCACAGAAGACGACGAAGTGACTGTTACAGGTGGTAAACTGTGCTGAGAGAGGGAAGAGTTCAGTCTCGCACTCCAAGTGAGTTCACCTCTTTATGGAAACTGACTTCCAGCAAACTGTCGTGATCTTTGGTAAATTAAAGTGTCACAAAGCCTCCGAAATTTCACAATGCAGTTTTAATCTTTTAGTGTATCCGACACACAAACTCCTGCCTGAATTTAAAAGCGCGTAGTAAGAAGAAAGTGTGTTTTTTTTTGTCTATTTATTATTTTGTTTTTATTAGTCCAAGTAATTTCCAGATCGATATTGGAGCATAAACTTTCGTTCAGACTGAAGTCTGAACCAAAGCCTCTAATGACAGAAGGGAGACGCTCACAACCAAAACTAAGTCTTTTTTTATTTATTTTCAAAGAACATTCAGTCGGATCAGTCACTCCTATTTAAGGTGTTCTGTTAAATGTTGCTACTGAGCGTCTTTTTTTCAGTATTAGGAGCTGATATGTTGTTTGAGCGATGCTTGCTGCCATAATTTCACAACACGTGGAGCTGGGTGTGTGTGTGCGGGCGTATGATGCCTTTGTTTCTCTTTTTTTTTTGTTGTGTCCCTCGTTCGTGGCCTGGGGGGGGGAGTGGTAGCCGATGAGGATAGAAAGGGGAAAAGAGGTGCCAAAAATGTGTTTCTGGGTTAAATTTATTTGCAGGAGATGGTGTAACAGAAAGTATCTAAAGGTCAGCCTAGTATGTTGTTGGGAGTTGATGATGATTTTGATAACATCCAAAGCAGGTGCAGAACAGACCAAACATACTAACTTGTCTTTTTTATTCTTTATGAGAAGCCAATCCGTCAGCGATAAAACGCTGAATTACCTGCATTTGCTAATTTGTTGTTGGATTTGAACGGTACAGGAGTGTAGCCTCCGTCTCTGCAGCACCAAAGCTTTTTTTTATGTCAGATGTTGGATCTTCAAAGTGTTTGTAGTATTTTTTTATGTTTCCAAAGCTGAATTTTTTTATTATCATTATATATTTTTTTTAAGGTGGTCAGTCAGATGTTTCCCATCGTGGCAGCGTCGCTTGTGGTGAGATTGATGTCTCCAAAATTATTTGAAGACTGAGACAAATCATCGTTCTTCAATTGTAACGGCTTAAACTTGATCTGTAACTAATACACATTGAAATTATTTAATGATTTATGGCTTCAGCAGCTCTGGCACCTTCACTTCCTGTGTATCCAGCTCATGTTTCAGTCCGGATAGCGTGGACGTCCACAGAGACCTGGTGGCTCCGTTCATTCCTTTGAAAGTTGCTCAGTGGCGCTTGAAGCCAAAGCAGTTTGACTTCCCGGGTCTAAAAGTACTCAGATCTTCCTCTTTGTTGGGCCCACAGACTTTCCAAATTCGTGGCACTCAAATAAAACTATCCGCTGATTTACAGACGTCTCTTGCACAATGTCAATCTGTTGTTGTAATTACACAGTTTTGGCCACTATGTAAAATCCCTCTGGGGTTGTTTTATACCAGCTTGGCTCTCTGTGTTGGTCATATTTCATACGTAGCTCTGTTCAGTCTGAAGCTACTTGTGCGGAGGGATACTTTGGGATTTTGGGATTTGGTTTTTTCCTGCAAAAACACACATAGTTTCTTGGTACAGCCTCAAGTTTTACGCTGATGATGTTACTCTGTGAAAGTGATGCTGCTCTGCTTATGCTGACGCCTCGTTAGCGTATTTTTAGTACGTCTACAGATGTCTACAGATGCAAAATCCTACAGTTCTCAGTGCTGAAGCTTGAATTTATGAAGCAGTTTCAGTACATTTCTGTGGTACCTCATACAGTCATACTTTCCTGAGCCACTTAAACCGTCTGTCAGTGGTTTGGTACGATATTTAAATACTGCAAAGTTTTAGAATATCAACAGCTGTGTGACTACGATTCATCTACAAATCATTTACCTTCCTAAAACCGTGTGCACAAGGATCCTAATCAGGTTCGTCTGGACTTTAATGAGCTTGTAGAGTAACGAGAAAATGAGTTTTTGTGGGGTTTTTTTTGGTTTCGATGTTAAAATCCCCAGAAAAAATAAAACATTGGAGTGAATTAGATCTGTTGCCAACTATTAAATTAAGATGCTATTTGCACCAGGGTGTAAATAGCCTCATTGACGACTTATGCTGAAAAGAAGATGTTTTTAATGTACCCCTCCTTTTATATTTATATTTGACTAATTATTTCAACCTTTTGATGTCTTATTCCAACAATAAGTCGTGGATGAATAGGCCTTTTTCACAGAGGACATTTTGTGCTTTTCCTAATATGACAAGTCAAAATGTCGGCTGTGAAAAAGGCCCATAGAGAAAATCATTGATATTTAGAATAATCGTTATTTACAGCTTTAGTGTGGATGGAAGCCATTTAACAGTATTTCCAGATTTATCCATACAAGTGTGGATTTTAACAGAATTAATTTTACTAATGAAGCACAGTGAGAAGGGAAAAAGTAATTCACACTTAACAGAGTTAAATTCACTTCATGTTGGACTGAAATAAATGCTAAAATCTCAAAATTGTTGAAGATTCTTTGCACACTGTTGTGAAACTTGAGCTGGTGAGACCGTCTGTCACTACTGTTTTTATTTTAGGCATCGTAAGCCTTTATTTTGACAGCGACCGTGGAGCTAGTGGCAGCATCTTATTTTAAGAGTGCCGGGGCGTTACCCAAATTACCAAAAAACATTTTCTTTTAGCAACTAAAGGAGTGTTTCAGCATTTTTTTTTTTTTTAGTGCGAAGTCACTAAATACATCTTATGTTATCTTTAGTAGTTTTAGAAAATTTTGCTTGTCTGTTGGTTGAAAATGAGCCGATTTTGTGTTTCACTCAATCGTGCTCCTTTTTAATGAATGTGTGGCTCCAGTTTTGATTCACAGCAGGTCGTGTGTTCACTTTCTCTGTTTGGCGTCACATGACCTGTCCGGCCTGTAAAACGGCCAAAGGACTTCGTTTCTGCTCGTCTCCGATCGTCCGGTTTTCAAAGTCTGACGTTGTGTTTGTGTTATCTATCGTCATATTAATTTAAATCGTTCCGTGTTGATTCATCTATTTATGTTTAAGTGTGTTCAGTGAACCTGAATACATCCATTCCTGCTTATTTAACAGAGCCTTTTATGCTCTTTATGCCGGCATGTTTTGGTTTTTTGTTTTAATTAGAACTGTTACTAAGTCCTCTGAGTCATGGGGAACACTATGAGCTTCCTTTTAAAGGTCCCAAATTATGCTAAATGCACTTTTGAATGCGTTTTCAACAGAAATGTGTCTCCATGGTGTGTTTAGATCACCCTTTCTTTTATTTGTGTGTGATTTGGCTCCCTTTTATGATGTCATAATGGGCTCGGTCGATCATGTGACCTCCTCCGCCGACTGACCCCGCCCACTGAGAACCTCCTGGATCCACCTCGTCGTTGTTTTTCCCTCCTTAACACCTGGCCGCTCTGGTTAAAAGTTTAAAGTTTCACCTTTCCTTCAGACATAGGTAACCTCGGTCATGTGATAACAGGTCATACAGTACACGCTCGGATGCCTCGTCGACTGTTTCTCGGGGCGTCGCCTTCTCTCTGATGTCGATAATGTTTTCCCAGCGAGGATCCTCGTCACCCGAGGGCTGGACTCTTGCTAATCTACTATCTGTCTTGCTCTTTGTGCTTCACTTTCTCTGCTCAGTTGAAAGCTCCGGAAAAAGGCTAGAAAGTGGAGCCAGTGCTGTAGCTTTGCTTTTGTTTTTGACCCCTGACGAGCCTTTTCTTGTCCTCACGCACCAAAACTGGCGTCAATCATAGAAAACACACCTGCGATTAAAGCCCGTTTGAATACAACTTAAATGTTCTCTAACAAAAATGGAGCCTCATTTATCTTCATGAGAGAGTTTGTGATTAATGGAAAGAAAATAGTTCTCTCCCGATTACACAAGAGAGCCGTTTGTGTGTCACGTCATTAGATTTATTTTTTGTTTTTTAAAGATTTCACCTTTTTAAACCTTTTTAAAATCAGTGCACTTCTTTGTCTGTTGTGGTTTAATTAGATTTTTCCTTTGACTTTCTGTTGTTTTACCACAAAAGTAGCAACAATCTAAACTTCAGACTCCTGATCCCTGCGATCACTTCCTCTGCCTGTGACTCAATTCACCGTTTTTACTTTGTTGAACTAAAGGAAAGCGCCGTCACGCTGATCAAAAGGAGACGGCGTCGGTGCCGGCCGTTGGTTTATTGTGGGATGTGAACGATCCTCCTGATCACAGCAGCTGTTTTTTTTTTTTGTTTCTTTCCTTCAGGGCATTTAGTTCATCGGTTTGACTGTTCAGAGACGCGTCGTAAATGAATCTGTCGTTTAAAATCCAAACAAACTGAAAGGATTCATGTCCCGCTTCAGTCGAGACGCTTCAGTCAGATTTTCCAGCACTTTGGGTGTGTGAATTATGATCGGACAGGAGACGAAAATCAAGAAATATTTTTGTAAATTTTCTCTTCACTTCCACTTATCATTTGCACTTTGGTGTGTCATTGCTGTCTATAACTTTTAAGCTTGATGAATTTCTATGGTGGAAGTTTTAAGTTCTGTTTTTTCTTTGAATGGGTTTGGCTTTATATAAATTCAATGTTCACTTAAATAAAATACATGCTGTGATTGTTTCTGTATCGGTTCATGTCTTCTCCTTCGTCCTGGGTTTTAATATTTGACATGAAGGAAAAAATAGAGAATATTTTACAGTGTTCGCAGCTGTTTAATGAAATAATGGTTTTCACTACGAGTCGCTAAGAGACTTGTTTTTCCCCCCAATACACTTAATTTCATTTTGTGACACAGGTAAATATATATGTACATGCGTCATTATATAATTTAATATTAATATAAATGTTTTTTTTCTTATATTAGTTCCAAAAAATATTTGTATGTTGACAGTTGATCATGTTTTCATAAATACAATCATTATTTATTGTAGAAAAATCCGTTATTTCAAAAATGGCTAAATATAAGTAAAATACACATTTTGTCTCGTCCTTTTTTAATCACAACCAATTTCTAATTAGCCAAAAAGCAATTAAATTAACTCATTTACAATTGAATTTTATAATATCCTATTAATTAAGATACTATATTATATGTTAAATATAATCAAAGTCATATGACCTGATCCTTATGATGTTATTTCCTCCTGATGAACACACTCAGGAGGCTGTAAGCTTTGTTCTTTCTGCCTTTTCTTAAAAAATTCTAATAAACTAATGTCAGAGTCAAGGAAGAACTGAAGACATGTCAACAGTGTTCCTCCAATATCATTATTATTATTAACTATTACTACTGTAATAGTTAAAGATGTGTTGGTGTTTGGTTGGAGGCAGACGTTTTGATTTCAGGCCTGAAAACGGCAATCATTTCAACTAAGTTACCTGTCAAAGTTACAATTTGACCGTGTTTGTCTGTGACTTAGTTGACACAATAATAAGTTAGTATCTCCATAAATATCCAAAATCAATAATGCTTAAGCTTGGCAATTACTAAAAACATGTCAGCACTTTTTAATCAGGGGAATATATATATATTAGCAAATGTGAACCTTTTTTTCCAAAGATTTTGAAACTCAAAAAGTCCCAAAATTATATAAGGACCCACACGACAGCTGTGTAATTATTGATTTAAGCAGAACGAAACATTTGAACATTTGCAGCTTCTGTCTGCGACATTTATTTAACTTTAACTCAGTTAAATGAGAGAATAATTGCCGTTTATTAGCTTCACTCTCCTGATATCCAAGTCATTTAGCAGCTAATCTCAGCCACATGGTGGAGACAAGCAGCCCCTTTGTGGTTTTCTTGTTTCTTTTCATAGATATTGATAATGAGATTGATAATTCCACAAGAGAAGAGAAGGAGAATTGTGCTGCAGCTTCAGAAACAACTATTAAAAATCCAGAACAAATACATCAACGGAAATGTGCAGCAAAAGAAGAAAAAAATAAATATGATAAAGACAAATATAGCAAATGTGCTGCAAAGTCAAAAACAAAAAAACACTGCAATACAACCAAAGTGCTCCAGGCCTCCAGGGGGCGCACTACAAGTGGAGCAGCTTGACAGGTGGAGACGGAGCAAACTGTCCAGTCCACGGACGAGACAGCAGAAAGTTTTTGTTTCTGAAGCTGAAAGAAAAGTGACGTAAAATGATCCAAATGTAAAAACAATTAAAATATTGGATCTATCAATAACAAACTCAGATATTGTTCATACCTACAAACCTTTATTTTACATTGTATTAGAAACATAACATGAATACAGCTACATATAATTTAGACTGTTTTATTGGCTCTAAGGCATTTCTTATTTGATGTTGGATAACCGGAGCAAACCCGGAGAAAACCAACACTAACATTTAACTTTACTGTGACTTTCCGTCACTGTGTTTACACGTATCATCTGGCGATCAAACTCTAGCAAAAGTGGCCTCGAGGCGAAGACTCACCTCAAGTTTTGGTGCGCCTCCTGAGGCAGGCAGCAAAGGGCTTCTTCATGACTTTCCCCACAGACCGGAAGAACCTGACAAAAGCGTTCTTCTGCCTCGGAGCATGTGCGGTCAGGTGAATTTTAAGGGTCTGGATGATGACAGCCTCGGCAGCCAGATCCTGAGAGGTCATGGCTTGCAGAAGCACCTTTGCAGAGCCGAACTTCCTGTACAGGTCTCTGAAAACATCCTTGTAGGCTTTCACAACTTCACTGTTGGAGTTGATGATGTCTGCTGGCAGGATCGCTCTCAGCGCCTTTACTGACAGATTCGTGAGGACTGCAACCACATCTTCTCGGCACAGTGGCTTCCTGGCCATCTTCGTCGTAAGCAGCAGGAGCCGCGCCAGCACGAACAGGACCACCTCGTTCAGTCTGTCTGCTTCCTCAGTACTTTCTGTGTCCTGACTATCAGCTGGGGGGTCACTGGACTCGCCTTCAAACGGGCTGGCGACGAAGGTTTCAGAGGACGGCCTGCTGAAGTCCTCCAGTTGACAGTCCTGACTGTCTGTGCTGTCGAAATGCTGCAGCTCGTCAGAACCTGACCTGCGATCATCGTCGACAGATATGTTGGTATCGTCACTCAGAGTCCAATTAAAGCTACAGGTGCTAGTCAAGTAGTCACCCCCTTCATCCCAACCCTCATATTCATCATCAAAAGCGGGACGTGTAAATTCTGTGATCTCTGACAGTATGTCTTGGATGGCTTTGTTTGAGGTGTAATAGAGAACGTTACAGAGTCCCTGCCGCAAGAGCGAACGATGGAGCTTTTCCTTCGCTAGGATGGCGTGTAAGGTTGACGTGGAGCTGGCGTTCTGTGAGCATCTCCTCAGCGGTGTGCATTTGCAGTAGTCATGGCATTTTAGTATCTGATTCAGCAGGGCGATCATGGTATCGAGGGTTGTGAAGCTGATGCAGTTGCACTCATAAATCGGGGGCTGCGTCGGCATGTAGGAGTTCAGTACCGGGGCGATGCGGGAGTTTATTCTCTGCGTCACCTCTCTGGCAACTATATGGATGAATTCCTTCAAGCTCTCGCAGTTAACCCCTCTGATGTAGGGCGAAGGTTTGCGGAAACAATGTGGGAGGATGATGGTCATGTTAGTCAGGACGTCGGCCTCATCGATGCCAAAGAAACACTGTTCGGGTTTCACGTGGGTGTATAGCTGCGGGACCTGCCTGTGCCAGTGTGAGATGACAGGCCGGATGGCGTCCAGGATGATCGTGGAGGCCAGATTAACGATGCGCTGACATAACTCAACCTGCGCAGTCAGACTACAGACATCGTGAACGCCAGATTCCACCTGTCTGCTGTAATATCTGGTCAGGTACGAGTCGATCTGTATGTCGTAAATGGTGATGGGAGGGAATTTAATAAAAGAGATCACTCTGAGTCCTGATGGATCCATGGAAACCGCTGGCTTGATCGTCTGTCGTGGTCGTCGGTGGCTTCGCTCTTCTCCTTCCTGCTGACCTGCTTCCAGGTATATAAAGGCTTTCTATTTCCTGTGATCAAACTTCAAAGGCACACATGAAAGTTCTAGAACGTCATCAAAGGCAAAAAAAATAAAAGGGGGCGTTCCAAACCGCCTCTATGCAAATGAGCTTCCGTTAATGAGTAACCAGAGCAACAGTGACGTGGTTGGTCAGCGCATTCTACAGTGTTTTATTTCCGCATAGATGACCGTTGCTATGAGCGCGGTTCTGATACCGGAAGTAGGAGCGTCACGGATCGGATCGCTGCTTGGTATGTACATGAAAACCATGACGTTGATGTGTGCTAGTGACGTGGCTGCCAGCTGGCTAGTGTCGTCCTTAAACATACTGCGGAATTAAGTCCAACCAGCTGTTTATCCGCCGTACGTAGCGTTAGTACGCGCCAGCTAGCATAGCGTTAGCTCCGCGGCTAACAGTCAAATCCAAGGTTCGTCCTATTTCCTGGAGTAGTGAAGGACCCAATGGGATGGTGATGCTTGATTCAGGTATTAGTCAGATCCTCGGGCATTACCTGAGTTTTGAAGTTTGTGAAAAACTTATTAAGAAATTATTATAAGAAAATTATTAATCTATGGTCATGTTTTTTCCTTTGGCAAGTGAGCATGTTATAAATAATAATATAAGATGGTCAGATGCCAGTTTAGCCGTTAAAATGTAAGGTACAAGTGCAAATCGTGCATAAATATGTAAAATAAAGTCAGATGTTGTAGTTTACAACGTTCAAAAATGAACCAAAAATATCAGAATGTGTTAATATCAGTATTGTTGTTTTGAGATATCTACTGAAGTTACTAATCAGACATCCATCAGCCTGCATGTTTGTGGTTTAGAGAGTTCTGCCACTTCCTGTGGACCTTATTTCAGAAGAAATATCAACTGTTGTCAAGAGAAAGAGAAAAATAATTTGTTGATCCAGATCTTTACAGATTCCGCCGGAGTCACCTCGGCGGCCCAGATCGAACTCTGTCGACATCAGTGATGATTTGGTGCTCAAACGCTGCCAAAGTTGATGGACGTGTCCCAGATATTTAACTTTTAAAGACGGATCATTAGCAGAAAAAAACAACCTCCGAAAGGATGACGGAGGACTTGGATCTTCCTGAAGGCCGCTCGCTGTGCATAATCCTGCTGGTTACACAGCTTCATACTAAAGAAATCAACAATTTAAAACAAAACACTGACTTAAGAACGATTGTATTGATTTGAAAATGATGTTATTATCAGATCGGCGTCCATAGCAACGGTCTGTTATATAGAAATAACTGTAGAATTCAACACAGACACATAATAAATGTATATTGTGCAAACACAATCCATTTTCTCCGGTATTGTAAGAGTTCATTAACACTTTTCCCTGTTTTGGATATAGATAGAATAGATATTTGTCTTAGTAGATTGTCGAGACAGAGCGGCCAATTCCTTCACTAAAATGTTCTGTATGGGTCCGATCATCTCCTGCCGGTATGACCAGACTAGTGCAAATGATCTGCCTGCTCCGTCACAGACTTTTTACCATCTCACCTGCCTGCACACATTTTATCTTGGGAGTTATAAAGCGTCTAATCAAGTTCCCCCAACAGAAATCTCTCCACAGATTCCTTGATTTAACCTTAAACCCCGGTGGTTCCTAAATTCAGAGGAGAGAGAAAGAGAGAGAGATGTTTGGGAGGGAGGGATGTGAATGTGGAGCTGAAATACTTTGGTGCATTCGTTGATCCTGAACCGACTTATAAAACTTAATTTGTTTGAATTTCATGGTGTTTTGTTTCACAGTGAAGAGCAGAGAGAGCCGGTGGGTCCGTGGGGAGTTTCATTCACAGACAAAAACACATTTAACTCACATGTTGTAAAGTTAAATTAAACTGGAGTGAAATCTGTGGAGCTCCCTCTAATGTTTCCATTTCTGGGACTTTAAGTAGAAATAAAGCTGCATGTTTGCATTCGGTGCCATGAAATGATCCACTGGTTTGAGGCTGCTGCAAGGAGAAGGTAATCAATCAATCAACACACACACAGAGTCATTAAGTCGACCAGCTTCAGGTGTGTCAGCTTGTCACACACCTGAACTTTTATTAAACCACGTGATAAGCTAAGGAGGGAGTGACTCCTCCAGTGTGTGATGTTTCCACTAATGAACAAGCTGCTGCTTCACACACACATTTAGATAAATGTAGATACACACACACACACGTGTTGTTATTTATTGGTTAGAAATCAAAGATGAGTTCTCTCTAGAGCTCCGGCAGCAAATATGTTTGCTTAAGTCGCCTGGCTTCCACTTTGCCTTGTTAGTTTTATGTTATTCTTGGTTTTTCCATAGCAGTAGGACCCTCCTACACATGTTTTATTCTCCGTAGAGGTCTTTTAGCAGGTCTGAGCTACAGGACAAAGTGTGTTTAGCCATGAAGGAGGAGATCGCCGCCGCCGTGTTCTTCGTGGCCCGGCTGGTGAAGAGGTACGGCTGTCTGGATAACGACAGCAGGGAGTGCTTCGCCGCCGCCCTCACCTCCGTTCTGTTCGAGAACTACAAGAACCACTGGCACCCCAACGCCCCCACCAAGGGACAGGCCTACAGGTCAGTGCAAAGGAAAGGGTGCAAAGTGTAAATAAGATGCCTTAAATGTGACATAAAGGGTGCAGCACATCTTGATTATAAATATATTTAGGTTAAAACTAAGAAGAAACATGAATTTTCTGTTAGTTTCCCCATAAAATGTTCTACCCACAGTCTGGGTGAAGAAGTGGACGTACCTTCAGGGCCTTAAACCTGCATCCTCCTTCTGGTTCCAAAAAAAACAAGATGGCGACGGCCATTCAGGAGTCTGACTGAATGGGTGTCGCTTTCTTTGTTCTGAAACCAGAAGTGTTCATCCTGTGGAGACAACTGATTGGTCCGGTTTAGACATGACCTGCCTCTGATTGGTTAGTGAGCAGGTAGCCCCAAAAGCCCCCCCACACACACACTTTCCTCTAAATGGGATCATAATTTACTAAATGAACATCCTGCTGTGCCTTCGTCCTCCAGGCTCGTTTCATATCAACACCAGACTGAAGCATGAAGTTGAAACATCAACCACGTAGACGTGATCAGAGATACTAACAGTATTTATCTGCTTGTTGAAAGTCTGTCCTGTTCTGTGCACACGTCTGTAAACTGCTGTTAGAAACGTGTCATCTAAGTACCAACAGAACCACTGTTGAGTAAAAACACGTCTGAAACCACACGCTTGTTCGCTGCTCCAACAATCAGAGGGTTGGATGCAGAATTACACAAAGACTGTGTGAATGAGGCGTCTCCAGCCGCTCTCATTACTCTGAAATGTAGTCAGTCGGTTTTCCTAACTGGTAACATGACCCACTGGATTAAAACCAACAGTGAGAGTTGATCTGAACACTGTGAACAACAGTAAATATACTGCAGCATAAATTAAAGATGCAGCCACAAAGATGACTCCACAAATAGTTTGATTTTCCTCTTCAAACTTTACAGGTGATGAAATGATCAAACTGCAGCTGGACGGTTCTCTACAGTGATGTTTCTTTATCAGAGGCCACATGTGCAACTCTGCTCTTGTAACACAAAAGGAGCATTTATGCAAAATGTTAATCTGTAAATGTAAATAAAAAGGAGTTCATAATTTAAGATGGATATTAACCCATAAGAACCCTTTTCTCCTCTTATAGAGGATATAAAACAGACTAAATGGAGCATAAGGAACATTTCTGAACTTATTTTTAAGATACTGTCTGAGATCTGAAATGTTAAATATGTCACAGCTTTATTTTTAGAAGCTGTTTCTTATCAACTTTTTCCTAAAATCCAGTCAGGACAGGTTGATCTAATCCAGGACAGGATCAGAGCTGTTAAACTGTCTGAAACTCATCTTTAAATAACAAAAACAAGCCGTTTAAAATCAGCTGGTTGTGTCTCAGGTCTTACTGGGTCACATGACTGCAGCAGGAAGTTTAGTATCTGTCACCGAGGGACTTCTGGAATTAAATTCAAGGATAAAAGCTGTAAAGGGACATTCCCAGAATATTTTAAAGGCCTGTGACACCTGTGGGCTCTTCTGGGTTAGAACTCATCAAAACTGGGAACCTGAGAGTCACTTTGATGAGCAGAAGGAAGTTTTCTGGCATTTTGAATCAGATCAGTCTCTCAAAAACACACTTGAGTTACTTGCATTGGTTTGATATCATTTTAAAACGGTGTCAGAGCTGTGAAGGTGGAAGTCGTCCTGATGGTGCTCCTGTTCTCCGCTGTGACTTTCAGGTGTTTGCGAATGAACCGGGTGCAGCTGCAGGACCCGGTGCTGCAGCAGGCCTGCGAGCAGAGCGCCGTCCGCTACGACGACCTGGGCCTCCCCCTGGAGCTGACGGTGTGGGTCGACCCCGGAGAGGTTTCCTGCAGGTCACACACACCCCCAACACCCCTCTTTAATAAACCGAGTAGTTAAATTAGTGAACTTTAGTTGGTTAGTGTTTTTTAACAGAGATGAAAGCCAGGTCAGCTGTTTCCTGTCTTTATGCTAAGCTAACCTGCTAACTCTTCATGTTCAGGCCACAGACTGTATATAAGGCACAGGTATAACACAGTGGAAGTGCTTCACAGGGACAAAACACTGCATGTAAGTAAATAAATGATGCGTTTAAAAGTTATGTTTATTAGAAAGACACAGTAAACGGTGTTAACTGTTTGAAGGCCGACAGTTTTAGCAGAGCTCAGGTGTTCAGGAAGCTCCTTCCACAGGTGGAGCGTAGAAACTAAAACCACTTTGCTCAGTTTTGATCGTGCACCAGATGACCTGAGAGGCCTGAACGCCTCACAGCGTGCAAGAAAACAAGAAATATATTTGGGTCCAAGATCATTTCACTAGATTTTATCATTTATCCTTTCACACACCAGAAGGAGCAGAGTGATGAGCTCCACCTTCATGGTGATGAGCTGCAGATGTTTTTAGTTTTAAATGGAGGACTCTGTTCTAATGGTCTGTTCAGCTGAAAATAAAAGCATGAGGAAGTTTTTCTGTATCTTCAGACAGAAATCCTTTAATTCTGGCAGTAAGCACTGACGTCCAGTTTGGCTTTATGGGCGTCGCCATCTTGGTTTTTTGGAGCCTCGTTCTACAAAGATGACGTCTGATTGGTTGGGTTTAGACATGACAAGCCCCACCTCCTCTTCCTGGTGTATCTTCCTCTAAATGGACCATCACTGACTAAATGAACATCCTGCTGTGCTGAAGAAGACTGTAAACTAGAGACTGAGAGCAGAAACTGTTGACTGAGCTGATAAATCAGGAGAGAAGTCGCCTCATTGACTTCCATCCAATCAGAGCCAGTGGAGTCGCCCCCTGCTGGACGTTATAATTATTACTAATAAATGCTTGTTTAAATGTTTGTCGCTGCAGGTACGGTGAACACAGCACTCCCTTCTGCGTCTCGGTGGTGGACAGCTTGCGGCGCGGTGATGGGGAATTTTCCCGCCGCGTCCACGACGCCGTGGAGCGGGCGAGCCTCGACGTCCAATCGGGAAGCTCTTCGGACGAGGAGGAGGGCGCCGCAGACAACAGCATGAGCAGCTGCAGCAGCGGCCTATCGGCTCTGTGCCCTCCTCCGGCCCCGCCCACCAACCCTGAGCCCAAAACCATCCCGACCGTCAGCAACCCCAACAGCGTCTACCGGGTAGGTCCCACAGGAAATAACAAAGGTTATTTTAGGTTTTAGTCTAAACTAAAGTGTCGGTTCATCTGTGCGGTCGTCCTGGTGTGTCCATTATTTTATCTGAGCACTGGCTAAATAACGACCCCCTCTGTGTAACAGTAGAGGTCAACGACACCACAGACTACATCCTCCAGACCGACCGCACACATGACGCTTCTAGTTTAATGTACCTGAGAATAACCTGGCACCTGAGTGAATAAGAGAGAAATAGTTCCAGAAATCATCCATCAATGTTTTTTTTATGATTGGATAATTATTTTGTTTCTGCTAAATAACAGAAATAACAGACTATTGCAGTAATCAGAAGCAAGTATTCATCAAAGCTAACAGTAAATATACATGTCTGTATTAAGCATAAGAGGTTTTATTGTCATTGTACAACTGTTACATCATACAACGAAATTGTGTTGGTACGCCCGGACAAGTCAGAAGAAATAAACAGAAGAATTAGAACAAATAAATAAATTAAAAAAAAAACATAAATTACAATTATACCATTAACTATTATATTGATTTTCTCTACATGTAGAACTTTTATACATCTTATTTTGTTTGCATCACAGCTATTAATCATTGGAGGGCAAAAACTTTTTACAGCTAAACACGAATAAAACTTAAATTCTCATCGTGGGCCCCAAAAACACAGTAAATCACTCTTTCATGCCCTAAAAGCCAGTGAGCAGATCAGAAACTCTGTAACTTCAGTAATCACGTATCAAAAGGAGGTCTAGATCATCAATCAACCCAGAAACACATCTGAAAGTGGTTCATGCAGTTTACCAGAGTACTGCAACGACCAAACATGAAGGATTCAACAATCCCCACATGAGCAGCATCATGTATTATTTTAGGACACAGTGGCAGGAAGACAACCACATCAATACCAGGAACTATCACTGACAATATGACTAATGAGGAGCACAACACGTTCAGTAGGACGGACGGACTTCCTGGTTGTTCCCAGAATCTCATCAGGAGCTTTTATAGTCACTGTTGACTGGTCTGTGATTTAATAACACAAGTCTACATTTAAAACTAAAAACCTTCCTCTTCTCCTGTGAACACTGTCGGGGTGCTGTGGGTATGTATACTTTGATTTTCTGTCTTTTTCTTTTTCAATATAAATCTTTTTAGATCTAAATATATTGAGTTTCTTTCACGTCCTCTATAAATAAAGTTGGTTTGCGTTATTTTCCAACACAGTTGTGCTGCTGTAACAGGAGAGATGATAAGATAAAACTTCTCTGAGGCTTTGAACAGAAAAGCTTCATCTTCTTGTTGACCTTTAACCTTTTTTTTGGTTTCTCTTCCATCGTCCTCACACGTTGTTCCTCTCGTCCACAGTTCAGCGAGTTTTCTCCCGGCGCCCCTCAGAACTGGCTGAGGGAGAAGCGGAAGGCCTTCGGCGGGGATTCGTTCCCGCCTCACGTGCCGCCACCCGGAGGTCCGACCTCGCAGTTCTCCGGCCAGAAAGGCTTCAAGTCCTACCGGGCCACGTTCACCTTCACCGGGCCTCGCGTCGACAAGTACCACTGGGTCAGCAAGTCCCGATCCTAGAGCGAGGCGAGCCTTTCGACCCACAATCTGGTTTCTGCTCGGGACGGGAGCTGTAATCTAAAAAAAAAAAGTTTCAAGACGGTTTATGTTTCTATTTAAAGGATAAGAGCTTATTATTATTTGTACGTGGTTTAAAGTGTTGATGATTTAAAGTAATGCTGTTTAAGCAGGTTTTTAAACTTTGAGATATTCAAGTGTTTTAAATAATTGTCTCTTCTAAATGTGTTTTTAATCTAAGATTAAAGAGAGTGTGAATAAAGGAACATTGGGCTGTCATTGAAAAACACGTCTGTCTGCTCTGCTGCTTGTTTTTAAAGTGTGTTAGACTTTCCAACGTGGCGTCAGAGGCCCGTTCATCAGCTGACACATCTACAGGTGTAACATCACCTGTTTTTAACCTGAAGTTATGCTGAGACGGTCTGGAGTTCATGTGGCTTCAAGCTTTATGTAAAAATATAAAACGACTCCAACTAATCCCTTCAAGGATCAGCTCGACATTTGGGAACTAAGCTTATTAATATTACTTATTGTGTCTGGGATGATTGTAAACACCAAGACTGGAGCCAGTTAGCTTAGCTTAGCACAATGACTGGAAACGGAGGGAAACTGCTAGCATGGCTCTGTCTGAAGGTAACTAAATCCTCCAACCAGACTTCTAACACTCGATAAATAACACAATTTATTTATGATACAAAAACAAGTCATGGTTTTTTACGGGGGAGCGGATGATTTTCTGGGAACCGGACTACTTCCTGGTTCTGAACTGTTGCCAGGCGACCAGCGGAGTTACAAAATAATGCAAATAGTGACAGGAAACAAATCAGTCAGATAAATAAAAGCCTCACGTAAACAACCTACAAAATCTTTTTAGCTTACTTGCTATATTTATATCTATTTATTCTAAATGCTGTTTTTACACTTGGAAAAACTAATAAAAATAAAATGAACCCTGCAGAAACTGCTTGTTTTTCAATATCATTGCTGTCAGTAGTTGTTTTGAATCAGAAACAAAAGTCTGGACTCAGGATTCAGTGAGAAAACCAAGATGATCTAAAGAAAAGGTGATTTAATTGGATTTAAGGTCTATTCTAAGTTCATTTTCAACACCTTTCACCTTTTATAACCCAAAATCAGCAGAATAATCTCACCTGCCTTAATTGGACCCGATCACTGAGCAGTTATTATCTTTATTTATCCTACAGCACCTCCTGCTGACACCATTAGACTGTGGTTTTTAAAAACAAAGTGTAAAACGACATATTTCAAACAGAATAAAATGATATTTGGTCACATTCTGTTATTTGATCAACACTCCTGTCATACTAACCATCGTGTTACACATCTTTATCAATCCCTACTACATCTTAATCAATACGTTATATTACATCACGTGATATCTCAGTATTTTACACCACAGAAGCTCAACAGACGACCAGCATCCCTCCAGAACACGTTTGGTGAGTGAGCGCTTACGTACCACATGTTTACACAACACCACGTCCTGTATGTGTCTGATGGCGACCTGCCAGACACCAGCAGCACAGTGGTTAGCACCTCCAGGCCGCACCGTGTGTGTGTTTACTTACAGGTAAATTATCGGCTTTCCTGTAGCCAGCGAACACACCTGCAGCCGTCTTCTATTTGGCCTCGTGAGCAGCTGAACAGATCACAGTTGTGAGGAACATCATCGACACAAAGTCCAGCTCTACATTGACCACAGCCCACTTGACCTCTTTGGTCTTCTGCCGTCAAATCCCCTCGTTCCAGGCCTCTCCTCCTCTTTCTGCTGGGCCCTTCACCGTCTGCGGCGGCCTTCCTTTTAGCCTCCACAGGTGTGCTGCAGCTTCCTGAAGGGTTTCTGCTGCTCTCTGCAGTTTGAGACAAACCCGGAGGAACATCAGCTTGTTGACCCTCACAGGCACTAAAGAAACGCTGCGTATGGTTGCTGTGAGCATCAAAAATGACCTCCATTGGACAAAACAACCTCCAAACTATGGGCATGAATAGATCCCACTAGAGGGAGAGTGTAATTGTACCTGTGTCGGTGTGAGCTGAGGGTGCAGACGGCTCAAGGCCAAGTCTCTTCTTCTTCTTTGATGGATCTTCTTTGATCTCTACGGGTTAGAAAAACACATCAGATCATCAATTCAGTTTGAATTGTGGTCACCAGCTATCAAAATTCTCTGGGCGTACCAAAGCTGTTCAGTCTTGTTTTTATCATTTCCTCTCTGAGAAGGTCGTCCATGCTTTTATTTCCTCACTGCAGCACCTTGTTTTCACGGTAAAGCCAACAAAAACAATCTCTATTTAAAAAGCCTGTAATTAATGCTGCAGCCTCTCTGTTTTATTTCTAATGGCTCTTATTGGTTTTACTTTTGACGTTGCAGTTCTTATTTTCATTATAGTACATTTTATTCTGTCACTTCGTAACTTTAGGGTCTGATTTTTTAACCATGTAAAGCTCTTTGTCACTTTCTTATCTAAATATTCTGTATGGATAAAGTTTGTTTGAAAATATCTGATGACCTCTAGTGTAACGAGAAAAGATTACCTCATTTCATTCATGTATTTATAATTTTCCAATATAATTTTATTATCTAATTTTGTATATTTATCTCCGTACTATTTGTTTGATGTTATTTCATATATTTATAATCAGAGATAGTTACTGTTTGTATATGATTGACTGTTCTTGGATGATGCTGGAAACGTTTCTAAACTGCTGCACTGTTGATCGTAGGCCTTTACAGTATCATTAGTCCTGTATGACATTGGAACAAAGGTGGACAACTGCTGCTCCTTCTTCGATTTGCACGCCATAAACTGCAGCTGCTTTTTTTCCTGCCCTCTTCGTGTCCACTTTTAGCAATTACCTCACGGACAACCTGCTGTGTGTCTTCATAAAGAAGAAAAGGTCATGAAAAGAGAGAGCGTGAGCGTGCTGTCTGTGCGACCGTTGAATGAAAAGTAAAGTGAAAACAAATCACTAACAGTGCATTTGGAGGTGTGATGAGGGCAGGCTGCAGCATCATTAGCACTGGTTCGTCTAAACAATTAAGAAAACCTGTCATATAACCTAATGGAGGATTATTAAATTGGGTCAGTGCATTTGTACGTGCATCTTATAAGTCGTTTATTTTAACTGCAAAGAATTAGAACACCTTGAGATGCCGTCCAACATGAATCGGTGTGCATGTGTCTGCCTCAGGGGTCACAGTTCACTGTGTTATTGTGACTGAAATAGACACTGTGCAGACAGGTGACACCCTGCAGCCAACAACTGCTCCACTTTTAAGCCTCTCGACACGTTGTTTTTCTTATTTGAACAATAAAATATTAAAATTACATAACAAAAAAAACATAGAATAATTACATAATCGCATTAAAACGCCGCATGTATTAAAATATTATTCGTTGTCATGCAGTAACAGACAATGGTGAGCGAACAGGAAACAGGAAGTGTATGTTTGTCTCATCAGCCAATAGCGCGGCGTCTTCATTCGGACAACGAGCCCAGCTGTCCAATCACAGGCCTCCTCATTACGACGTCACCCAGCGCTCTGTCACATCCGGTCGTATATATGTTGCCACGAGTTAGCGGCGAATTCGGAGAGTGTCCATTTTGAGCATCGAGTCGGCGTCTCCGGTATTTTTTCTCCACTTTAAAGTAAGTATGCTTTCTCATCTTCATGTCCGAATTTAGGTAAAGACGAGGGGGTTTATTTCCACACCGAGGTTTGTGTCTTTGTGGGGTTTGCCGCCATCTTGTTTTTATCCGCTATGCGTCTTCTTGCTAGCAGCAAATCCAGCTAGCCCCCTGCTAGCCGCGGCGTGCTAACGCTAAATACGTGCACGCAGTTATTGCGCGGAGCGAGCGGCCTCTTCCATCAACTGCACACTGAAATGAAGCTTTACTGCATCGTGGAGTTTATTTCAGGATTTATTCGCTGCTTCCTGACGGGGTTTTACGGGTGATTTGAGGCGGGCTCAGGTGGAAGGCTAACGGCCCGGGCCTTCGAGCTGCCCCCCAAGCAACAGCAGCAGCGTAACGAAGCAAAGCGCGGTCCGCTTGAACACTGAACACGGAGATTTAAGCCGCTTCAGCGCCTCTTTTTCTGGCTAAAAATGGCTCAAAGTGCAATTAAACATGCAATCATGCGTGTTACCTATTGGTGCTAGAATATTAAAGTTATTGGGAGACTGCAGGACGAGGATCTGGAGTCAAATGTTGATATTTAGAGGAGTGAATGTTAATGAGGAGAGGAAATAATAAGGAAATGCTAAATAAGTGTTTTAACTCAATAAGGTTTCTTACTTTGGGTTAATAACCAGGTAACTGGTCTCTGTCTCTAATAATTATTTGAGGAAAGTTCAATTAAAAATGTATTAAAGTAAATAAACAGCATCTTCCTACATCGCCAGGTTTCCTTTGTACAGTCTTAAACAGCTTCATCCTCCGTAATTTCCTTTTAATCTTTAAAATCAATCCCAGCAAGCTTAAATAATCATGATCTAAACACACAAAGGTAATAGAACAGCTGGATAAATGGCGGTAAATGCATTGATTGCAGTGGGTATATCAGGTATCTGTGCTTTGTTGTTCACAGTTGCATTCAGAGCAACAATGAAGGCTTCAAGAACTGGGATGGTTTTTTTTTATTATTTAAGCACCTTAAAAATGCTTAAGATGTTTGAATTTTGCACCTAAAGCTGCACAAACCCTGTAATCAGGCTTTATATATCATTAAATCTTATTTATGAGGTTTTTATTTGCTGCTGCTGCTTTGCCCTCCTAAGTTTGTCTTCCTCTGTCTCCAGTCTGTTGAAGAGCCCACTGCGAGAATGTCAGACGCTGAGAATCTCCTGATGGAGACTTCGGAGCAGAACGGCAACGAGGAAGAGGAGGACCAGAACGGAGCCGAGCTGGAGCTGATGGGCGGAGAGGAGGAAGAGGAGGAGGAGGAAGAAGAAGAGGAGGAGGAGGAGAGCCAGGACAACGGCACAGATGGAGGAAAGATCGACGCCAGCAAAGGAGAGGAGGACACCGGGTGAGAGTTCAGTCATGTAACAACACACGATGCAGCTCAACCAGCAGGATACCGATGCTGTGTCTTCACACTTTGGGCGCCTGGAGAGATTAATTAACACGAAGACGCCCCTGAAGAGTTGCTCAGGTGCTCGTGGTTATCGCCACGTGTTAGGCTACCATATTCAATGTTTTTAATAGTTAGAAGATATGATTTAGTAGCAACACACAGAAAAAAATGTCCGTTGCATACATGTCCGTCACATTAACGTTCCTCCAGTTAGCTGCGTTTTTTTTTTTTAAATTGGCGTTAGCGTAGCTCACCACGCCCCTCGTGTAGCGTTGGGTGTCGTGTTGTAGCTTCACGCCGCCGACTGTATGAGAATAAACCGTGTGACAGCAGTTTGACACTTGCAGTGTGAGCACGGCATAAAAAGGCATAAAAAACACGCTCCTGTGCAGCCGGCGGTGAGGAAACTGAGGTCAGGCGACTGAAATGATGCAGAAATAAAGGAATAATCTGTGCATTGCCGCTGTGTTTGCAGTAAAATGTTCGTGGGCGGCCTCAGCTGGGAGACGAGTAAAAAGGACCTGAAGGATTACTTCACCAAGTTCGGCGAGGTGTCGGACTGCACCATCAAGATAGACGCAGGCACCGGCCGATCCCGGGGCTTCGGCTTCGTGCTCTTCAAAGACTCCGCCAGCGTGGACAAGGTGAGCCGCTCGGGCCGCTAACACCTAGATCTGTTGTTTGTCGTCGTTTTTATACACATACAGCTGAATCTCATGTTTTGCTTCATGCCGACGTCTGTGTGTCTGCAGGTGCTGGAGCAGAAGGAACACAGGCTGGACGGACGTGTGATCGACCCCAAGAGGGCGATGGCCATGAAGAAGGAGCCCGTCAAAAAGATCTTTGTCGGCGGTTTGAACCCAGACGCGACTGAGGACGCCATCAGGGAATACTTCGGGGCCTTCGGAGAGGTCAGTGTTACCTGCAGTAGCCTACATGTTGGTGTTTAAAAGTCATCCACAGGTGATGTATTGTCTTAAATAATAAAGAATATATTTACTTCAGGGTTCTATTCTGGCTAAAACAAAGAACATGTGGGTCGGCTTGTAATTAAATTGATATATTTTTGTTCCCATTTTACTTTTTATATAATTGTTTTAATCCTCTGACTGCAGTCGGCACCACATCAGTCCTTTGTGGCTCGGAAACGGGAGCTAAAGATCAAACATTGGCTCTTTTTTAAAGTCCACACTAACCAATAAAAGGCCTTTTTTAAAAAGTATTAAATAGCTTTAAGTTCTTTTTGGGGAAAATTAAGTGTTTTTGTTGAATACTGTAAAGTTGGTCTAAAATGTCTGTACATCTAATCTTTGGCCAAACAGTTCAGAGGTGACATATAGAAGATATAAATAAGCATTGCTGGTAAATGACGGTCAACTCCACCAGTATTTAGGCAAAAGACGAGCTGCAAAACCACACGATGAAGACGATGAGCCAGAGAACCATAATAATAATAATAATAATCCACCACAGAACTCTGGAGTGACGGTGGTTTGTTGGTTTTAATCCCGTCACTGCTGCACAACCACGATGTTAAACTGGTGTAATTCCTAATGAAGCTGATGGACAGAAAATAACTCCTTTATCTGGAAATGTGTCACTCACATATTGGATTGACAAGGTCGTCTGAAATAAGCCTCAGCTGGACTGAATATATTATTTATTATTCTACAGGTTTATTAAAAGCGACCTTTTTAGTAAATGTTGTATTAAATGTTGAATCCAAAAGTCTGATTTAATTATCGGAGATTTCAGAATAAACTACAGTCTGAGAAATCATCAGCTAAATGGAAACCAGACTGATGTTCGATCATAAATGTGTTTGATCGTTTTAACATCTCCTCCTCTTCCTCCTCCTCCTCTTCTTCTTCCTCCTCGTAGATCGAAACCATCGAGCTTCCCGTCGACCCCAAATCAAAGAAAAGGAGGGGATTCATCTTCATCACTTTCAAAGAGGAAGCCAGCGTCAAGAAGTGTCTGGAGAAGAAATACCACAACGTCCAGGGTGGCAGGGTATGCATGCACACACCCACTTTGCAAAGGATTATGGGGGCTGTAGTTCAGGTGAAATGAAGTCTGAGAAGCTGAAACGACCACCAACTATTTTGAGAAGTGATTAATCATGGTCTCTTTCAAAGGTAACGTCCAAATTATCTGATTTCAGTTTCTCAGATGTCATTTTTTAGTTTTACTTCTCTGTGACGGTTAAGTGAATATTTTTGGTTTGTGGACAAAATGACAAAACATTTTCCACCGTTTTCTGGACCAAACTGTTGATCGTTAATGAAAATAACTATAATGATGTGATAATAAAATATAATTTAAGTCCTACATCGAAACTCTGCCTGCTGAGAAAACGGGATAAAATGATTTTGAGCAGCCGAGTGTTGAGAATTTAGAGGAAACTGGAGAAATACTGTACATTTATTTATATTTTTAAGTAAAGATCCTTTTACTTTCATTACATGAATCTAAAGTTAGTCTGCAGAGAAACGTTAGAACATTTGGCAAGAAGTCCTTGATGTATAAAATTAAAGTGTGAAATATAATCAGATGAACTTAATTAATCCATAAATTGTCACAGCAGCTCAGTATTAAGACAAATGAGGAGTTCAAGACATAAATACATGATATACATCCACCAGATACAGATGAACACACATTGTTCATTTGCAGGTGAAATCTACTTTTATTCTGAAAAACACTTAAAATACTTGGAGTAAATATGTTTGAATTAAACTGACAGCAGTGTTTTTACTCTGCAGTGCTGCTGCAGTAAGTCATGTTTTTAAATCATGTGTGTGTGTCCTCTTCCTCCTCCTCCTCTTCCTCCTCCTCCTCCTCAGTGTGAGCTGAAGATCGCCCAGCCAAAGGAGGTCTACCAGCAGCAGCAGTACGGAGGAGGGCGCGGCGGCGGTGGCTACGGAGGCCGTGGAGGAAGAGGCCGCGGAGGTGAGGAAGAGGCGTCTGCTCGTCTTCGTCTCGGTTTATTTATTTCATTTGATTTAACAGGGACGAAGATACAAGAATGCTCTTTACAATAGTCATTAATCTTAATAGTTTGGTCAAACTTCACCACGTTGTTGGTTTTTATTATCAGCAAATTTCTTTTAGATCAACTTTGACTCAAAAGCAACGAAAAGTCAGTATCTGAAAAGAGAAGAGAAGATGCACCCTTATTCATCCCCCAAGGGGGAAGTTCCCATTTCACAACAGCTACATCAGAATTGAAGATAAGATAAAAGGAGATTTAAGGAAAATTAGATATACAAATATACAAAATATAAGAGAGAGAGAAGATATCAGAGACGGTCTGTGTTCACATCGTTACAGAGAGCAGACTTTATCTCAGCGCCCTGGATGTAAATACTTTCAACACCAAATGGAAATAACTTTAAATATTTAAAGTTGTCAGGGCTCGACAGGTTGTGTTTTATACTCTGCAGGTAGCAGAAGGCAAAATCTAAATTTGGCCTTAAAATAATTTAAGGGGTTAATGTTAAAACACAAAATGTGATCGATCTTTTTAAAAAGTCCATTTAAGAGCTCCTCTAATGATGCTGACATGTCAGGTTGTTCTCACCTGTTGGTGGTCAGCTGATCTGCTGCTGAGGGACAAACGACACCTGATTTTGGAAAATAAAACGTCTGACATCAATTTAGACGCACGTCAAGGAGCTTTAAATTGGAGGAAATACTGTGTTTTTGTTTTTTTTTCTTCTTGAGTGTTGTTCACCAAACCGGTATAATTCTTTTTCCTGATGTTGGTTTTTGTATGTTTTTAGACGCGCTGAGACATTTCAGCGTGTCCTAATGTTTTTAAAGCTGCCGTGCAGCCGACAGATGGACAGTTTAAAGGTTTTAAGATGGTAAAGAACTGCGTGTCACGAGTGGACGACAGAAACACTGATGAAGAGTTTGAGTGTGAACGCTGCTCTTGAAGATCTACAGAGGAGCTCGCCGGTCGGTGGTATTTGAAACGTCTTCTCTCTCTGTGTCTCAGGTCAGAACCAGGGCTGGAACCAGGGATACGGAAACTACTGGAACCAGGGATACGGTAACCAGGGATACGGCTACGGTGGATACAGCGGCTACGGCAACTATGACTACTCTTCTGGTTACTACGGATACGGCCCCGGCTATGATTACAGTAAGTGAAGTTTTGGAGTTGACTGATTGATCGTGGATTATCGGTTCTTCTGTTCTTGGACTGAAGCTGTTTGGAGGTTTTAGATGTTTGAGGCTAATTACGGTGAAGTCGGTCAGTCTGAGCTCGAGGACGAATGTTGGTGTGTTTATCAATATCTATACACTTTTTGTATTCTCATCTTATTTGTTTTATATTGGGGATGAGATATATCTTATCTATCGGTATTATTGATCTATTTTTGTGTTAGATGTATAGTTTTTGGACATTTTTATAGATCTATTTATTACTAATCTACTTTTATATACTAGATATTTTTATTTAAGTTTGTAGATGCAAATTATACATTTACTTTTTTAAAAGTCTTTAATAAATAGTGGAATGATTCGTATTTTTATATATTGGATTGTTCTTTAATATATTATATAGTTTTGTATTTCTTTTTTCTTTTATTGCTATATTTTATATCTAATTACATAAGAACTGAATTAAAACAAAAGTACTGGCTTCTTCTTCTACTATATTGTGGATATCTTTGTCCAAGTCAGACGTCGGTCTGAGCAGTTGTGGTTTCCGTCTCCATGGTAACCCGCTGCCGTTTCGAGCCTGCCTGTCTGACCTGTTAATCCTCTTTGCTCAGCAGACCAGGGCAGCGCCAACTACGGGAAAACCCCACGACGGGGGGCACACCAGACCAGCTACAAGCCATACTGATGATCACATGGTAGCGCAAAGGTACGCCATCGCTGAAACTGCCCTCCTGTATGTACTGTCACTGTGCCTACTTTTACTACCTACCAGTCACTCACACACCAGGATATGTAAAAGTGTTGGAACTGGTCCAGTAGATCACCTCAGCCAGCAGCCACCAAACGGGCTGCAATGGCTGCAACGTGATCCTTTGGGACAACTGCACCTGATCACAGTAGGTCCACTAAAAGAGCTTGTTTGATCCACTGACAGGCTCAGAGTGTTATTCTAAGTGTGTGACAGCATCATGGAAAGGATCCCTACAGAGAGAGACCTGGAAGATCCTTTTGGTTTAACCACAAACAGCACACACACCAGACTACATTCACTAAAACGGGGATTTTAGAGAACAGGACACAGGAGCTGCTGCTCTGCTGCTGGCTCCATCAGTTAGTCTGTTTGTGTTTTTGTGTGACTTCGGTGTTTTTTACAGTTGGATCCCAGAGGTAGTTTGGATCTGAACTAACATGTTAAAACACCAAAGTCATAACAACTAGACCAGCAGCTCCTGTGTCTTGTTCTCTAAAATCCCTGTTTTAGTGAATGTAGTCTGGTGTGTGTGCTGTTTGTGGTTAAACCAAAAGGATCTTCCAGGTCTCTCTCTGTAGGGATCCTTTCCATGATGCTGTCACACACTTAGAATAACACTCTGAGGCTGTCAGTGGATCAAACAAGCTCTTTTAGTGGACCTACTGTGATCATGACAGGTTGCCTTTTTTTTTTTTTTTTTTTTTTTTTTTTTTTTTTTAAAAGGATTACATTACAGCAATTGTCGGCTGTTTCATGGCTGCCAGCTGAGGTGATCTACTGGACTAATAGTTTAAGCACAAACAGCTGTTATATCACACTCTTCCAAAGCCACCAGACTCCATTGACAAAAACAGTAATTTTACCTCACAGAACACGGGAGGAGTTGTTCTATTTGTTACCTCGATTGATTAGTTTGTCTGTTACTGTGCGACTCTGACTGTTTTTAACAAGTTGGTTCAGATCCAAACTAACTCTAAGGACACATGAGTCTCGGTAAATACACCAGCAACTCCTGCGTTCTTTGAGGTAAAATCACTGTTTTTCTCAATGGAGTCTGGTGTGTGTTGAAGAGAGCGATTTAACTGTGTACTGGCCTGTTTCTAACCAATTCTAACACCAGGATATGTTAAAATAAATAGATAAATACCAGAATTATCCTTTTTAAACTGATCAAAATAAGGTTGGACTATAACGCCTGTCATCCTGCAGGATTCCAGTGATCCAGTGAGGCCGGCGGCTGGACGGACACACTGGGCTCGACCTCTTTTATGACAGCAGACCATTTGTACAGAAAACATCCGAAATGTAACTTTTCTTTTTTTTTTTTTTTTTTTTTTTTAAATCCTTTCATTTTTAGTTTTTACTTTTCCCTTTGGTGTTTTTTCTTTTTTCCATCCCCTCCACATTTCCATCAATGGAAGTGTAATTTTTACTGTACTTTTTGGTACCTGTTTTGATTCTAATGTATTGTAAGGCTTGTATTTTACATGTGTGCTGGCTTTACAGGTTGAAAATCTTGGCGCTGTAAAGGAGCTTTTTTTGACAAATAAAAACAGTTTTCAGTAATGTTTTCTTTTTTTTTTGTTTGGTTGTTGCTCCCAGGTTCTGGGATGGAAGATTTTGTTTAAAAGTTGCTGAGGGTTTAGGACTAAAGTTCAGCTGTCAAATTCAACTTTAAATATGTTTCTTGCTTTTATTTTGCAGCCTCACAGTCCACATCGCATGTGAAATTTAAAGTTTAATTGGTGTTTCTTTAACACTAAATGTGCTGCACATGACTGCAGGTGACACATTTGGTATTTTTGGTTGTTTTCACACCATTAACAGGGACTGATGTGATGAATTTGAACTAGTTATAACGTCTAAAAACAAACTGCTTGCATGCTTCTTTTCCTTCAAAGTGTTCTGAATTTCAGGAAGATGTCTGTAAAGGGCCACATGACTGGAGACTTCTCTTAAATCTACATAATTTTGAAAACAATACATTATAATTGTACATTTTAAATGTTCTAAGTTTCTATGCTGGTTTAGTTGCTGTTAAGTGCGGCTTGTTAGTTTAGTTTTTCAGGACACATTATTAATACTTATTTATTGGTGATGAATATTCTTGTGAACTTTCTAATGCTTAATTAGCGGTAGCCTTTTGTTTAGCGACAGAGTGCTGAGGGTGAAGTGTTTTAATTAGCTGAAAAATACAGAATTCACTGAATCTTTTCTTTTTTCCAGTAAACTGATTTTTAAAAAAAAAAAACAAAACCTTGACCTCAAGATGACCGATGTGATGGTCAAAATCAAAAGGATTTTCCATCAGTGTCGATCATGTGCTCAGTAATGATGCTAGTTCAGACATTTATCTTGTTTTGGTGGACTTTTGGGTTTTAAGGGTGGTCGGCTCACCAAAATCCTCTGTGTTCGACTGTCAGCACAGCTTGGTGTAAACTTCAGGAAAGGATAACCCAGTGTTACAGAAGTTTTGCAGGTGACTTTGAGTTTTAAGGCGTCTGTTCGAATCTGAACTAAAACACTAAGTCGCACAATAACACAAACTACCAGACTGAGGCAGCGGAGGACCAGCAACTCCTGTGTTCTTTTTACGCACTAAAATTACAGTTTTTCTTAATGGAGTCTGGTGTGTGTGCAGAGAGCGATATAACGGCAGTTTTATTTATAATTATCTTCCAGGTCTCTCTGTAGGCATCCTTTCCATAATGCTGTCACACACTTTAGAATAAATTTGCACAGTAACGCAAACAAACATGGATGGAGGCAGCGGAAGCCCAGCAGCTCCTGTGTTCTTTGAGGTAAAATTACAGTTTTTATCAATGGAGTCTGGTTGGTGACTTTGCATTGCAGCTGCCGTTCCCCCATATAAAAAGCTTTCATGTAAAGAGGTGAAAATATTCCAAATGGAGTGTAATCAATTATTTAATCAATATATGAACTTCTGAAGTATTTTTGCCTTAGATGCTCATTTTTAAAACATATTTGTGTGAGTGTTGTTTGATGGAGCCTGAGAATAACGTTAAGTAAGTGTTAAAGCTTTTACTAAAAATAATTAATTATCAAAATAATAATAATTTGGTCTCCCCGTCGGGGAATCGAACCCCGGTCTTCCGCGTGACAGGCGGAGATACTGTCCACTATACTAACGAGGAAGGACTAAAGTGATCATGTGACCAGTTCGTCTTGATGACGTCTGTTTGCCTGACGTTTCACTTCCTGAACAGAGTGGTGTCGCAGGTTGTGTGCGCGGGCACGTGTAAGAGCGTGCACGAGTTTCCGTAGTGTAGTGGTTATCACGTTCGCCTCACACGCGAAAGGTCCCCGGTTCGAAACCGGGCGGAAACATGTTTTTATTTAATAAGCGAACAGTGAAAGAGGAGAACGTGACGTCACTGACCCCAGTTCAATCTGAAACAGGAAATAAAAATATTTCTTCTGTCCTGGAAGCACAAACTTTTCTTAACTTCACCTTCAAGTTTCTGCTTTTGTGCTGCTTTAACACCTGAATATCAGGTTTCCGACGTGTTGAACGAAAAAGCCAAAAGTGTTTCCGCCCGGTTTCGAACCGGAGACCTGAATAATGACGCTTAATTCTCTTAACTCTTCCCATTCATTCTCTATGGTAGTGCTTATCACTACGGATGTAATATATTTCTGGCCACTAGTGGGATTGTGGGGGCGCTGTTTCCCCGTTTTGGACACAGTAAGAAGAGCCTGATTGACACACAGCTTCGGTTCAGAGATCGATTTCTGATCATTTTATTGTGTCTGACGGTAAATCACACTGTTTATAGGTAAGTCTCATTCATTTCTGCAAGTTGTTAATGAAAGTTTCTCAGTTAGTTTGTTGGTTGAAGTTAGTACAGTAGGTTAAGGTGTGTGTGTGTCAGCATTAACAGTAACCACAGTTAGTACAAGTTGGTAATAAATTGCAAAATGATTAACAATCATTTCAGTTCATGTAAAATGTGTACTTATTATTTTAGACCGTTATTTGTGCTCAATCATATCAGACAGTATCAGGTCCACCAGGCTCCAGCTGAAGCAGCAGTGAATCCTTCCTTCAGTGGTCTTCAAACTGTTTCAGCATTCAGTCTCTTTATTGCTTTATGCATAGAAATGTTTCTACCCCCCCCCCCCACTGATAGAAATAGGGGGACCAAATAATAGAAACAGCTGCCAGTACACCTGTACAGTTCAGCAGAACCACAAACTGCACACAGCTCAATCTACACCTGTTTAAAACAGCCACAACAAGAACTGACCTTTATAACCTTTATGGCCTGCACAGCTAACCAAACAATGATTAGCTGCTGAGGGCTAAGATAGGGTGGTCCGTCCGACACGCTTCGTCAAAAGAATCATCACTCCAGAACTTCTTTGTGCGGTTTATTGACACACACACCTGCACAGATTGACTTACTTGAGGTGATTGAAAATGAGACACTTGTTGTGGTCAACAGAGAATAGCGCCACCCTACTCACCCCTCTGGACCTGGACTACAAGCAACAACAGGTGATCTAGATGAATGAAACACACCCCCCTGGCTGACGCACGCACACACAGACAGACGCAGGCACACCGCTTCCACACCAGTGACAGGAGTACAACCTCACCCCCCACAACCTTTATAAGGGCTCAATCACAGGACTGTTGCATCACACTGCATCAGATTTAGTGAGGTACCTGATACACTGATACCTGAGTGTGACTGTGTCATCACAACCATGTCTCTGATGTTTGGGAAAAAAGATAATAATCATGTACTTTTTCTTTTAGGCCTGTCAGGACCAGCACTGCTGCCTGTATCCTCCTCTCCACTGGACACTAACACAGGAGGAGGAGAGGGTGAAGAGGGTGAAGAGGATGAAGAGCCGTGCAGGTGCCACCAGGCCACCTGTGCAGATTCTGAAGACATGCATTTACAATCTTGTGTTAGCATGTTAGCATATTAGCATGTTAGCATATTAACATGATACATTGGTATCCAAAATCAGCCCTGTAAGTGTCGACAAGTTACTAGATCCTTATGTTAGCATTAGCCTATACGCTAACATTGTAGCTAATGCTAACAGGCCGTCATCCATCATCACATTTAATTGACAATTCAAAACTCACCAGTTCAGCAGTTCAGTCTCACGGCACACAAGATAACAGGTCCCAACACACATGCAATGGTCTGGTTCTAAATGGTTGGTTACAAACAGCATGATTTAAACCAGGAAACTGCATGATATTTGAATTAAGGTATGAAATTGTTTGGAAACCTGACCTGTAGCTGTTGTTCCCTGGCCTCTCTCCCACACAACCAAAAGGGACATGAGGTCAGGGCAGCTTATATAGTGCCTCGGAGACAAGTGATTGGGAGTTTGAAGTCATGTGACTGTGTCATGTGACATGGTACATTCAAAAATAGTGGGAAAAACACACACTGGGCTAAACAGTGATTTCAACCCTGGTTACAATTACACTTCATTTTACATGTTTACAGAGTTCAGCGTGGTTGTTTTGTGTTAATCACACCCACTGTAGCAGTATAATCTGAAACAAATATGGGACCTTTTGTTTGCCAACTGGAGGAATCGAACCGCCGTCCTGAAAATGTCCTCTACGGGTATTCACGGCTGACAGAGGGGATACTGTCCACTATACTGACGAGGAGCGGCACGGGGAGCGGAGCTGCAGTACCATATTCATCCACTGCACTATGCCTATGGCCCGGTGGCGCTGTTGAGCTGAACATTAATACTCAATGTTTTTTAGACCGGTTAGTTTTTCTGCTCATTTATTATTATCATTATTATTATTTATTGATAATAATAATAATGATAACAATAATAATAATAATGATGATGATGAAGGGGTGAAAATATTATCTGTAAATTACTCAAACATCCTCTCCCTCAGCTCTCTGCAGGAAAACTGGAATCACCTCAAACAAATACACAAAACAAAAGAAATAATGTCATTAATAAATAATGATGATCAGCACCTGCAGAGCTGCAGCAAAGCTTCATTTGGTCACTTTACAGGACAAATACACATGAATAAATACTCAGATATTGTTTGTACATTTGAATATTATTTAGATTATCTAATTAAAATGATTAATTTATCCTGTCTAACATTTATTTACATATTTATTAACATGTTTTAGAGGGATTCTGTATCTTAACTATAAATATATCCAGACAAGCATCATCAGAAACAGTAAAACCAACATTTTTATGAAGATTATTGATTGAAAACAGGGTAATAATTTACTATTTGAGGCTCCTGCTACTGCACAGGTACAAGCCCTACAGGTGAGCCGGTCTCCTCAGCAGTCTGAAACCAAAGCTGAGTTTGGTCGCAGTAATTATTGGAAGGTGGCCGCGTGGAAGCTCCATCACTGAAACTGACCACCTACCATCCATGTCATTCCATTCCTGTGTAAGGAGTGTAAATATCCTATGGTGTTAATATTTATTTCATTTCATCACAACCATATATTTATATTTATATTTATTTTTGCTATTTTTGTCTTTTCTATTGCTTTGTTTTTTCACTCTCCCTGTTTATATTGTTGCTGCTGTAACAAGAAAATTTCCCCCTATGGAGGATCAAATAAAGAAAGTCTTTAACCGACAAATTTAATCAGAAACAAACACGTTAAATTCTCAGCAGGTAAAGAGATCTGAATCTGGAGCGCAGCGCTGGGAACCGAACCGGCGAACAGACAAACTGCGCACCAAACTTCAGCAAGAAAACAGCGACTTTAACATAATCCCACTCCACAGGACCACAGCGAGGAGCGACGGGACACCGAGCAGCCGCGTCCACAGGAGGAAGCAGCCGGAGCTCATCGTCTTCTTCACAGGAGGAAGGCGCAGCAGCAGCACCTGTCCTCCAGGGGGCGACACAGACCACAACTTAACTCACTGTGCTGCAGCAGGAGTCCTGCCTGCCGAGGGGCCACATAGTAAACTGTTTATTCTTTAGAATACAAGTACAAGTACACAAGTAGTTTAACTATCAGCAGTACAAGTACACAAGTAGTAGTTAAAGTATCAGCAGTACAAGTACACAAGTAGTAGTTTAACTATCAGCAGTACAAGTACACAAGTAGTAGTTAAAGTATCAGCAGTAAAAGTACTGCAGTATCTGTAGTATCTGTCTCTACACAGAGCCCTCCTCCTCTTCCTCCTCTTCCTCCTTCTCCTCCTCTGATTGGTTCAGCCCCCCGTTGGTCTCTGTTCTCTGATTGGACCACCAAACTCCTGCAGACACAAAGTGAAACACCTGGTGTGATATCAGTGGTGTGTGTGTGTGTGTGTGTGTGTGAGAGAGTGTGTGTGTGTGTGTGAGAGTGTGTGTGTGTGTGTTTGTGTGTGTGTGTGTGAGTGTGTGTGTGTGTGTGAGTGTGTGTGTGTGTGTGTGTGTGTGTGTGTGTGTACTGACTGTAGGCAGCACTCAGCAGCAGTGCTGGGATGAAGATGATGAAGGAGACCCTCACTGTGTTTCCGATGAAGCTCTGCAGGCTGCTGACCTGCTGCACCGACGACTGGAAACAATCAATCAATCAATCAATCAATCAGCTGTTTGGACCATTTACTCGTCTGTTGCCGTGGTAACCACAGCTTATCTCCAGGCCACAGAAGCTGATTTGAGAGTATTTAGGCTTTATCCTCTTAATGCACATCGATGTCCACAGTGTGTTAGTGTGACTACAGGTTATCATCAGTTACTGTTTTAACATTACTAAGAAAGATCACACCTGTACCTGTGCGTAGTGAAGTTAAATATAAATACACATTTCCTAACATCAGCTATAAAAACAGAATGAAAGTAATAATGAAAAATAAACTAAAAATAATAAATCGTTACCTGAACCAGCGCCACCATTGGCCCTGTGACATCACTTCCTGCCTCTGTCATGTCTCCTCTGGGGTCATCTGTCACCACGAAGGAAGAAGAGACTCAAAACTGATGTACTTTTACTGCCGTAGAGGACCTGAATACTTCCTCCACTGCTGCCTGTTAGCGCCGTTAGCATTCTGTACTGACTTGTTGTGGTGCGTGGTGCGTTCAGGTTCCCATCATCCCCTTTGTCTGGGAGCTCAGAGGTTCCTGTTTCGGAGGAGTCGGAGACGACGGAGCGAGCTGCAAGAGGAGACGGAGGAAAAGTTCAGACACCAGCTGCTCTGCTTCCTTTTCAGCTCTGGAGATTCAGATGGATGGTGGTCGTGGACGTACGGGTGATGACGATGAGGTGGACGGTGGATGTTTGGTCGTTGAACAGACCCGGCAGCTGAACTCTGCAGTGATAGAAACCAGAGTCTGACTGTCGCAGGTTATAGATGATCAGAGAGGAGGAGGAGGACACTGAATACCTGCAGGAGACATTTTCATTTTAGTTTGTTTGATTTTCACCGGTGCAAGTAAACACAACACAAAACAAAACAACTAAGGTGATGAGTTCTGCCCTCCCCCCCTTAGTTTGTTACTACACTACCCATGAGCCTCAGCGGCTGGAGCCCCTTCCATTTATCTCGTACCTACATGCTTCCACTTGGCCAATTAATATGTATAGTTTATATTTGCCAATATGCCGATGACACGCATCTTTATGTGTCTATACTGTTAATGCTCTCATCTGTTCCACAGCTGATTAATCACTTCACAGTTTGAGACCTTTCACGTCAAGTTATGCAGCACACTGAAAATACAAAGATAAGGTGTGTATAAGATATTTTATAAACTTACAGAGTGTTTACGGCAATTTGCCCAAAAAATATGCCTCCTTGTCAGAGTCCGTGTAATTTGAACACACACACATGAAATACATCATTCAGTGTGAGTTACACCTCCAAAGGACAACATTATATCTGGCGTCCATCCAGAATAAACCTCCAGAAATCCACTGACAAATCAAAAAAAAAAAGACCTGCTTGAGAATCTGTCTGTTTTTAAGTTTCCTCCAGTCTCACAGTGACCCAGTGGCAGTTGTCTGTGCAACCACGAGTCCAGAAACAGGTGATACAGGAACTGATAATGCGGCATATTTAACGGGGCTCCAGACTTCGACCACCTCTGGCCCACAGCCTCCTACCTGTATGACTTCCTGTATGTGGCCTGATCTTCAGCGGTGTTAATCACAGTGTTGTGGCAGGTGAACAGTGACGGCTCCCCTCTCCCCCAGCACACCTCCACTCCTCTCTGACTCACTGCCTCCGAGCGACACGGCAGCATCACCCTCCTCCCGGCCACGCCCACCACTGTCTCCGTGGTTACTGCCGACACACAGGCTGGCCCAAAGTCACAACATGATCTGTTAAAATCACACTCTGAACAAAGTAGACCACAAAGAGACACAAGACGACCACAGAGAGACACAAGATGACCACAGAGAGACACAAGACAACCACAAAGAGAGACAAGACGACCACAGAGACACAAGACGACCACAGAGAGACACAAGACGACCACAGAGAGACACAAGATGACCACAGAGAGACAAGATGACCACAGAGACACAAGACGACCACAAAGAGACACAAGACGACCACAGAGAGACACAAGACGACCACAGAGAGACACAAGACGACCACAGAGAGACACAAGACGACCACAGAGACACAAGATGACCACAGAGACACAAGACGACCACAAAGAGACACAAGACGACCACAGAGAGACACAAGACGACCACAAAGAGACACAAGACGACCACAGAGAGACACAAGACGACCACAGAGAGACACAAGATGACCACAGAGACACAAGATGACCACAGAGACACAAGACGACCACAAAGAGACACAAGACGACCACAGAGAGACACAAGACGACCACAAAGAGACACAAGACGACCACAAAGAGACACAAGATGACCACAGAGAGACAAGACGACCACAAAGAGACACAAGACGACCACAGAGAGACACAAGATGACCACAGAGACGCAAGACGACCACAAAGAGACGCAAGACGACCACAGAGAGACGCAAGACGACCACAGAGAGACGCAAGACGACCACAAAGAGACACAAGACGACCACAGAGAGACACAAGACGACCACAAAGAGACACAAGACGACCACAGAGAGACACAAGACGACCACAAAGAGACACAAGACGACCACAAAGAGACACAAGATGACCACAGAGACACAAGACGACCACAAAGAGACACAAGACGACCACAGAGACACAAGACGACCACAAAGAGACACAAGACGACCACAGAGAGACACAAGACGACCACAAAGAGACACAAGATGACCACAGAGACACAAGACGACCACAAAGAGACACAAGACGACCACAGAGAGACACAAGACGACCACAAAGAGACACAAGACGACCACAAAGAGACACAAGATGACCACAGAGAGACACAAGACGACCACAGAGACACAAGACGACCACAGAGAGACACAAGACGACCACAAAGAGACACAAGACGACCACAGAGACACAAGACGACCACAAAGAGACACAAGACGACCACAGAGAGACACAAGACGACCACAGAGAGACACAAGACGACCACAAAGAGACACAAGATGACCACAGAGAGACACAAGACGACCACAGAGACACAAGACGACCACAGAGAGACACAAGACGACCACAAAGAGACACAAGACGACCACAGAGACACAAGACGACCACAAAGAGACACAAGACGACCACAGAGAGACACAAGACGACCACAAAGAGACACAAGACGACCACAGAGAGACACAAGACGACCACAAAGAGACACAAGACGACCACAAAGAGACACAAGATGACCACAGAGACACAAGATGACCACAGAGACACAAGATGACCACAAAGAGACACAAGACGACCACAGAGACACAAGACGACCACAGAGAGACACAAGATGACCACAAAGAGACACAAAATGACCACAGAGAGACAAGACGACCACAGAGACACAAGATGACCACAGAGAGACACAAGATGACCACAGAGAGACAAGATGACCACAGAGAGACACAAGATGACCACAAAGAGACACAAAATGACCACAGAGAGACACAAGATGACCACAGAGACACAAGACGACCACAAAGAGACACAAGACGACCACAAAGAGACCAACACGGCCACATAGATGCAGTAAAAAGAGAAACTCTTGTGTGTCCTGATCCATCATGACAGACGATGAAGATCTTCAGGTTCAGACTCACCTGGGAGGAACCAGACGCAGGTGACGGCGTGAAGAATCAGCGACAGCATGTTGTCGTGTTTCCTGCAGACGGACAGACGGACGGAGAGGAGGAAGGGGAAGAGTCAGACGGACGACTCACCGATGTTACTTCCCTTTTCCACTCGTCCTGATATTTATAGACTCAGACTGATGTTTCCACACAGACCCCAGGTCAGTGAACACAGCACAGCAGTTTACTTTAATCAAGTTGTGTTTTAGTATTTTATTTTGGTGAGTTCTGTTGATGCATTTTCATGAAAACAAAACAACAGCGTGACCCTAAAACATCAGGATGTCAAACAGATCCTTAAGATTTAATTAATTGTAACTAAAATCAACTTTAGGTTTGTTTGATTTTTAGATTTAAATTTTGCTTTTCTTTGTGTCTTCTTCAGTTTTGGACCTCACACACTTTATCACGTACCTTCAGTGGGAGTCGAACCCACGAGGCTTCGCTGTCACCCAGACGTTAGGATGCGACGTCGGTCCCCACTGGACCACCTGCAGCGCTGAGGATCACAGACGACCAGAGAGAAGAAGGAGGAAGCTTCACCTCCACAAACACCTTCAAACTTAAACCAAGAAACAAGAAACACAAAAGTTTATTCAGAAAATACTTAAAACATCTCGACATTAAAACATTTTCCAAAGACAAATTCAGTTTGATTGTTTACTTATTGAGGAGACAGAAAGTTATCTGTAACATTTTTCAAGACACAGAATAAAAAACTTCACAGGTGAAGTTTCAGAGTCTCTGTGGCTTAAGAGGTTCAACAGGTTGTTCGTCCTCCGAAGGGTCGGGAGTTCAATTCCCACTTTCTCTTGTCAGCATGTTACAATTTCTTTTAGCAAAACACTGGACTCCAAATTACTGCAGAAGACTGACGCTGAGATTGATTCTGTGTTTGACATCCGACACCAGACTTTTACACGGGAGCTGCTGATCTGCTGCTGCCTGTGCAACTGCACCTGATTAAAACCACGCCCACTAAGAGTGCTTGTTTTTGCTACTGTTGGGTTTAAATTGCCACCAGAATCCATTTACAAAAACAGGAATTTTACTTCACAGGAGTTTATATGACTTTATTGTATGAGGTAAAATCACTGTTTTTTTCAATGGAGTCTGGTGGTTTTGAAGTTTTGAAGGTGTTTGTGGAGGTGAAGCTTCCTCCTTCTTATTCTCTGTGGTCGTCTGTGATCCTCAGCGCTGAAGATGGTCCAGTGGGGATCGACATCGCATCTAACGTCCGAGAGAGAGCAAAGCCTCGTGGGTTCGACTCCCACTGAAGGTATGTGACACACACGCTGTGTGGGGGGGTCTAAAACACTAAAAACTAAAACCAAACAAAACCTCAAACAAAAACAAACTCTAAAAACAAAACTTAAAACCAAAAAACCAAAAACTTGCCGTCATGCGTTCGCTTCGCTTCAATGTGAATTTCCAGCATTTCCATCATCAACTGTGGACAACGATCAACAGGTAAGCCTCAGTGTGCGTCCAACTAGCTAGCTTGAAAAAGCTAGCTGGCAAGACAAGTGTTTTTTTTTGTTAATGTTAGCATATTATTGTTTCTGTGTAGTCGCCTCGCCTCATGCAGCGTTTGACTTTCTCCACCAGGTGTCCCGTCTGTATAAAGTCACAGTTAGTGAGGAGATTCTAAACTATTCTAAACAGTTTAGTATTATTGATAGTAATCATAGCTCTAACCTGACTAATCACAGTGCTGCAGCAGCTACAGAGACCAATAAAAGGTTTTATATCTTCTTTAGGAGCAAATAAATGCTGGACAACAATCGTTTAACTTCACTGATTTAAATCAATATTTAAATTCCTCCTCCTCCTCCTCCTCCTCCTCCTCCTCCTCGCTCTGTAATATTCACTATTCAATATTCTCTGCTGACAGTGAAAACATTTGGGGGTCGGAGGTCAGTGTTTCTTGGCCTCTCTTCTTCTTCTCTGGTATAATTGTCGCCACATTCCTCTCTAATCACATTCCTCCCACTGGAAATATGAAAACACCACATATTTATACAACATATTAAACTCTCTCCTCATAACCACCAAGGTCACATGAGCTCCCATCATGCAGCTTGTTTTTTTGGAAAGATCAGGCGTGTTTATGTTCTGTGTTTATATTAAATCACAGTCAGAACGAGACTTCAGTTAAAGGAACAGTTCAACATTTCTTCTTCTCCTTCTCTGTGAGGCGTGTGTCAGTCTGTGGTTAGCCTAGCTTAGCAAAAAGACTGGAAGCAGGTGGAAACAGCTAGCTACATTTTACTGGACCGCATCTGTCGGACACTTCAGTGACTTTACAGATCACAGATCCAATCATAGAGACAGGAAATAAACTCCATGCATCTCCAGATGTGTTTGATGTTTGTGATGAGCTGAAGGACGAAGAGTTCCTTTAAGGGCTGAGAAAATCCTCCTCCTCCTCCTCAAGATAAATAAACTGCTTCAAACCCTCTTGGATCAGCTGGAAAATTCATCGCCACAGAGCTGAAAGCAGGCTGGTTTTCTCTTTGGAGATACGAGGTTCTCACAGGACGTGATGATCTCATATCCCATGATGCATTGCAGCAGAAGTTCATACGAGCTCAAACATCTGAATGCTTGCCAGCACATTACAGTGAAAAAACACTTCCTGGTTGGAGCTCAGGCTGCACTGACCGGGCTAACGTAAGCTAACCTATAGGCTATAAGCTAAGGTAAGCTAACCTATAGGCTATAAGCTAAGGTAAGCTAAATTATAGGCTATAAGCTAACGTAAGCTAGGTGAGCTGTCAGAGCACAGTGCTAATGCTAGCTAGCATAGTGCTAGCAGTGCTGACCTGGAGACTCGGTGAGGTAAACGGGTGTCGATAGGACAGGTGAGGCGTCTGCTATCTTTACCTGTGATTAGTTTGGCCACTAGAGGTCGCCTACGTGCACGTTGGTGGTCATTTTGTCGTTGAGAAGACGGACCTGCAGCAGTAAACGACTCATTAATGCAGCAGGAAGATGAATCCAGAGACAACAGATAGAACAGGACACGAGTACTTTTACTGCAAGTACTGATTATACTGATATCAGTTTACTTTAGTTTAGTTCAGTTTAGTTATGAGGATGAATTTTGATTTAAACCATCATTATGAGGACATTCCTGCACTGTGAGGACATTTTGGGGAATTCATGATGTCAACAGTGTCCTCACAACTATAGAAAGACAAGAATGTGTGAGAGTGTGTGTCTGTGTGTGTGTGTCTGTGTGTGTGTGTGAGTGTGTGTCTGTGTGTGTGTGTGTGTTTGTGTCTGTGAGAGTGTATGTGTGTGTGTCTGTGTGCGTGTGTGTGTTTGTGTCTGTGTGTGTGTGTGTGTGTGTATGTGTGTGTGTGAGTGTGTGTCTGTGTGTGTGTGTGTGTTTGTGTCTGTGAGAGTGTATGTGTGTGTGTCTGTGTGCGTGTGTGTGTTTGTGTCTGTGTGTGTGTGTGTGTGTGTGTGTGTGTATGTGTGTGTGTGTGTGTGTGTGTCTGTGAGTGTGTGTGTGTGTGTGTCTGTGTGCGTGTGTGTGTTTGTGTCTGTGTGTGTGTGTGTGTGTGTGTGTGTGTGTGTGTGTGTGTGAGTGTGAGTGTGTGTGTGTGTGTCTACATATAGAGTATCATTGCGTGTAAATGGCGTGTTTTCCTGTCGGGGTCACCGAGGTCAGAGGAAGGACGGGCCGTCGTCACGGCAACAGTCACTAAAGTGACATCAGCGAGAAGCAACGAGTCGGTTTGAATCTTCAGGGCGTCCGAAGGTCGAGTCGTTCTCATTTGTCTCCTTCGTCTTTGTGGGATCAACAAGGAAGACGTCTGAACTTCATCCTCCTCATCCTCTTCTCCAGACCATCTAGGGCAGGGTGACATCACACACACACACACACACACACACACACACACAGGAGCACTGGATGAGGAGAGGAAGAGGAGGATGAGCAGGAGTTGGGAGATGATGAGGAAGAAAAGGAGGCCGGGCAATTCAAAGTGTTTAACAGCAACATTAAACTGCCTGTAGAAGATAATAACAGCAGGAGAAAACTAATAGTGAAAGCTTCAGAGAAGAAGAGGAGGAGGAGGAGGAGGAGGAGGAGGAGGAAGAAACAAAGAGGAGGAGGAGGAAGAGAAGGTTTCCATTCGTCACCTGGAGAATAAAAAACTGCTTTGTTCCTGTTCAGTGATGAAGAGGAGACGTAGATGTAGATAATTCACAGTGAAGAGGACGTGTTCACATGTTTACGTGTTTCTGTGTTTACGTGTTCACGTGTTTACGTGTTCACGTGTTTACGTGTTCACGTGTTTACGTGTTCACGTGTTTACGTGTTCACGTGTTTCTGTGTTCACGTGTTTCTGTGTTTCTGTGTTTACGTGTTTACGTGTTTCTGTGTTCACGTGTTTCTGTGTTTACGTGTTTCTGTGTTCACGTGTTCACGTGTTTCTGTTTCTGTGTTCACGTGTTTCTGTGTTCACGTGTTTCTGTGTTCACGTGTTTCTGTGTTCACGTGTTTCTGTGTTCACGTGTTTCTGTGTTTACGTGTTTCTGTGTTCACGTGTTCACATGTTTACGTGTTTCTGTGTTTACGTGTTTCTGTGTTCATGTGTTTACGTGTTTCTATGTTTACGTGTTTCTATGTTCACGTGTTTCTGTGTTCATGTGTTTACGTGTTTCTATGTTCACGTGTTTCTGTGTTCATGTGTTTACGTGTTTCTGTGTTTACGTGTTTACGTGTTCACGTGTTTCTGTGTTTACGTTTCCGAACACTTTGCTGCAGCTCGAGTGCTGTCGAGAGTTTCAGCCTCACATTAGCATCCCGCTAATTAGCATGATTCTGAAGTGCAGCTGTGAGCAGGACGCTCTCAGCGCCGCCGCCCGCAATCAACAAATCTGTGCTCATTAGCGTCGTCTAATTAGCATCGTGTAATTAGCATTGGCAGGCCTGGAGTGTGCTTCAGCCTTTGACTGGTGTTAGCCGGATGCTATTGTGAGCTGGAGTGGATCTAACACAAAGGTCTAATAGACGAGGAGGAGGAGAGTGATGGGTGGAGAGAGGAGGAAGATACCAGCCGTTTCCATGGTAACAGGACTGAGGAGTGCATGGAGACGGACTCGTTGTGACTGTATGAAATGGATCTGATCAGTGGTCAGTTTGGTGTTAACCTGCCAGAGGGGTCAGAAAGACCTCAGGAGCCCCCAAAGACCCCCAGACACACACACACACACACACACACACACACTCTCTCCGTCTCTGTGCTGTGATGCATTCAGGTACCCATCAAACACAGCAGCTTCATAATAACGCTGCTAAAGAGCTGCTGTGTGTTCGGTGTCTCCAGGATTTAATCCCACATCACTGATCTCTGATCTGTTCCCACCAGGTCCTGAAAAAGATCCTGATCGAAGAGTTTTATGGCTCCAAGCTACATGCTAACGCTACGTGCTAACGCTACATGCTCATGTGTGAAATGATTCACCTGTGTTTATTGACCCTCTACTAGCTTAATTTATTTCAGCGGCACAAAGCCAAATCAATTTTACACTCATGAATCTAATATTAGCAGCTGTAACCTGATGTTAGCAGCACACGCAGAAGCAGTTAGCCTGTTAGCGCTCATCCTCTGTAGCTAGCAGTTAGCCTGTTAGCGCTCATCCTCTGTAGCTAGCAGTTAGCCTGTTAGCACTTATCCTCTGTAGCTAGCAGTTAGCCTGTTAGCACTTATCCTCTGTAGCTAATAACTGTCTAATCCTGATCCTGTTCATATCCTGAAGGAGAACAGGTTCTAGTGGCTCTGGGTTCTCTGTCGGCTGCTAACACTTCCTGGTTGGAGGTCAGGTTGCACTGACTGGGCTAACGTAAGCTAATTTATAGTCTATAAGCTAACGTAAGCTAGGTGAGCTGTCAGAGCACAGTGCTAATGCTAGCTAGCATAGTGTTAGCAGAGCTGGACTGAACCAACTGAAACAAACAGGCGTGTTAATATCAACTAAACTGAATTAGTGTGGAGTCTCAAAATGAGGTTCCATTATTTTAATCCTGTTTCAGGTGTGTGTTAGTGTGTGTTAGTGTGTGTGTGTGTGAGTGTGTGTTAGTGTGTGTGTGTGTGTGTGAGAGTGTGTGTGTGTGTGTTAGTGTGTGTGAGAGTGTGTGTGCTGCTCAGTATTCATTTATTCGCACTCAGTCTGTTTACGAGTCAGAGAGGAGCTCCGATGAATCCTTTTAAAAGACAAGAGGACAGAGAGTTCAGCGGCGAGCTTCATCACTCGTCTTCATCGCCACCGCCTTTCATCCGGTGACGGTGTGAAGAGGTCACAGTCAGCCGACACCAAACACGGCTCGAGTGTTTCGTCTGCAAACCTGTTTTAATGTGATCTGCGGCTCTTTTCTGCTTTTAAAGCCGACACGGTCGCCTCCTTGACGTGCTAAAATGGAAATGTTCAAGTGGTCCCTGAAGTATCCTAAAGCTGCTCCAGTCTGAGTAAGACCAGGTGACGTTCAGGTGACGTCGGTTCAGTCTGAGACGTGTTGAGGTCACATCAGGGCATTTTCTGCCGCTTTCTACGTCTCCTCCTCCACGTCTCACATTTTACTGCAGTAATCGATGATGTATTAGTACAGACTGAACTACTAAAGGTCTTAAAGTGATGAACACATTAAAGGTCCATTATTTCTACACAGTTTTATCATTAAACTCTTGCTGTTAATAACTGTGTGCTGACTCGTGTCAGTTCCCAGTATGCGGGCAGTAAGGGGGCGGAGTTTATCAGTTTTTCTGCTCAGTGATTATCGATGATCTGTTGTTGTTGTGGATCAGAGTCCTCCTGTCTGTCTGTGAGGGAGCCAGAGGAGTTTATAAACATTTTCAAACATTGAGCCCTTTAATAACCTTTGTTGCTCCTGAACGCAGCTCAAAGCTTCATATAGAGAATAACAAGACTTTTTTCACACGTGGCCCCCTTTATCATTTTTTGGCATGTACCAGACTCCATTGACAAAAACAGCAATTTTATCTTGCACAGCGCGGCACCGTTTGGATCCAAACTAACCCTCTACAACAATGAAGTTGCACAATAACACAAACCAGCTGGCCAGTAGAAGCAGCAGCAGCTCCTGTGTCCTGTTCTCTAAAATCCCTGTTTTAGTGAATGTAGTCTGGTGTGTGTGCAGAGAGCGATATAACGGCTGTTTGTGGTTAAACCAAAAGGATCTTCCAGGTCTCTCTCTGTAGGGATCCTTTCCATGATGCTGTCACACACTTAGAATAACACTCTGAGCCTGTCAGTGGATCAAACAAGCTCTTTTAGTGGACCTACTGTGATCAGGTGCAGCTACAGAGGCAGCTGTAGATGAGCAGCTCAGTAAAATTGCTATTTTTGTGAATGGAATCTGGTGTCTTTGAAGAGCAAACCTACCTTGATCAGGATTATATTACAGCCAGTGCCAATATGTCAGGAAGACACCTAAATATGTACAACGGGGCTCAGGTTTAAAAATACCAAAGTTACCAAGAAAAAAATCCAGTAAAGTGAAGCAACAGTTGGACCTGAAACTAGCGGATTAAACACTCCAGGATTTAATGAGGTGAAACCTGAAATAAACCACTGGTATGACAGTCCTTGAAGGCAGCAGACAAAAAACTGATGAAGGACAGAAGAAGAGCCAAGCTGGCACACACACACACACACACACACACACACACACACACACACACACACACTGCAGTAGTCCATCCTCCTGCTCACACTGCAGATTTTTAACTTCGTTGCATCAGAGCACGGAGCCAAATAAAATCCATAACAGCTCAAATCTACCGCATCTCATCCTCACACACACACTCACACACACACTCACACTGCGTCAAAGACCTGCTGTGGGCTGTCGGGCCTCTCAGGAGCTCGTAGGAGGTCTGTTTGCTGCTGAAATAAGCCTCAGCTGGAGAAAATAACTTGAGATGATGTAACAACAGTAAATCTGTTTGTGTTTCACATCCTTCAAACTCCAAACTGCACGAGTTCAACATCATCACCTCCTAAAGGACGAGCCAGAAGAGCACAACCATCCTCACAGCCTCAAGTCTGCCGTCAGAGACCACCGGTGACATCACGACGCCGTAATGTGACATCACGGCACCCTAATATGACATCACAGGACTGCACTGTGACATCACAAAATGCAAGTTCATCAATCTATCAATCTAAAACTGTACTAAAGTACTTTTTGATAACTTTTCTGTCAGGTAGGTTAAAGGTTCCACTTTCTGCTCGTTCTAAAGTTCTTTCTTATCTTCGGAGGTCCGACTGGAGCCGGTTTACACGCTTTCATGTTCTCACGCTCAGCTTCAGCGTCTTCAGAGGTTAGCGAGGAAGAAACGTCGGAGGACGGCCATCCAAACCAGTTTGGTGGTCTGAAGACACATATTTAGAATCAGAATCGGCTTCTACTCACACAGAAGGATTCTGACTTTGGTTTTTCAGCTGCTCTGAAGCTGAACAACGTAAACAAAAGAAACATTTAAGCTGCATGTACAACGTAAATATATAAATATATAAATATATCAATATATCAATATATCAATATATCAATATATCTAATCTAAGAGAGAAAAACTCATGAAACTGATCTGATGTCCAACTTTTACTGAAACATAAAGTAAATGAGTTTGTTTGCAGATTGATTTAATAAAAGAATATTTGTTTTTAGCTGTTTGTTTGTTTTCATTTTACAGTAAAATGTATTTATTTATTATTGTTTCCTTCTGTTTATGTGTATTTATATTTTCCTATAGTGTCGACCAATATCCAGTGTATCATGTTTGTGAACTGTGTGTGTGTGTGTGTGTGTGTGTGTGTGTGTGTGTGTGTGATGGACGTCTTTAAAGCTTCTTCAGCCACTTAACATCAAAGCTGAGTGTTTCCAGAGGTTTGACCCTTCGGCCTGTTTTTATATGTTCAGACTCTTTACTGGAGGTAAAACATGATGTGACTCCGTGTTCCATGTGTGTGTGTGTGTGTGTGTGCTGAAGCTTTAAAGGAGCAGTCCAACATTTGGCCGTGTTCACGTCCACACATACAGAGATGATGAAGACAGACAGAAAGCAGAGCGGTTGTTTTTGTGTGGTTCATCACGTTAGCGTTAGCGTTAGCACAAGCTCCTCAGACCATGAAGACTTCAGTGGTCTCTGTAACGTCTCTGCAGCTTCAGTCCCTTTAAAGAAACAGAGCTGGTGAGTGGGATGAACCTGACCTCATGGTGATCAGGAGCAGGGGGCTCATTCAGTGGGATAAAGGTGGGGGGGGGGGGTCTCTGAGGAGCAGGGAGGAGGTTTCATAACGTCTTGACTGTGTCTGTGTGAAAACAACATGTTCAGTTATGTAACGCCGAAACAACGTAAATCAGCTGGAAACAGTTTCCTGTCAGCTGGAGGAGCTGTGACATCACTGTGACATCACTGTGACATCGCTGTGACATCACCGTGACAAAGACCAATTTTCCAAACATGATCAGGTTGAAGGAGAAGAGCCTTATGTCATGATAACACCTGACGAGGAATCTATTTTCATTTGTTTTGCAATAAACATCTGAAGTTTTTCACCTGACTAATACCTGGAACAATCATTACCGTCTCATGTTCACATGCCATGGAAACGTTTTTCACTACTCCATTAAATAAGACGCACTTTACAACTTACAGCATCATGGAAAGGATCCCTACAGAGAGAGACCTGGAAGATCCTTTTGGTTTAACCACAAACAGCACACACACCAGACTACATTCACTAAAACAGGGATTTTAGAGAACAGGACACAGGAGCTGCTGCCTCAGTTGGTTACTTTGTTACTAGCAGAATTCCTGTTTTTGTCACTGCAGTCTGGTGAGTATCAGTACTGCAGTACCTCGTTGTATTAGTACCTCGTTGTACTGGTACTTGTACTGCAGTAAATTGAAGTTTGGGGATGAAAAATAGACGCTGCAGTAAAGTTCTCAAACGTCTCAGCGGAGATTAAAAATAGTCTGAAGTGTGTGTGTGTGTGTGTTTGGTGTGTGTGTGTGTGTGTGTGTGTGTTTGTGTGTGTGTGTGTGTGTGTGTTTGGGGTGTGTGTGTGTGTGTGTGTGTGTGTGTGTGTGTGTGTGTGTGTGTGTGTGTGTGTGTGTGTGTGTGTGCGCCCAGTCGACATCTTTTTAAGGAGAAAACGGTGGGAGGATTCAGACTGTGATTCATCATCTGCTCTGACACACCAGCTGGACCTCATCTTCATCTTCATCCTCCTCCTCCTCTTCCTCCTGACCTCCACCTGCTGATCATCATCATCCTCATCTTCATCAGTAAGTCTGCTGTTTCTCTGACTCATCCTGTTACGTAACAGGACAGTCTGCTCGTTCAGAGGAAGGAAAATCAGTTCATCCCTTCATCTTCATCATCATCATCATCTTCATCATCATCATCCATCCATCCTTTCTAACTCCACAACAACAAAGTCTTTTACTTTGAAAATCTTCCTTTCTCAGGTGACATCACTTGAGGACATTTATCAGGCTTTAAAACAAACTTATTCTGGATCAAACAAGCTCTTTTAGTGGACCTACTGTGATCAGGTGCAGTTGTCCCAAAGGATCACGTTGCAGCCATTGCAGCCCGTTTGGTGTCTGCTGGCTGAGGTGATCTACTGGACCAGTTCCAACACTTTTACTACCTACCAGTCACTCAGACACCAGGATGTGGACAGAGAGGATCATGGGTAGAAACAGTGGAGTTCTCTGATAACTGTGAGACCAGAGGTCTGTCTGGAGGGAAGAAACTCCTGAAATCTAAACTCTGACGGTTGATGTGATGAATGTTCAGCAGGAATTTCAGTGGTTAAATAATAAGAGAACGCTGAGGACTCCTCTTCCTCCCTCCTTCCTCCTCGTCCATCCGACAGCTGTAGGAGCGGCTGCCGCTCGCCTCGCCGCCATAACTCAGCTCCAGCTGGAGCGGAGGAGGACAAACTGCCCCCAAGAGGAAACACAACAAATAACTTTACAACCAGAGTTTGTTGGGACGGCCGAGTGTTTGTGCAGAGACTGAACTGATCCTCCTCTTCCTCTTTTAGGAATAAAACTGACACAACGAAGGTGAAACTTTGTTATTAGAGCCACAATTCTAAATGGCTGGTAGGGACAACTGCACCTGATCACAGTAGGTCCACTAAAAGAGCTTGTTTGATCCACTGACAGGCTCAGAGTGTTATTCTAAGTGTGTGACAGCATCATGGAAAGGATCCCTACAGAGAGAGACCTGGAAGATCCTTTTGGTTTAACCACAAACAGCACACACACCAGACTACATTCACTAAAACAGGGATTTTACGTGGCAGTTGCTGGTCTACAGCTGTCATGACTGTGTAGCTCATTTGTGTGATTTTGTGACTTTGGTGTTTTAACGAGTTTGTTTGGATGCAATACGATATTTGTGTAACACACAATAACACAAACAAACTAGCCGACTGAGAGCAGCAGCTCCTGTGTTCTCTGGGCTAAAATCCCTGTTTTAGTGAATGTAGTCTGGTGTGTGTGCAGAGAGCGATATAACGGCTGTTTGTGGTTAAACCAAAAGAGTTCTCCTTTAAGTCCTTTATTGTTTTTCCCTCAGTTCACGCTCAGATGATCAATGCCATAAATTTGCTTAAATCTGATAATCTTAGATATTTATCCTTCATTTGACGTAATGTGTTTTTAAATGTTTCTAAATCGTCAAACCTTCTGATTGTTTCCAGGTTTACGTGGTCTCATATGTTTGGACCGCTCTGGATATATTTATGTACATATGAGTATAATCTCAGTCTGTGCGTTGAAATCTGTAATTCCAGGAATGTACAGCTGAAATTTAAAGGAACAAACTGCCATTTTTAGCCTGGCAGTTAATAATTCAGGGCTGCTGTGCGGAGGGGAAGAAGTCTGCGTTCGGCTCGGAACATTTTTATGTTCATTCCACATATTCTGTTTTTAGAGCGGCTGAACCTCGACAACGAGTTTGAAAGCAGCGTGGAGATAAATCTTTCTGTCTCAATAAAACCCCAAACTAATCCAGGGCGGATCCACCACGTCCGCTCCTTCTATGGAGACAGAGCGCTGAGCCGGGGTCAAAGGTCGCAGCACAAACCCAGAACACAAACTGACAGAAACACAGACACCTGAGGGACGTGACGTACCTGTGTGACACGTTAACGCTCATTTCCAACACGTCCTGACGGAAAGGGTTCAGGAAGAATAACGTTTGAAATAAGTTGTTAAAGGAACAGTTCATCTTCTCTTCATCTCTGAGATTAAATGTTCTGATCTTAGCTTAGCATAGAGACTGGAAACAGGGGAAACAGCTAGCTTAGCTTAACATAGAGATTGGAAAGAAGGAAAATAGCTTAGCTTAGCATAGAGACTGGAAAGAGGGAAAATAGCCTAGCTTAGCATAGAGACTGGAAACAAACAAGGGAAAACAGCTAGCTTAGCTTAGCATAGAGACTGAAAAAGGGGAAACAGCTAGCTTAGCTTAACAGGACGATCAGAAACAAGCGAGGGGAAGAAATAACTTAGCTTAGCATAAAGACTGGAAATGGGGAGAAATAGTTAGCTTAGCTTAGCTTAAGACCAAGTGATGTCACTACTAGTTCTTGATTCCTTATTTTTGAAGTTTGGTCTGAGCTGCTGTTTATGGAAAGCGTCTTGAGATAACGCTGTTATTGGCGCTATATAAATAAAGATTGATTGAATGTTTTATAAATAAAGATTGATTGAATGTTTTATAAATAAAGATTGATTGAATGTTTTATAAATAAAGATTGATTGAATGTTTTATAAATAAAGATTGATTGATAGTTCTTTTTGCCTAAACCCAACCAAACCACCACATCACCTGAAATGTTTCTTAGCAAGCTTTATTTTGAAGGTGTAACTGGAGATTGTGTATTTAGTACACTTAGCTTAGCATAAAGACTGGAAACAGAGGCGAACGGCTAACTTAGCTTAGCATAAATACTGGAAATAGCCTGTTCTCATTAGTATTAATAACATTTTTATGGCAAACGGAAATGACCAAATAAAAAAGTTTTTTTTACAGTGTGTAATAATTTCAATACCGAATTTTATGTTGTAAAAAATCGTAAAACCGGACATTTTTAAGGCGCTCGAACATTAACACTGATTTATACAGTGATTCTGCCATTTACAGCGAGTAACAAGCTGCGTCTTCTGTTTCTGTAGACAGAAGGTGACTCCGTCTCCCAGCAGCTCTTTCATTAACATGTTTTATCTGGTTTGTTTTAATCTGAGCTAAAACATCAGGTTTACGGGTTCGTGTGTGTGTGTCAGGCTGTTTCCTGTTGCCGGGCAACCAGCAGAGAAACCAGGAAGTCACTATCAACACGGTTCACCACCGGCGGCCCACTGAATCCTATTTAAGGCACAATGGAGGAGCTGCTGTCACTCGGTCCAGAATAAAGAGCAAAGATATCTGTGAATATTTAGACAAGATGGAAGTTCGAGTCCTGGTCTTCACGTGTGGTTTAACTAATCCAGGATAAAATGATGTCACATGTGAGAGGCTGCGCTGTGATTGGACAGAGAGACTTTAAAGCTTAAACTACAGAAACAGTATGGAGCCAGAAAAACAAATAAAAAACATAAGAAAGTTCAGCATGATTAAAATAACAACAACAAATATAATTTATGAGAGAATAAATTATGACTTACTTTGACAATAATGTGTAACAATTATATCTTTGAGTAACTGTGTCTCAATTTTGACTTGGTGTGATGATAATAATAATAATAATAATAATAATAATAATAGTAGTAGTAAAATAAGATGAAACAAAGTTTGGCTTTGAGTTTAGAAATGTTTCAGGCCGTGAAAGTTAATTATTCAGTGGCTGTTAAATTAACATATTGTCATTTACACGTACAGTATAAATATAAATAATAGTATTTCTTAGTAATCTAATGTTTTTTCTGCGTTAACGTTACGATAAATGTTTGCTAGCTGAATTATGTGAGAAAAGTTTGACCTGCTGTTTTCAGTCTTTTTTCAATCATACATGATTATTGTTCTATTTTCTTGGCAGAAATCAGCTTCTGTAGATCTAAACGTGAATCAAGCAGAAAGCTAAACGTCCTGTCTGACGGATTTTTATTCTGTCGTCTGAGCATAAACCGGCCCGGCCGGCCCCAGAGGCCGATGGGAAAAAAAAGAGACCGTCCCACTGGGAAAACTGTTTGAATAATTGACCAGAACTCCACAGTGAGCCGGCCGAGGGGCGTTTTGTCTGATTTCACAGTCGTTTCCTGAACCTTCAAGACCATTTGTGCCCCGAGCTGCTGTTTTATTTGGTCCCTGGTTTGTTCCTGTGTGTGTGAGTGTGTGTGTGTGTGTGTGAGTGTGTGTGTGTGAGTGTGTGTGTGTGTGTGTGTGTGTGTGAGTGTGTGTGTTACAAGCGTCCTGTGTTTATTCGGAGGAGAGTCCAGCAGGACACGTCAGTCAGCAGATATTACTACTGAGGCTGAATAACAGGCAGCAAAGTGACAATGAGACGACTTAAATTAGCTTCTGACTCAAACTGTGAAAAACATCAGAAGGTTAAAAACTTCTATTCATTTGTGTTTCGTCATGAGTCGACTTTAACCTTTCAAAAGGGCTGAAGATAGACATTATTCTTTCTTTCTATTTTTCTATTCCTGATACATCTGAATCCTCCGTACTGAGCTCCACTGGGGGGTGATATTGAAGGTTCATGTTTAAATGGTAAAGCCTCTGTTTTTAACACTGGGTCTTGGGACAACTGCACCTGATCACAGTAGATCCACTAAAAGAGCTTGTTTGATCCACTGACAGGCTCAGAGTGTTATTCTAAGTGTGTGACAGCATCATGGAAAGGATCCCTACAGAGAGAGACCTGGAAGATCCTTTTGGTTTAACCACAGACAGCACACACACCAGACTACATTCACTAAAACAGGGATTTAGTAGTGGTCTAGTATTACCTCACAGAACACAGGAGTTTATGTGCCTTTATTTATGGTGTAAAAGTCTGGCATGTTTGTGAGCCGGAGCAGTTAGTGACCTGCACAACAACACAAACACACTAACTGATGGAGGCAGCAGCAGAGCAGCAGCTCCTGTGTCCTGTTCTCTAAAATCCCTGTTTTAGTGAATGTAGTCTGGTGTGTGTGCAGAGAGCGATATAACAGCTGTTTGTGGTCCTTTTTATCAGCCACAGAGCGAACAGTTTGTGATAAAACAAAAAAATTCTAAATAATATAAAAAATTCTAAAAAATATTCACGGTAAATTACAACTGAAAAATTTAAATTTTGTGTTTGAAACTTTGACTTTCCAACTTGAAATTCTGAATGATAATTATATTAAGTGAGTAACGACTTCCATGTTTTTATTTTTGATTCGTAATTCTGACTCTCACAAACTGAACATTCTTATTTTTCTTTCTTTTTTCTTGGCAGAATTGAGCTTCCATACTCCAGACTCCATTATGATAAGAAGGACTTTAAGAAGAATCTGCATCAGTTAAAGTAAGTTTAAGACAAAAACAAGGACTCAGTGACATCTAATCACATTAAATAATAATAAGAAATGAGTCAGACGGCAGAGGAATGTACAAACCATGTGCTCCAAATTTAGACCCGTTACAAAATCAGCAGGATGGTTGGAAACGTGGTAAAAGACCGAACAGGCCGAAATAGGAGTTTGTGATTTCTATTGTACTTTACAGGGATTATTGGACAGAACCGGAGTCACGAGAAGCATTTAATTTAAGGTCTGAAACAGGAAATTCATTCATTCAGCAAAGTCAGAGACCTCAGATTGTTTTGATCTTTTCAACAGAAACCAGTTGTTTTTCTCATCAGGGTCACATGACTGATGATTGGTGATGAGTCTCTGATGCAGAGACGGCAACACACACACACACACACACACACACACACACTTCTGCATTGTCTCTTATATCAAACAACCTCAAACACATCAATCAATCAAACCACGGCCCCCAAAAGTCGGCATCCATTGTCCAATCGTAGCCTAGCAACCGTAACCAACCACGTCAAGCCTGACAAAGCTGTGTATCTGAACAGAGAGATCTCATGTCGTCTTTCTACTGTAAACATACTCTAATGCAGTAAAAGCATGCGAGTGTAACCAGGAAAACAAACCTAAAGTATCCAAAGTAAAAGTGCTCAGTGCAGATGAAGTAAGAACAAAAAAATATACAAATTATACATCAGATTTCATAAATTCTTCTGTCTGTATAAATCTGAAAGTTGTGTTTTCACCAAAAGCAAAGCAAATATTCATTACTCACCCGATTTGGGAGAGTCAAGCTAATGCCTGTGCTAACTGGGGCTAATGCCTGTGCTAACGGGGCTAATGCCTGTGCTAACTGGGGCTAATGCCTGTGCTAACAGGGCTAATGCCTGTGCTAACTGGGGCTAATGCCTGTGCTAACTGGGGCTAGTGCCTGTGCTAACGGGGCTAATGCCTGTGCTAACTGGGGCTAATGCCTGTGCTAACGGGGCTAATGCCTGTGCTAACTGGGGCTAATGCCTGTGCTAACGGGGCTAATGCCTGTGCTAACTGGGGCTATGTTTAGCTGAACTTCAAAAAGGTAGCTTGGTAAAATCGTTGCTAACAGGGAACTCGAGCTAGCTTAGAATCTGAAATCTAACGCCAGGCAGGCAAAGCGCTCTGTAGCTCCTTACGCTCAGCTGGAGCAGAAGTTTAGGATGATGGAGAGTTGTGACACACTGAAACATTTATATTTTCTTCCTTTCATGGAATATTTTATTGGGGAAGCCTCCAAGAAAACCGCTGTGGCTCACTGCTAGAAGTACAGCAGTAACCAGGGTGAACGTCTGCTGCGCAGGTGAAGCACACCTGGAGGGTCAGCTGATCCCAGAGCTGTGAAATGATCTAATAATCAATAATAACAGTAAGGTCTAACAGTCTAATGATGTAATGCATTATTACATAACACACACACACAGATGCTCTCTGTTTTCAGTCTCAGTAAACTCTGTCTCCACAGTCAGAGGACGGATTTCACTTCTCCGTCCTCTGCCGACCGTTTGTCTCCTACAAATGTTTATATCTGACTACATGTATCTTCAGACACATAACCAGCTCTTAATCTACAATGTTGTAAATCACTGAAGTTGAAGCTGGCATTGACATTAGCCTTCTAGAGAAGCTAAATCTGACATTAGCCTTCTAGAGAAGCTAAATCTGACATTAGCCTTCTAGAGAAGCTAAATCTGATATTAGTCTGTGGGAGAAGCTAACTGATATTAGCCTGTAGGAAAAGCTAACTGATATTAGCCCGTAGGAGAAGCTAACTGATATTAGCCCGTAGGAAAAGCTAACTGATATTAGCCCGTAGGAGAAGCTAACTGATATTAGCCCGTAGGAAAAGCTAACTGATATTAGCCCATAGGAAAAGCTAACTGATATTAGCTTGTAAGAAAAGCTAACTGATATTAGCCCGTAGGAGAAGCTAACTGATATTAGCCCATAGGAAAAGCTAACTGATATTAGCCCGTAGGAGAAGCTAACTGATATTAGCCCGTAGGAGAAGCTAACAGATTTTAGCCTGTAGGAGAAGCTAATTGATATTAGCTTGTAGGAAAAGCTAATAATGATATTAGCCTGTTAGAGAGGCTAAATCTGATATTAGCCCGTAGGAAAAGCTAATGCTGATATTAGCCTGTTAGAGAAGCTAAATCTGATATTAGCCCGTGGGAGAAGCTAACACTGATATTAGCCTGTAGGAAAAGCTAACTGATATTAGCTTATTAGAGAAGCTAAATCTGATATTAGCCCGTAGGAAAAGCTAATGCTGATATTAGCCTGTTAGAGAAGCTAAATCTGATATTAGCCCGTGGGAGAAGCTAACACTGATATTAGCCCGTGGGAGAAGCTAACTGATATTAGCCCGTAGGAGAAGCTAACGGATATTAGCCAACACTGGTGTTAGCCTGAGAAGCCAAATAAACAAGCTAATGCTAAAAAGCTAATGTTAGCTACACACGTCTTTCTAACAGACAGAAGATGGAGTCCTACCTGCTCAGTAACACCTGGACATTTCACTCTTTGTGTCTTTCTTGGATTTTCAGTTTAAGATCCTGGGGTGACGCTCTCATACCTGGGGGGGACTCTACCTGTTGGGTCTCAGGTGTGACGCCTACAATTGGACCCTCTCTCTGGTCTCTGGCTCGTTACCGTGACGACTCCAGGGGGTCATGGGAAGGAGCAGCCGGTGCTCAACACAGATTTCCTCTAAAACTCAGAAAATCACATGTATTTGTGTTTTGGATTAAAGGGATGATTCAGATGTTTGAAAAACCTCAGAGATTAATCCTCGGGGGGAAGAATCTCTGGCATTTTGTTTTGGTCTGCATGTCGTTGCTGTCCAGTGAAAACACGTTTAGCCTGTATCATCAGATTTAGACCATTTATCCAGTAGCATTAAAGAACCACACTGAGGCACACACTGGAGGTACTGCTCACACACATCTACAGTGACACAGTGTTTTCACAGTGTGGTATTAGTTGTTCTGCTGCAGTAACAGATCTAAATGTGTCTATTCTACTGTACATGATAGATAGATAGATAGATAGATAGATAGATAGATACTTTAATAATTCATAACAGGAAATTACAATAGCACGGCAGCTTTCCAAGCAGACATACACCAACAGTGCAAGCAGATAAAATACAAAACAGTCAAAAGCCACACAGTTAAAATACAATAAATAAATTAGGTTCAGAAAAATAAAGGTTAAATAAAGGTTCAGAGTTATTTTTTTCCATTAAAAAACCTTATGGCAGCTGGTAAAAAAGACTTCCTGTGTCTCTCCGAATTACGATTATGATGAGACATGATGAGATATTATCTTATACTGTATGTTATTGTGGAGCTGGAGCTTCACTGTGACATCACTTTAAATCATCCTGCAGCTGGAGGATGAGCAGCGTCCAAAGGTTTATTAATCCAGCGTTTGCACAGAGGAGCCCTGCAGGTGATATCGAACAGATAATGGTGTCACACACACACACACACACACACACACACACACACACACGTCTTGTTTCTCTGATGGTTTGTGAGTGTGTTGGTGTTTCCCTCCTGGACGCCTCCAGCTCGTTCATCATGAGGCTGAGATATTAGCTGGAAGCTGCTGTCAGCGGGCGCTCTGAGGGGTAAACAAACTGCTCTCACACACACACACACACCCACACACACACACACACACACACACTGAGCAGTAAACATCACACAGGGTCACTTTTACACAGCTTAGACTTACAAACGTGCTCCAGAGGCCTTTACAGTCTGTTCAACATGTGACACCATCATTAAGTGAAACATCTGATACTAAAGGTTTAGAACATCCTGGTCATGTGACGACACGAGACCGAACGTGACCAACCGCCATCATGTTTTATTTTATTTGGATCGTTGGCTACATGATGCTAACTAGCTAGCTGTTTGAAACGTACTTTATTAATATCTGTAACAACAACAAATGTCATTTGGTTATATTTTGTACACGTGATGAACTTTAGCCACGTTAGCATCGCGGCTAGTCATAGCAAAAATAATCACATGTATTATTAACACATCCACTGATTCGTGCCTCAGTCTGCTGGGTTTATTTATTTCTGAGGAAAACTCAGAAGGTCAGACATGAAGCGACGACTGCAGCCGTCCATCAGCGGGGCTTTCTACGCCCGTCGGAGGATCTGCGCTCTGATTGGCTGCCGCTCTCTTCATACAGCAGGAGGTTACCGTCGCTCTGCCGCCAACAGCATGGCGTAAATTTGTGATCTGAAAATAGATCACACACACACACAGAGTTCTATCAGCTGGAACAGGTCGACCTTAGCTGTGAACGAGTTAACACTGGTGTCATATATCTCACACACACACACACACACACACACACACACACACACACACACACACACAGCGGCTCGCTCTGCGTCTGATGAGGATTTAGATTCTCATCGTTGCTCTGAGAGAGTTGATGCTGTTTGTGGTTTACTTGGTGAACAGAAGAGGACGCATCCATCCACATGAGAGAGGAGCGTTGGTCTGATGTCACTGTGGGCCACACACTCATTCATCCCTCTGACAGTTCAAACCTTCATCTGCAGTAAAAGCTCTTCACTTCAGGCTGTTTAATCATGTATGAAGGGAAATTCAGACCCAAGCCGGCAACACTTAGTCCGACTGAATAACACGAAAATGTGTGGAAGCATTTCTAGCCTTTCACTGGTTTGAACAGATTCCTATTGTCTGAGATGACGTGTTATTTATGCACATAAGATGAGATATTCCTTTATTATACGTCACACGTCATCGAGAGAACTCCATAAATGTAGCTGCAAAGTGTGTGTAGGTCTGCAGAGGCAGGACGTCGGTGGTTTATCACAGGACGTTCACACAGCAGACAGAAGTTTGTCTTTATGCCTAAAACCCCAAATTAACACCGAGTTATTTTACCTGTATGTAATGTAGCTTCACTTCTGTAACCAACATATTTACTTTAACCCAAACTGTCATCTTAACCTGTCAATGTTGTGTCACTAAACTGTGATCTCTATCACCTGGAATATTTCCAAGCAAATCTTATTTTGAAAGTGAAACCGAACGCTGTTTCTCACTGAGCTTTATTTTGAAAGTGTAACTGGATGTTGTTTCCCAGTGAGTCTTATTTTGAAAGTGTACCACACAATGTTTCCTGTGAGCTTTATTTTATTTAAAAAGTGTTACTGGATGGTGTTTCTCAGTGAGCTTTATTTTGAAAGTGTAAGTGCAGGTTGCCTATCTCTTATTATGAAGATGAGGGAGGGCAGGTGTACCAGGACCTGATCACATGACACAACATCAACCCAGGCGACTGAGAAGCTCAGAGATTTGACATTCAGGAAAAATCCAGACGCCTCCTCACAGCTTCGTGTTCAGCTGCTTGCTGAGGCTTCTATCTAACACAAGGGGACTATTTTCAGCGGCGGATGAATCCACATTTGCTGTTCTCGTGCTTATTTGAGACGGCAGGACGGTGTGTGTGTGTGTGTGTGTGTGTGTGTGTGTGTGTGAGGGATGAAGTCAGAACAAATAAAGGAAATAAAACATCGTCCATTAACTTAAAGACCTTAATGACCCCAAAACATTAAGTTAAATTAATTCAGTTCCTGGTAGACGGTGACTCCTGTCAGCTGACCTCTGCTTCACCCACAGCTGCTTTTATGTGATGCTGATTTAAGTTACTCAATTATCCACTTAAAGGCCGCGACCGCATGTCTCTTCACTGACCTACAGTCAGTGACTTCCACAGACCTGAAAGACTGACAGACGACAGGACGATCAAAAGGCTCAGAGATCAGATCTTCAGTGGTGAGAGACAGGCAGGAGCTGTCAGCTGATCTCCATCCACTGTGTCTGAGCCACAGAGAGACATGAAGAGATGGATGTGATCCACCTTCATCCTGCAGCATCCAGAGGTCAGAGGGTCCCTCAGTGACCCCCCAGAGGTCAGAGGGTCCGTCAGTGACCCCCCAGAGGTCAGAGGGTCCGTCAGTGACCCCCCAGTGGTCAATAAGGTCTGTCAGTGACCCCCCAGAGGTCAATAAGGTCTGTCAGTGACCCTCCAGTGGTCAATAAGGTCTGTCAGTGACCCCCCAGAGGTCAGAGGGTCCGTCAGTGACCCCCCAGTGGTCAATAAGGTCTGTCAGTGACCCCCCAGAGGTCAATAAGGTCTGTCAGTGACCCTCCAGTGGTCAATAAGGTCTGTCAGTGACCCCCCAGAGGTCAGACGGTCCCTCAGTGACCCCCCAGTGGTCAATAAGGTCTGTCAGTGACTCCCCAGAGGTCAATAAGGTCTGTCAGTGACCCTCCAGTGGTCAATAAGGTCTGTCAGTGACCCCCCAGACGTCAATAAGGTCTGTCAGTGACCCCCCAGTGGTCAATAAGGTCTGTCAGTGACCCCCCAGAGGTCAGACGGTCCCTCAGTGACCCCCCAGTGGTCAATAAGGTCTGTCAGTGACTCCCCAGAGGTCAATAAGGTCTGTCAGTGACCCTCCAGAGGTCAATAAGGTCTGTCAGTGACCCTCCAGTGGTCAATAAGGTCTGTCAGTGACTCCCCAGAGGTCAATAAGGTCTGTCAGTGACCCTCCAGAGGTCAATAAGGTCTGTCAGTGACCCCCCAGACGTCAATAAGGTCTGTCAGTGACCCTCCAGTGGTCAATAAGGTCTGTCAGTGACTCCCCAGAGGTCAATAAGGTCTGTCAGTGACCCTCCAGTGGTCAATAAGGTCTGTCAGTGACCCCCCAGACGTCAATAAGGTCTGTCAGTGACCCCCCAGAGATCAATAAGGTCCGTCAGTGACCCCCCAGAGGTCAATAAGGTCTGTCAGTGACCCCCCAGAGATCAATAAGGTCCGTCAGTGACCCCCCAGAGGTCAATAAGGTCTGTCAGTGACCCCCCAGAGGTCAATAAGGTCTGTCAGTGACCCCCCAGAGGTCAGAGGGTCCTACCTACCCCACTGAGTCTCCAGGTCAGCTCTGCTAACACTATGCTAGCTAGCATTAGCACTGTGCTCTGACAGCTCACCTAGCTAACGTTAGCTTATAGCCTATACGTTAGCTTACGTTAGCCCGGTCAGTGCAGCCTGAGCTCCAACCAGGAAGTGTTAGCAGCCGACAGAGAACCCAGAGCCACTAGAACCTGTTCTCCATCAGGATCTGAACTTTAGACAGTTATTAGCTACAGAGGATGAGCGCTAACAGGCTAACTGCTAGCTACAGAGGCTAACTGCTAACAGGCTAACTGCTCCTGCATGTGCGGCTAACATGAGGCTACAGTTGCTACTTTATTAAAGTAAAACTGGTTTGGCTTTGAGCCCCTAAAATAAGCTAACACAGGCTCATAACCACAGTGGACTTGCTTCACTCACTGGCTAATGAGCGGTGCAGTGGCTAACACACAGCATTCAGCGTTAGCATGTAGCTTGGAGCCTGTCAGGATCTGTTTCAGGACCTGACAGGAGCCAATCAGAGATCAGGGATGATGACACCAGTGATCGTTTCCCCCTAAAAGGTATTGATCGGCTGAAAGCTGAAACAACTGAAATATTGCTTTTTTTATCGCTCATGTTTTTTGTTCAGTGTTGTTGATTTTTGCGCCTCAGGGCCACCGTACACACACAACCTGCCCAGGCTGATACACTGCCAATATCAGTGTGTGTGTGTGTGTGTGTGTGTGTGTGTGTGTGTGTGAGTGTGTGTGTGTGTGTGTGAGTGTGTGAGTGTGTAGCAGTGTGTGTGTGTGTGTGTGTGTGTGTGTGTGTGTGTGTGTGTGTGTGAGTGTGTGAGTGTGTATCAGTGTGTGTGTGTGTGTGTGTGTGTGTGTGTGTGTGTGTGTGTGTGAGTGTGTATCAGTGTGTGTGTGTGTGTGTGTCTGTGTGTGTGTGTGTGTGTGTGTCTTTTCTCTCCACTCTGAACTTTCCCACATTAAACACTTGGACCATAAAAGGAGACGGAGATCCGTGACCCGCTACTGAATCAGCAGTTTACCCGGAGGAGGAGCTCCATCGCCGGGCAGGAGGCCGTCAGACCTCCGGGGACCCTCCACCTGCTGCTCCCTCCGGCCGCGCGCCTCCCTCGCAAACCGAGCCCGGCACGAGCGTCCCCCTCCCCGGCATGGGGTCTGAGCAGCGGCGGGAGCGGAGTCACTGCGGGTTTTTAGGGCTTTTCTCCCAAAAACACTTTTTTGTCTCCATTAAGGCGCCACTGAGGGACTAACTGACAGCCACAGTGCACCTTTTTAATTAAATAGTTTCATTTTAAGCTTTAATTTAACCCCCAGCCGAACAGACCACCATGAGTCTGTGGACTAACGGCTCCTCCGCGGATCTTTACGCCGGGAACCAGCCGCCGCCGCCGGACTCCAACTCCTCCATGAACCGCTCGGACGGCGGCTCGCAGCCCCGCGGCCCCCACGGCGCCGCCCCGCTGGACCTGAGCCGGGCGGTGCCGGTGGGCATGGTGCTGGCCTCCTTCATCATGTTCGCCATCGTGGGGAACATCCTGGTGATCCTGTCGGTGGTCTGCAACCGACACCTGCGGATCCCCACCAACTACTTCATCATCAACCTGGCCATCGCCGACCTGCTGCTGGGCACCACCGTGCTGCCGGTGTCCGCCACGCTGGAGGTCAGTCAGCCGGGGAGCAGGCTCCTCTACCGGCTGTTTACTGCTGGTGAAGCGGGGAGGACGCGTTTAAAAAGCAGGCAGACAAACAGAAGTACACAGGAAGAAAGTCAGTGTCCAACTAGAAGAAGTTAATTTAATTTAAATTTTAATAAATGGAGAAAAACATGAAATATTTCCTCAGGTTTTCTGCACTTCACTAATTTGGTGTATTTTACTCAAGTATTTCTAATCAGAGGCAAATATCGTCCTTATTGATTTATTCATATCGATTAAACTTTAACAATAATAATAATAATAATTTATGTATAATGCACTTTTCAGTGCTACGGAGCAGGACCAGATACAGGACCAGATACAGGACCAGATACAGGACCAGATACAGGACCAGATACAAGACCAGATACAGGACCAGATACAGGACCAGATACAGGACCAGATACAAGACCAGATACAGGACCAGATACAGGACCAGATACAGGACCAGATACAAGACCAGATACAAGACCAGATACAGGACCAGATACAGGACAAGATACAAGACCAGATACAAGACCAGATACAGGACCAGATACAGGACCAGATACAAGACCAGATACAGGACCAGATACAGGACAAGATACAAGACCAGATACAAGACCAGATACAGGACCAGATACAGGACCAGATACAAGACCAGATACAGGACCAGATACAGGAACAATAGATTGAAATCAATCAAAGGCTTTTTTAAAAGGAACAGTCTTTAAATCACTTTATTGATCCTCAGGGTGAATTTAAAACATATAAATACATTAAAATGAGCTCCAGCTGCAGCTTTTAAGTGATGGACACATTCTGATCAGTGATAATAATCAATCTGTACCACTGATAGATTATTCTGTTATTTGTGGTACTTTAAGTAGATGTTAATGTTAATACTTAACTAAGGAGTATTTTTATTTCTACTGCAGTAAAAAGTGTGAATACTTGTTCCACCACTGCGGCAAACTGAATATTTTTGGGTAATGAGATGTGTGAGGGTGGAGATTATACATATATATATATATATATATATATATATATATATATATATATATATATATATATATATATATGTATATGTATATGTATGTGTATATATATATATATATATATATATTTATATGTATATATATTATGTACACTGTTGCCCATAAAGTTGGAATAATTGTTCAATACCCCCAATTTAGTTAAAGCCTGAATCCACAGTCTGCAGGTTCATTGTGGTTTAAGTTTCACTGTGATATGTTTGGAAGAGTTTGATCAATAAAGTTGAGAAGATATAAACTTTATTTATCAAGAATAAATCACATTGTCACAATCATTTCATGAGAAGAGGTGAAAAACATTTTATTCCAACTTTATGGGCAACACTGTATATATATATATATATATATATCTACTTTAATACATATTCCACAGCCACAAATATCACAGTAAGCTGTATTATCTTCTTCTATGAAGTGTTATTACTGCTAAAACATGGTGATGTCTCCATGGATTGTGTTCAGTGAACTGCAGCCACAGATACGTGAATCAGAATCAGAATTCTTTTATTGTCGTTGTTCAAAGAAAGCACAACGAAATTCAAAATAGCAGCTCTCATAGGCAGTGCAAAACAACAGGAAGACGAAATAGTGCAAAAGACATAATATTAAAATTAACAAAGACTGTACAGTTCATAGGGAGGGGGGGGGGCAGGGGTATTTACATGACGAAAGAGATGAAGAATAAAAATAGAAATAGAAATATAGATAAAAAACAACAGGGATGTTTTGTTCAAAAATATTGCAGGAATATTGCACTTGATATGTATAAACAGAATGATTTCTATTGCACTATGAAGGCTGATAATTGATATTTTGTTCAGGGTTTGGTTGTATTTGCAGCGTTCAGGGCATCGACAGCTCTTGAGTAAAAGCTGTTCTTTAGTCTGTTTGTTCTTGAAAACAGTAGAAACAAGAGCACTAGTGTTTTTAACCCTCTTTGTTCACATCCTGCTGCGTGAATGACTCATGGGTACTGAAAGTGTTGTTGATCTGCAAACACACCAGACTCCATTCACAAAAACTGGGATTTTACAGTAAAATTGCCGTTTTTGTCAATAGAGTCTGGTGTGTTTGAAGAAAGCGATATAACCGGACCAGTTCCAACACTGTTGCACCCTCCAGTCATTTAGACATCAGGATATGAACAGAGGGGTAGGGGTAGGTGCCCACAGATCCCTCAATGAGTCAGTGACTTTAGAGGAGACTGTTCCATGCCGGGAAAATAAGGGACTTTTGTGCATCTTGTTTAGAAAAATAAAACTTAATTCGCCAGATCGATATCTTTGTGACATTAGCAGTCTTCTTCTTTGGGTTGTGTTGGGTCTGTAGCACCTATCCCTCCTCCTCAGCTCTAGTCTAGTGACCCAGAGGGAACCCTCTTTAAAGTGTCTGACAGTGGAGATAAAGGCCCTGAACTGAGGAGGAAGTGGACTCCGGTACTTCCTGTCTCTGCAGGTTCTGGATTACTGGGTCTTTGGTCGGATCTTCTGTGACATCTGGGCGGCGGTGGACGTCCTGTGCTGCACGGCGTCCATCATGTCGCTGTGCGTCATCTCCATCGACCGTTACATCGGCGTCCGCTACCCACTGCAGTACCCGACCATCGTCACTGAGAGGCGGGCGCTGCTCGCCATGCTGGGTGTCTGGATCCTCTCCATAGTCATCTCCATCGGCCCGCTGCTGGGCTGGAAGCAGCCGCCGTCACAGGTACCAGAACTACCCATCATGCACCACTGAACCTTCATCTGTCCAGTAAAGGGTCACTCCCCTGTTTCTCCTCCTGGTTCTCTGTGTCCACATCCTGGTGTCTGAGTGACTGGTAGGTAGTAAAAGTGTTGGAACTGGTCCAGTAGATCACCAGTAGATCACCTCAGCCAGCAGCCACCAAACGGGCTGCAATGGCTGCAACGTGATCCTTTGGGACAACTGCACCTGATCACAGTAGGTCCACTAAAAGAGCTTGTTTGATCCACTGACAGGCTCAGAGTGTTATTCTAAGTGTGTGACAGCATCATGGAAAGGATCCCTACAGAGAGAGACCTGGAAGATCCTTTTGGTTTAACCACAAACAGCACACACACCAGACTACATTCACTAAAACAGGGATTTTAGCTCTCTGCACACAGGAGCTGCTGCTCTGCTGCTGCCTCCATCAGTTAGTCTATTTGTGTTATTGTGTGTCACATAAATATTGTGTTGGATCCAAACTGACCCTTTAAAACACCAAAGTCACACAATAACACAAATAAACGAAGTGATGGAAGCAGCAGCAGACCAGCAGCTCCTGTGTTCTGAATCACTGTTTCTGTCAATGGAGTCTGGTGTGTTTGAAGAGCAGCTTTTAGTAACTACCACTCATTTAGACACCAGAACATGTACAGAGTGGAGCAGGTTTAAAAACACTGGAGTTACCCTTTAAAGCACAGCCTCCTGCTCTCACATACCTGCTGGCTGGTGCCTTTAACTGGGCTTCAATCAGCTGGTAAAGTAAATTTAATTATTTTAAGTATTTGTTTGTTAGTGGAGTTCATAAAGAGCACAAGCCTCTGATTAAACCCTTAAATGTTTAAGAGGTCAAAGTCAGGCTGCATGTTGGGGAGGGAAGAACTAGAAGAGCCATTTTCAAAGGGGTCCGTTGACCTCTGACCTTCAGATCCTCAGTGTGTGTGTGTGTAGTGGAGGTCTATAGTGTGTGTGTGTTAGTTAGTCAGTGTGTCAGTGTGTAGTGGAGGTCTATAGTGTGTGTGTGTTAGTTAGTCAGTGTGTCAGTGTGTAGTGGAGGTCTATAGTGTGTGTGTGTGCTAGTTAGTCAGTGTGTCAGTGTGTAGTGGAGGTCTATAGTGTGTGTGTGTGCTAGTTAGTCAGTGTGTCAGTGTGTAGTGGAGGTCTATAGTGTGTGTGTGTGTGCTAGTTAGTCAGTGTGTAGTGGAGGTCTATAGTGTGTGTGTGCTAGTTAGTCAGTGTGTCAGTGTGTAGTGGAGGTCTATAGTGTGTGTGTGTGTGCTAGTTAGTCAGTGTGTTAGTGTGTAGTGGAGGTCTATAGTGTGTGTGTGTGCTAGTTAGTCAGTGTGTCAGTGTGTAGTGGAGGTCTATAGTGTGTGTGTGCTAGTTAGTCAGTGTGTCAGTGTGTAGTGGAGGTCTATAGTATGTGTGTGTGCTAGTTAGTCAGTGTGTCAGTGTGTAGTGGAGGTCTATAGTGTGTGTGTGTGCTAGTTAGTCAGTGTGTCAGTGTGTAGTGGAGGTCTATAGTGTGTGTGTGTGTTAGTTAGTCAGTGTGTCAGTGTGTAGTGGAGGTCTATAGTGTCTCTGTTGTTCTGGATCAACATGTTCTCTGTCTTTCTTTAGTCTCCTCTGATGAACAACATGTCTGAAGTCTTTTCTCACTCATTCTGCTTCAGTGACTTCTGGAACCTTCTAGCTGAGGTTGGACACATTTTAGGGACATGAAGAAGAAGAAGGTCCTCCAAGAGACGACGTCACCAGAAGAAGAAGCAGCAGCGTTTAGATCACTGAGGGTTAAAAACCCTCCCAGCATCTCATCAGGAGGGTTCTGGAGCTTTCAGACGTATCACAAGGTCTTCCTCAGCAGTTGCCGTGGAGCTGTAGGCGTTTAAAAGCGTCTCCTCCACTTCTTGTTGGTGAGGAAGATCATGTTATACAACTGAAAGCTCCAGAAAAGCTTCTAGATGGGCCGTGTGCTGTGATTGTTTCGTCAGAGGTCAGGGATGTAACTTGTGTGTTGTGGTTTAAATCAAAGGCTACCGTCTTTAACCTTTGACGCCGCCCCCCCTCTCTTTAGGACGACACGGTGTGCCTCATCACGGAGGAGCCTTTCTACGCCCTCTTCTCGTCGCTCGGGTCCTTCTACATCCCTCTGGCCGTCATCCTGGCCATGTACTGCCGGGTCTACATCGTGGCCAAGCGCACCACCAAGAACCTGGAGGCCGGCATGATGAAGGAGCGCATGGAGGACTCCAACGAGCTCACCCTGAGAATCCACTGCAGGAACCAGCAGATCAACGAGCTGTGCCCCGCCCCCAAAGCCGGAGGGGGCGTGGCCTCGGCGGCACGCAGCGCGCTCACCGTCAAACTGCTCAAGTTCTCTAGAGAGAAGAAAGCTGCCAAGACGCTTGGCGTGGTGGTCGGCATGTTCATCCTCTGCTGGCTGCCCTTCTTCCTGGCTCTGCCTATTGGTACGTTCACTGTCTTCAAGGAACTGTTTCTACCCATGATCCTCTCTGTCCTCTCCTAGTGTCTGAGTGACTGGTAGGTAGTAAAAGTGTTGGAACTGGTCCAGTGGATCACCAGTAGATCACCTCAGCCAGCAGACACCAAACGGGCTGCAATGGCTGCAACGTGATCCTTTGGGACAACTGCACCTGATCACAGTAGGTCCACTAAAAGAGCTTGTTTGATCCACTGACAGGCTCAGAGTGTTATTCTAAGTGTGTGACAGCATCATGGAAAGGATCCCTACAGAGAGAGACCTGGAAGATCCTTTTGGTTTAACCACAAACAGCACACACACCAGACTACATTCACTAAAACAGGGATTTTAGAGCTGCTGCTCCATCAGTTAGCTTGTTTGCTGCTACATAACAAACACAGTCGGGATCATTGAACCTGCTCTCCTGCCCCCCCCCCAGCTTTAATGTTACTTTAGTCTAGTTTGGGTACATCAGAGTCCAGACGCACCTCGGAGGGTTAAAGCGTGACTCGTTCTTCATGTTTGGAATATTCGGTTTGAGCAGAGATGCTTCAGGTCGAACCTCACCGACCAATCGGCAGCCAGAGTTTCTGGGACAGACACAGAATCTGTGACGGGGAGGAGGTCAGTGTTTGGGTGTTTCTTTATTTTCTGTGGTGGATTTCCCACAACATGGACGGTGGAGTGACGCCAGACATTCCCCCCCGGCCGATATCACAGATTAGAGCCCGGTTCGACCCGACCGGACGCCGTTTATGTCCGTAAACACTGAGGGGACGCTGTCAGAGCCGGTCAACCTCACATAAGACTGATCGGACGTCTGATCTCTGAACCTTTAAAGGCCCAAAAAAGACGCAAATACCAAGAACTCAGCCAGAGACGCTTTCTCATGGCGGAGCTCTGTGAACGCTCCAGTTTTATTAAATACAACACAACATGCAGTTTAGAACTAATAGTGCTAACAGTGCTAACACAGCTAACAATGCTAATAGAGCTAATAGTGCTAACAGCGCTGACAGGGCTAATAGAGCTGACAGTGCTAATAGTGCTAACAGAGCTAACAGGGCTAATAGTGCTAACAGAGCTGACAGGGCTAATAGAGCTAACAGTGCTAATAGTGCTAACAGAGCTAACAGGGCTAATAGTGCTAACAGAGCTGACAGGGCTAATAGAGCTGACAGTGCTAATAGTGCTAACAGAGCTAACAGGGCTAATAGTGCTAACAGTGCTAATAGTGCTAACAGCGCTGACAGGGCCAATAGAGCTAACAGTGCTAACAGAGCTAACAGGGCTAATAGTGCTAACAGAGCTAACAGGGCTAAGACAATAGTGGTAACAGGAGTTGAGTGAAACACATCCTGAAGACAGGAAGTTAATAAACTGAGCGATTTAAGTGAAGTTAAGTTTACGAACATCGTCCACAAAGATCAGACCAACAACACGATGAAGGAAACTTTATTTAAACACCAGCAGAGCTCCAGACGAGCGGCAGGACGTCCCACCTCAGGAACGAATCCAAAGTTCCTGATTTCCTAAAAAGGTTCCTGGAAAAGCTCCTGCGGTTGAAGTCTTGTCTGAGGTCGGCTCTGACCCTCCACAGGAGCCCCGGTAACATTTAATTTAAGCGTTTCTGAGCTACCCATAATCCCTCTGGCTGCAGGTGACCTTTGGACGGCGGTCGGTTTCATCCGAGCTCAGAGGAGCAGTCCTGTGATCAGGATTCAGCCTGTTGACTCTGAAGAGGAGCTGCTGGGTCAAACCCACCGTTTATTTTAACAGCTGGAGCCCGAAGACGGAGACGGAAATCTGAGTTTATCAAACATCCTCACGGCCAAACGCTCCCACTGTGACACAGTTTAGATCCAAAGACTTTACCACGTTTTTAAAGGAGAACTCCACTGTTTCTACCCCTCTGCGTCCACATCCTGGTGTCTGAATGACTGGCAGGTACTAAAAGTGTTGGAACTGGTCCATAATTAGCTGTTATATCGCTCTCTTCAAACACACCAAACGCCACTGAAAAAAACTGAATTTTAGCTCACAGGACACAGGAGCTGCTGGTCTGCTGCTGCCTCCACTTGGTCTCATTGTGTGTTACACAAATATTGTGTTGCCCCCAAACTAACTTCTTAGAAGTCTCACAATAACACAAACAAGCTAATCAATAAAGGCTAAAATCCCTGTTTTAGTGAATGTAGTCTGGTGTGTGTGCTGTTTGTGGTTAAACCAAAAGGATCTTCCAGGTCTCTCTCTGTAGGGATCCTTTCCATGATGCTGTCACACACTTAGAATAACACTCTGAGCCTGTCAGTGGATCAAACAAGCTCTTTTAGTGGACCTACTGTGATCAGGTGCAGTTGTCCCAAAGGATCACGTTGCAGCCACAACGTTATTGGCAGCTGGAGATAAACGGTCTTGACGGGCTGACGTGGAGCTGCCAGGTCAGATTATCACAAATTAAATGATGTTTCCTTCCATGGACTTCTGCTACAGATTGGATTTGGCGTCGTGTGTGTGTGTGTGAGTGTGTGTGTGTGTGTGTGTGTGTGTGTGTGTGTGTGTGTAATAGTTAAATCAGGTCCCACAGTGTGTGTGAGCAGTTCAGACCTTCACTGGAGTCTCTCCACCTTCTAAAGACGACTCAGCGCGACTGTCGATCATGTAGAGGAACCAGAGAAGAAGAAAAGGACGGCGACGAGATCAGGCTTTGGACGGGTCCGGTGCAGTGGAGGACCCTGAATCCTCTCGTTAAAGGGTCTCTTGTTTGGTTTGTTTGTTCTTTACTGAAGAACGACGTGACTTTAGTTAAAAATCTTCATTATTTCCTGAAAGAACATTTAAACTGTGAGAAAGTGAATCAGGAGGAATTTAGAGAGGAAAACACCACAGAAGAAGAAGAGAGCTGCGGACTACAGGGACGTGGCACGAACCCAGAATCACTTCTTCTTCTTCTTCTTCTTCTTCTTCTTCTTCTTCGCCAAACTTGGAGCGTCCTGGTTTTCAGAGGACTCAGGTGTCACATGTTCTTAGCAGCATATATAGTCAGAGCAGCAGCAGGATGGCCTTACAAGTCCACGGCCAGGGAGACATAATCCACACGCTCAGGAGTCTGTTATCAGAGGACATCAGACCTGATCCACCAAAGTCCACCTACACCCCCAGACCCCCCCAAAACCCTCCAAGTCCAACAAATCCACCTGATCCCTCCTGATCCTCTGAAAACCTCCAACACACCAAAGATCACCTCTGTGATCCTGAGGAGAGAGGAGACAAGGAGAGTGGAGAGGAGACAAGGAGAGAGAAGACATGGAGAGATGAGAGGAGACAAGGAGAGAGGAGATGATGATGGTAAAGATGGTGATGATGATTGATGATGAAGATGATGATGATATGGTGGTGATGTGGTCTTGAGGTGAACGCTGCCCCCTGCTGGTGAACAGACTGCTGTCAAAGCTGAGCCTGCCGATGTGTTCAAGGACACTCAGACATCTGAGTGCTGTAGAAACATTGTTCCATTGTTTATCCTCTGGCTTCATTTCAAAAACATAAACAGAATTCTTCCTCCGCACCGAGTCGCAGACATAAATACAGACATGAATCACTTCCTGTTTTGTTCATGAAGCACAAAGTTTACTGTCAGCCATTTTATTTGAATCAGTTTATTGTTTCCTGTTTTCCAGTTTCCTGTTTTTCAGCTTCCTGTTTCCTGTTTCCTGTGTTGTGTTCAGGGTCCTTCAACAGCGACCTGCGTCCTCCTGAAACTTTCTTTAAAGTCATTTTCTGGTTGGGATACTTCAACAGCTGCCTGAACCCCATCATCTACCCCTGCTACAGCCGCGAGTTCAAACAGGTAACACTGATACTATGATGTGGTTCTGGTCTGATGTGGTCTGATGTGGTTGTGATCTGATGTGGTCTGACGTGGTTCTGGTCTGCTGTGGTTGTGGTCTGGTGTGGTCTGATGTGGTCTGATGTGGTCTGACGTGGTTGTGGTCTGCCGTGGTCTGATGTGGTTGTGGTCTGCTGTGGTCTGCTGTGGTCTGCCGTGGTCTGATGTGGTTCTGGTCTGCCGTGGTTGTGGTCTGACGTGGTTGTGGTCTGATGTGGTTGTGGTCTGCTGTGGTCTGATGTGGTCTGACATGGTCTGACATGGTTGTGATCTGATGTGGTCTGCCGTGGTCTGATGTGGTCTGATGTGGTCTGACGTGGTTGTGGTCTGCCGTGGTCTGCCGTGGTCTGATGTGGTCTGATGTGGTCTGATGTGGTCTGAAGTGGTTGTGGTCTGATGTGGTTGTGATCTGATGTGGTCTGACGTGGTTCTGGTCTGATGTGGTTCTGGTCTGCCGTGGTCTGATGTGGTCTGATGTGGTCTGAAGTGGTTGTGATCTGATGTGGTCTGACGTGGTTCTGGTCTGATGTGGTCTGACGTGGTTCTGGTCTGATGTGGTTCTGGTCTGCCGTGGTTCTGGTCTGATGTGGTTGTGGTCTGCTGTGGTCTGGTGTGGTCTGACGTGGTTGTGGTCTGATGTGGTCTGATGTGGTCTGCCGTGGTCTGATGTGGTCTGCTGTGGTCTGATGTGGTTGTGGTCTGATGTGGTGTGCTGTGGTGTGCTGTGGTTGTGGTCTGATGTGGTGTGCTGTGGTCTGATGTGGTCTGCTGTGGTTGTGGTCTGATGTGGTGTGCTGTGGTCTGATGTGGTCTGCTGTGGTTGTGGTCTGATGTGGTGTGCTGTGGTCTGATGTGGCCTGCTGTGGTCTGATGTGGTCTGATGTGGTTGTGGTCTGATGTGGTCTGATGTGGTCTGCTGTGGTTGTGGTCTGATGTGGTGTGCTGCGGTCTGATGTGGTCTGATGTGGTGTGCTGTGGCCTGCTGTGGTCTGATGTGGTCTGACGTGGTCTGATGTGGTCTGTTGTGGTCTGACGTGGTCTGATGTGGTCTGATGTGGTCTGACGTGGTCTGATGTGGTCTGATGTGGTCTGACGTGGTTGTGGTCTGATGTGGTCTGACGTGGTCTGACGTGGTCTGACGTGGTCTGATGTGGTCTGATGTGGTCTGCCGTGGTTGTGGTCTGATGTGGTCCGTTGTGGTCTGTTGTGGTCTGACGTGGTCTGCCGTGGTGTTGCAGGCCTTCATCCGGATCCTGCGGTGCCGGTGGAAGCGGCGGCGTCAGGGCTGGCAGGCGTACTATAACTACCGCAGCCATCAGGGCTCCAACACCTCGTCCTTCCTGAACGGCAGCCAGCAGACGCTGTCCTCCATCAGCCCCAGCCCGCGCTGCGTGGCCTCCAGGCTCCGCCCCCCGCCCTGGCCCTCCTCCTCGGATCGAGACCTCCTCCCCGGCTCGGCGGGAAGAGGCCGTCCGGTGTCCCCGCTGGCTAAGGATGCCGGGACGGCGATGGCCGTCGGCGCGGCGGCGAACGGTCGAGGCGTGAACAGAGAGGAGCGGCAATCGCCGCAAAGGAAGGAACGCTAACTGACGCACCTGTCGCCTCAGGTGGCCACGCCCACCCCGCCGCCAACAGGAAGTGGTTTTAAAAACACTTTCAGGACACACAGGTACCACTGCTGACATCACGAGACGCCCCGCCCACTCACACGTGATGGCGGCTGCTCACCTGGACCAGCTGTCGAGAAACGTCACCTCACTGCATCACCTGAAGGTTTCTGAACGTTGTTTTACAACCTGATGGTTCTGACCTCATCGGGGGCGTCGGCCACGTTACCTCCACCGCACATGTGCAGCAGATCACATGACACTCAGATATAACGTCAAAACTCAAAATAAGTGGGAAAGATTTAAATATTCAACTGATTTAAAATTAATTTAGTCTTTTATATTTTTGAAAGAGCTCATTTAACTAATTTAATTCAAACAACCCTGAACAAGGAAGTAAATCCAGTAACTTTGGAGTGAATCCAATGAATGAAATCAAAATGAAAACGATCTAACAAGTGAATTACAGACATTTTTTATACATTTATTTATTTTTTCCTTTATTTATATGCTACAATGCTAAAAAAGGTCTCCTAAAAATGCTCCTAAGATAAAAACCATGTAGGAAAAAAACTAAACGAAGTAGAGATGGAAACCAAATATTAACTAAGTCAGGAACAGGAAGCTAAAGTGAGGACAGTTAACCAGTGACACGTCTTAAATATTTAAAACTAATATAAAATGATCTTGGACATTATTTCTCGTAGTTTGGGGCTAAAAACAGTTTTAAACTGTTAGCAAGTGAGCTAGCCATGCTAAGCTAAACTAGCTAATTTATATTAAAATTTTCAAATCTGAAAAATGATTTGTTTACTTATATTTAAAGTTAATTATAAACATTTTCTGTTGTATGTGTATTTATTGTCCTGTGAAAATTGTACCGTGGGGTTAAAAATCTTTAAAACTCCCTAAACGTTCATTGCTTGCTGACGAGTGAGCTTTAAACGGCAGCTAAATTTGTGTTAGCTTGCTAGCTAAACATTACTTTAACCAATGATACTAGCTAACTAATAATAGCCTAAAAGCTAAGCATCAGTTTGAATGATAGTTTGCTTTGTCAATATTAGTTTAGTTTAGTTTAGCTAATGATAGCTTGTTAGTGGAACGTCAGTTCAAGTAATGATAGCTTGCTAGCTAACATCAGTTTAGCTAATGGTGGCTCACTAGCTAAACAATAGCTGAAGAACAAAGAGGGATGAATTCATTGGCGACAGTTAGCTTGCTGGCTAATGTTAGCTTACCATGAACGAGGAACCAAGCGGACCCATGAAGACCTGAGCCTTGTTAAAGTCTAATTATCCCCCTGGCTGGTATTGACTTTTATTTTGAAAACCCACAGCAGCGCCTGGTGGACGTTAGAGGAACTGCAGCTGCTGGTTGTGTGAACACTGTTTTTATACTGTGTGTGTTTAATGTGGAGAATCATAAGTATTCCACGTGTGATCCTGCAGCTGGTATAACCTCTGGGTGTGTGTGTGTGTGTGAGTGAGTGTGTGTGTGTGTGAGTGTGTGTGAGTGTGTGAGAGTGTGTGAGAGTGTGTGTGTGTGAGTGTGTGTTATACTACGGTTATTGTTGTATTGATATCAGCTGAACAGGATCGATCAGATGATGTCACTGTTGGGAGGCGTAGCAGTGCTGCCTCCAGTCTTTGTGCTAAGCTAGGCTAACCACATCCTGGACCTCCAGTCTTTGTGCTAAGCTAGGCTAACCACATCCTGGACCTCCAGTCTTTGTGCTAAGCTAGGCTAATCACATCCTGGACCTCCAGTCTTTGTGCTAAGCTAGGCTAACCACATCCTGGACCTCCAGTCTTTGTGCTAAGCTAGGCTAACCACATCCTGGACCTGTAGAGATGAGCGGACGGAGAACGAGACTCCACTAAATGTTTCTTTCGGTGAGTTTAATTGTTGTAGTCACAGATGAAGGTAATTTAAGTGAGTTAATTAAATGAAATAAAACCCTTTGTGTTTCATCGGTGCTCCTGAATGTTGCTGAAGTCACAGCAGCTACAAACAAAACGATGCTAAAGTCCAAAACATCATGTGATCATGCTGCGCTAGATTAGCCTACTGTGCTGTTAGCATCATTAGCTTAACACAGCTCTAGATTAGTTTACTGTGCTGTTAGCATCATTAGCTTAACACAGCTTTAAATTAGCTTACTGTGCTGTTAGCATCATTAGCTTAACACAGCTCTAGATTAGTTTACTGTGCTGTTAGCATGATTAGCTTAACACAGCTCTAGTTTAGCTTACTGTGCTGTTAGCATGATTAGTTTAACAGCTTTAAATTAGCTTACTGTGCTGTTAGCATCATTAGCTTAACACAGCTCTAGATTAGTTTACTGTGCTGTTAGCATCATTAGCTTAACACAGCTCTAGATTAGTTTACTGTGCTGTTAGCATTGTTAGCTTCTAACTAGCTGCCTGAAGAGGCATTGGCTCGTTCCAACAGAAACCTGCTCAGAGACTGAACCTCTACGCTGACTTATGAACTAGCTAAACTGACTTTGTGTCGGCTAACACTAATGCTACCTAGCATAGCTCCAGACGGGGAGGGCAGACAGAACCTCCTGTCAGGGATCCACAAGGTAACGTCCCAAACACACGAGTCAAAGTAAAGAACAGAAAAAACAAACACAGTCACTTAAACTGTGACTCCTGTCATGAGGGTGCTGCAGCACCATTATTTATCATTTCAAAAATAAAAGAAAAGTAATAAATAAGTCGAGCCTGATGTTCTTACACGTGAAGAATGATCTCAGTCTGAAACTCACTGAGCCATAAAGATTAGTGACTGAAGTCTGAGATCAAATCAGACTGTTCATTATTGCTGCTCTGCTGCTGCCTCCATCAGTGAGCTGGTTTGTCACGGTGCGTCTCTGGTGTTTTAAAGGTTCGTTCACATCCAGCACAACATCTGTGTAACACACAGACACTCTGACTGATGGAGCAGCAGCTCTAAAATCCCTGTTTTAGTGAATGTAGTCTGGTGTGTGTGCTGTTTGTGGTTAAACCAAAAGGATCTTCCAGGTCTCTCTCTGTAGGGATCCTTTCCATGATGCTGTCACACACTTAGAATAACACTCTGAGCCTGTCAGTGGATCAAACAAGCTCTTTTAGTGGACCTACTGTGATCAGGTGCAGTTGTCCCAAAGGATCACGTTGCAGCCATTGCAGCCCGTTTGGTGGCTGCTGGCTGAGGTGATCTACTGGACCAGTTCCAACACTTTTACTACCTACCAGTCACTCAGACACCAGGATGTGGACAGAGAGGATCATGGGTTAGAAACAGGGGAGTTCTCCTTTAATTTGACTCAAGCATTTAGCAGGACAAAGACAGAAATGTCCTCAGGGGGGCGCCGGAGGGGTAAAGTTGAATCCTTCAGAGTAAAAGGACGTCATCATCTGTGACCAGAGGAAACAGAGGCCGCGATGTTGATTCAGATCAGTAAAAGGTTTGAAGGATGTAGGACAGTGACGTTATCCTCCCTCAACAGTTAGACTGGGAAGCTCAGAGTGCTTTAAAATAAGATGAAGGTGAATAAAAACACACGTCATGTCTTATTATTAACAACGAGTTCGGTTCCAGATGAGTTCTTTATTATTATTCCAGTCATTTGGTTCAACAGGTTCATCCTGTAGAAACAGTGACGGACACAAGATGGCAGCAGCAGAAAACCTCCTGAGAGCTGAGAGGAGAGTTAGCAGGTCACCAGACAGCAACATGGTATTATAATATAGTAATCTATTACTGCTGTAATAACACGTTATTATAATATAGTAATCTATTACTGCTGTAATAACATGTTATTATAATATAGTAATCTATTACTGCTGTAATAACATGTTATTATAATATAGTAATCTATTACTGCTGTAATAATATATTATTACTGTAATATAGTAATACTGTAATATATTACTACTGCAGTAAAATAATATACTAATATATACTGCAGTAAAATAATATACTAATATATACTGCAGTAAAATAATATACTGATATTTACTGCAGTAAAATAATATACTGATATTTACTGCAGTAAAATAATATACTGATATTTACTGCAGTAAAATAACATAATATTTACTGCAGTAAAATAATATACTGATATTTACTGCAGTAAAATAACATACTGATATTTACTGCAGTAAAATAACATAATATTTACTGCAGTAAAATAATATACTGATATTTACTGCAGTAAAATAACATACTGCTATTTACTGCAGTAAAATAACATAATATTTACTGCAGTAAAATAATATACTAATATTTACTGCAGTAAAATAACATAATATTTACTGCAGTAAAATAATATACTAATATTTACTGCAGTAAAATAATATACTAATATTTACTGCAGTAAAATAACATAATATTTACTGCAGTAAAATAATATACTGATATTTACTGCAGTAAAATAATATACTGATATTTACTGCAGTAAAATAATATACTGATATTTACTGCAGGCTAATCTACCAGCTAATGTTAGAGGCTAATCTACCAGCTAATGTTAGAGGCTAACACATTAACCTTATATATAAATTATAAAGTATATGATGTATTTATTCGGCTGTATTTGACTTTTATTTGACAGTTTTTGCCTTAAAAACATTTAAAGATCTCATTTTAAACTAAACTCTTCTGGACAAACGGTTGAGACCTGCTGCGCTGCGTCTCCAGCAGCTAGCCACACCTGAGCTAAGCTAGCAGCTTGTGTTTGAAGGTTTTGGGGTCAAACTCGTCGTTTCTTTTCCTCGCCTGCGACCGACAGCGAGGCCATAAAAGGCCTCAGAGTTTACGACCCGCCACCATCATCAGACTTTCCACAAAGTGGAGTTTTATGGCCGTCAGCAGGTTAATGGTTCACCTGGAGACAGGTGACGGGGGAGACAGAAACAAGATGGACGCCCAGTTAACACACACTCACTCGCTCCATATCTCCTCTTCCTTCTTCCTTCCTTTGTTCCGTCCTTCTTCTTTATCGCCTCTTTTTAACCTCATTTCTTCAGAATCAGATAAAACTGGAAGTCAAAATAATAATATCGATATATAAATGTGTGAAAGACGTTTTGTCCCACGTGTTCAGAAAGTCTCTCTGACGGCTGCTGGGGTTTTTCTCCTCCTGGTTTTCTGAGTTTGGGTCGTTCTGAAGATTCACCTGCTCGTCTTCTTCACCTGGACCCTCGGTGACGTCTGGCAGGCGTCAGGTGGATTCATTCTCCCCTCAGACTTTTATAAATGTAAATGTTTTATAAATGTTGGTCACCTGGTGGGATAATTATCGTTATTACACACTCTAACTGTGGCTAATTATGATATTTAGTGACTTTATTAATGATTTAAAACGTTTATATTGTGTTTATTGTTTTGTGGGATCATTTTAAAGATTATTGTGACATAATAAAAGTTATTAAAATATATTTAGAATATAAAAGGTAGAAACTTAATCATGAGAAATAAATGTAATAATAGTTTATATTTTAGTATTTATCTCACAGTCTTTATTATCTTGTTTCTGATAATGATCATTATTATTAGTATTGATAGTATTAATGTGTTTTAATGTTTAGATGTATTTTATATTCTATACACACATGTAGGGAAATGAACATTTAAAAACATATTTTAGATTGTAATCAATAAACACAACCGATCATATAATGTGTTCCGACATTTCGTTCAGTTTTCTGCTTCATCAGTCAGATTTTATATCAATAAAGTTTAATATTTAAGTTTTATTTCACTTAAAGTTTGTGAGTTTGTCTTTTTCCTGAAATAAACATAAAGATTCATATTTCCTGATTATTTTCCAGCGTGTCTGTTTTTCTCCTCTTCTTCATCTTCATCACCTCTTATTGGACACGTGGCTCATTAGTCTAACGAACACACTCGTTTATTTCACTGAGAGTGTTTAAATGTGCTTCAGCTCATGTTGAGTTCTTCTCTGTAAATAATAAAATACAACCTGAAGATCAAATCTGTGACAGACTCACTGAAAATGTCATTTTTTAACTTAAATCAGTTGAATTTAACTTCTGGTTTGTTACTAAAAAAAACAGAGTTGCTGCCTCCATTTTGTTTCCATGGAAACGGATGAAAACGTAATGTAATTTCACAATAAAAGTCTGCTAATAGATTAAAAACAGAAGCCGCTCACTTGACCGACATCAATACGACGACTGTCAAACACTTGAAAACACAAACACTGAGTGTGAGAGAATTATTGTGGCTTTTATGTGATTTTACAGCAGCAAACTAAACTAAATCCTCATCAGTGTAAAACAATAAATCTCCCATAAATCCATAAAGCAGCAGATAATTCCACCTCAGGACGGAGAGACGGCGCTTCACATCAGAGTAGTGGAGGTCTATAGTGTGTGTGTGTGCTAGTTAGTGAGTGTGTCAGTGTGTAGTGGAGGTCTATAGTGTGTGTGTGTTAGTTAGTCAGTGTGTTAGTGTGTAGTGGAGGTCTATAGTGTGTGTGTGTTAGTTAGTCAGTGTGTTAGTGTGTAGTGGAGGTCTATAGTGTGTGTGTGCTAGTTAGTCAGTGTGTTAGTGTGTAGTGGAGGTCTATAGTGTGTGTGTGTTAGTTAGTCAGTGTGTTAGTGTGTAGTGGAGGTCTATAGTGTGTGTGTGTTAGTTAGTCAGTGTGTCAGTGTGTAGTGGAGGTCTATAGTGTGTGTGTGTTAGTTAGTCAGTGTGTTAGTGTGTAGTGGAGGTCTATAGTGTGTGTGTGTGTTAGTTAGTCAGTGTGTCAGTGTGTAGTGGAGGTCTATAGTGTGTGTGTGCTAGTTAGTCAGTGTGTTAGTGTGTAGTGGAGGTCTATAGTGTGTGTGTGTGTTAGTTAGTCAGTGTGTCAGTGTGTAGTGGAGGTCTATAGTGTGTGTGTGTGTTAGTTAGTCAGTGTGTTAGTGTGTAGTGGAGGTCTATAGTGTGTGTGTGTTAGTTAGTCAGTGTGTTAGTGTGTAGTGGAGGTCTATAGTGTGTGTGTGTGTGTGTGTTAGTTAGTCAGTGTGTCAGTGTGTAGTGGAGGTCTATAGTGTGTGTGTGTGTTAGTTAGTCAGTGTGTCAGTGTGTAGTGGAGGTCTATAGTGTGTGTGTGTGTGCTAGTTAGTCAGTGTGTCAGTGTGTAGTGGAGGTCTATAGTGTGTGTGTGTGTGTTAGTCAGTGTGTCAGTGTGTAGTGGAGGTCTATAGTGTGTGTGTTAGTTAGTCAGTGTGTCAGTGTGTAGTGGAGGTCTATAGTGTGTGTGTGCTAGTTAGTCAGTGTGTTAGTGTGTAGTGGAGGTCTATAGTGTGTGTGTGTGTGCTAGTTAGTCAGTGTGTCAGTGTGTAGTGGAGGTCTATAGTGTGTGTGTGTGTGCTAGTTAGTCAGTGTGTCAGTGTGTAGTGGAGGTCTATAGTGTGTGTGTGTGTGTTAGTCAGTGTGTCAGTGTGTAGTGGAGGTCTATAGTGTGTGTGTTAGTTAGTCAGTGTGTCAGTGTGTAGTGGAGGTCTATAGTGTGTGTGTGCTAGTTAGTCAGTGTGTTAGTGTGTAGTGGAGGTCTATAGTGTGTGTGTGTTAGTTAGTCAGTGTGTCAGTGTGTAGTGGAGGTCTATAGTGTGTGTGTTAGTTAGTCAGTGTGTCAGTGTGTAGTGGAGGTCTATAGTGTGTGTGTTAGTTAGTCAGTGTGTCAGTGTGTAGTGGAGGTCTATAGTGTGTGTGTGCTAGTTAGTCAGTGTGTTAGTGTGTAGTGGAGGTCTATAGTGTGTGTGTGTTAGTTAGTCAGTGTGTCAGTGTGTAGTGGAGGTCTATAGTGTGTGTGTTAGTTAGTCAGTGTGTCAGTGTGTAGTGGAGGTCTATAGTGTGTGTGTTAGTTAGTCAGTGTGTCAGTGTGTAGTGGAGGTCTATAGTGTGTGTGTGCTAGTTAGTCAGTGTGTTAGTGTGTAGTGGAGGTCTATAGTGTGTGTGTGTTAGTTAGTCAGTGTGTCAGTGTGTAGTGGAGGTCTATAGTGTGTGTGTTAGTTAGTCAGTGTGTCAGTGTGTAGTGGAGGTCTATAGTGTGTGTGTGCTAGTTAGTCAGTGTGTCAGTGTGTAGTGGAGGTCTATAGTGTGTGTGTGTTAGTTAGTCAGTGTGTCAGTGTGTAGTGGAGGTCTATAGTGTGTGTGTGCTAGTTAGTCAGTGTGTCAGTGTGTAGTGGAGGTCTATAGTGTGTGTGTGTGTTAGTTAGTCAGTGTGTCAGTGTGTAGTGGAGGTCTATAGTGTGTGTGTTAGTT